>NW_016107481.1:160592-210536 GCF_001604975.1 Cebus imitator | reverse complement strand
CGGAGGCTGCGGTGAGCCGAGATCGCGCCATTGCACTCCAGCCTGGGTAACATGAGTGAAACTCCGTCTCAAAAAAAAAAAAAAAAAAAAAAAAAGTAAAGGCAGTTTTGATCTGAAAGAACAAAAGGAAAGTTATACTAGGATGTATGAGATGGATTCAGTCCACTTAACTATGGTGAGGCTAGCAAAACACGCTGTTCCACTGCATAATGAAAGCAATACCTCACATCTCTCTCTATGACTCTGTAATGTTTTAGAATCCCCCCTATTTCCTGTTTATGTCAGAGTTTCAGGTTTTCTTCCCATTTCCCTTATGAAGTTAGGTCTAGTTAGATCTCTATCTTTGTCAAATGCATGAAAAAACTCATTGTGTCAATATTAAGTTTACTTACAGGTTTAATAAATAAGGAAAGTTGTCCAGTTGAAAAATCAGTGAAAATTATATTTTCACATTGTTTTAGTCTGTTCTTATACTACTATAAAGAAATACCTGAAACTGGGTAGTTTATAAAGAAAAGAGGTTTAATTGGTTCACGGTTCTGCAGGCTGTACAGGGAGCATGGCTGGGGAGGCCTCAGGAAACTAACAATCATGGCAGAAGGCAAGGGGGTAGCAGCAAGAAAAAGAGAGTAAAGGGCAACGTGTTACACACTTTTAAACAACCATATATTGTGATAACTCACTCACTATCATGAGAACAGCAAGGGAGAAATCCACCCACGTGATCTAATCACCTCCCACCCAGACCCTCCTCCAACATCGGGGATTATGATTCGACATGAGATTTGGGAGGGGACATAAACCCAAACTATACCACACATTAAAGAAGCTGATGTGATGAGATTTAATATTGCAAAATTTTTACTTTCATTTTGGACAGCTTGGTGTTTCCCCCACTCTCTTTGGAGCCATGAGCAAGGGAATAACAGGCCAGTCTCACTATTTAAGGACTTCTGGCTAACCCAAGATACTGTGTCCTGTTTGATCCCACAGATAGACCTGGGTAAAATTTTACTACATTGCCAATCTAAAGTAAATTGAGTATATCTTGGTTAACTTTCTAATTATAAATAAGCAGTTGGTTTTTAGACTAACTTGCATATTTCTTGTCATTGAGGCAATACAGCCCATCTGTTCAGAAACGATTTCCTCCTTGGTGCTGATTGCAAAGTTGTATCATTCTTTCACCTTCCAAGATCGTGCCCTGATTTCCACTATCCATTGTCCAAAAGTCTATAGAACATCTGCTCTGTGTTTAATATTGTGAAGAGCACAAAGATAAATAGGTTAAGTATCTCTCCTTAGGCCAGCCATCATCTAATACCAAATGCCAAAGAAACTGGCTGGCTTCCTGGGTTGGAAATGTCCAGCAATAACTTGGATGCTGAACACTGACTCAGTTTTCCCAAAAGGAACATCACTTTCCACCTTCCTGATCCCATATTTCAGATTACTTAGACAATGGCTGTTACGAGACCTGGGCCTGTCACTCACCTTTATAAAGCTATTGTTAAATTCAGAAATTTAAAGAGCAAAAAAAAGATGCACAGAGAAGAATGGACAGTTCTCAATTAACTGCAGGATTTCCAGCTGACGATGACCAACACACAGTAAATTTACTTTCTTCAAGCGTGACTGTTCACCACTATCCCATTCCAGGATTATCATTTCAGCTCATATAATTTTTAAGACCAAACACTCCTCCAAACCAAATAAGGAACTCTCTGGAGGACAATTAGGACAAGACGGCACTCATCATTGGCTTTTCTCAAAAATCTGTTTTCATGACAGCATATCACCAGTACATTTCCCAATACTTTGGTAACCACTGAAAATATCAGTGTTCTTTTCTAATACGTGTTTTTTAGTTGGTAAAAACGAAATGTAATACACTTAGAACAAATGAAGACTCCCGCCATCATCACTGCTTACTGGTTTTTAGAGAAAAGAAAAACAAGCAATTTTTTATATTTATGTGTTGCCTTAGAGAACTGGTACTGGTTGTTAGTTTTGCGAGAAAGTATGGCTACAAAAATCTATTCTAAATCTAGATCTATTCTATTTAGTAGCACTGGCCTAGATCTTACCTGGTTCGTAAATAAAGATCTCAGGCAACAAGTAGCCTTGATCATTGACCTTGGTACACATTTCACGATTGTTGATCTTGGAGGTTATAACAGACCAGGATACAGGATTGCTAAAGGTGAGCATGCTTACAGTGTTTGAAGTTTGGGGTTTTTTTCTAAAGGTAAAGTCAGATATCCAGTTAAATCTATTTTAACATTTCCCCAGGCTAGCCTTATTCTATGGAGTAAAACTTCAGGCCCTCAATCACACATTTGTGTTGACATTAGAACAGATTCATAACTCTTCTCTGAGATGAACTCTGGACCTGTCTATAGATGCTCACTTGGCTCATCTTAAAGCAGAGATAAGCCCTTCTCTCCAGGCAGCCTTCCTTGCTCAACTTCCACAGGGGAATAGCAACCTTATCTTTACTTAATTGTCTGTTAAGATAGAGGTAACTCTTTATTTGGCACTATGTCCCAGCTGTGCTGCAGATACATTTTTAGGGAGTACATCTTATCAAATTCTCAGCTTAAAGGAATGGCATTTGGAAGGATCTCCTCAGGGAGAGAGTCAATACATTCCTTAGCTCTCTGAGTTCTACTACTGGGTTAAGCTGGGTCACAGACAGCTTGGTACTTGAACGGCATTACTTCAGTTGGCTGTGGCAAAGTGTTTTTACTGAAATTGCATTTTGGCAGAATGTAACTGGTCTATTTTCAGGGAATGAATTTAGATGGTCTTTGAAAAGTAGAAGGTTTTTGAAAGTAAAGATTTGAGAAATATTTGGGTAATAAAACCTCTTGGTCTTGATGATGGATTGAATGTGCTATGAAAAGAAAGAGAGTGAGGAAGACCGTATTTCTGGCACGAATAATCTGATGGGTGGTAGCATATTTCATATTAATGGGTTGAGACTCAGAGAAGTGGATAAACAGAGTTTGGGGTATATGTGAAACCTCCAAGTACTTATATCTAGCATACATTTGAATAAATAGGTAAGAAGTCAGAAAACAGGTCAGTACCAGAGCAATAGGCCAACAAGAAAAATCTGAGCAACATCAATGGCTTAAGAGACCAGCATAGGAAGATTATTTGAGGAACTGTTTTTAAAAAGAAAATATAATGAAACATCAACCACAACATTTCTAAATAGGAAATCATTTTACACTGACTGGCATGAAATTGATAATGTGACCATTAAAACTGAAAATAAGACAGTCCAGCAATTTCACTGAATTTAGGAGGAAACAAAAGATTCATGTCTGGCAGGTTAGTTCTCACCGGATAAAGATATTTTTGTTGACTTCTGCCTTGATGAGAATATTTTAATGAAGAAGAAAAAAATACATTGCTTGATCTAAAGAAAACTATGATTGCAAAGTGGACACCTGCTATTCAAGGAAAAATATCTGCACAAATATATAACAAATCACTGATAGTAAGTATCTTTTAGGTACAGGGTTAGAAGAGACATCCATTTCTCTTGTATATTTCTGTAGTATTTGAAGTTTTTCTAATGATCAACCATTTTAAGCTGAAAAAAATTAAAGATTAAAGGGAAACAAAGTGGACACCTATATATTTTTCTAATACATTTTTATCCTTTCTCTGATGCCTTCTTCAATCATCATCACTAACTTAAGGAAACCTGTTTTCATTTAACCTGTCTGTGTCTGTTGGACCAGTAAATGCCAAGGAACTCGGGTTTAGGGGAACACTATGGTCCCTGGTGTAAACTAGAACACAGTCTGTCCTTGGCAGGCTTGCTGCTTCTCTACAGGAGATTACTCAACAGAAATGGAAAGCTGGCTGCTGGTGAATTCACTTGCTGTCACCCACAAGCAGCCCTGGCCCTCGCAGTTCTCTACAAAGTAGAAATGAAGCCTTTTGTCAATTTCAGCAGCTCTTTCCTCTCGGGTTAGGTCTCTCTGAGGCCACTCCTTCGTGCCATGCTCTAAACTTGCAGCTCTGCAAACACCATATATGAGACTGAAAGGTCAGCCCCTTAGTTCAATTGGGTTTCTGCCCTTTGCCCTGCAAGGGCTGTTACTTTTATATTTGCAGATAGAAACTTACCCCCTGTTGCTCACACTGATGAACCTAATGGTTTCCTGGCATGCCAAGGTTCACAGCCATCTGCTCTGCTGGCAGCATGCCCACATCGAAGGTGGTGTGCCATGTTCAGACAGGGGTGGGGAATGGAGAGAAACCAAAGGGAGGTTTCAAAAGTGGTAGCAGTGAATGTAATGAGGCCTTATTTGCAAGACCTCCTGGTAGCTAACAAAGCCAAATGAGGAGCACATGCTACATTACAGGCAGCTGATCTACTGACAATTGTTGGCATAATATCGTCAAGGCCAGTTTTTATTCCATATCCCTTTTTCAAAGTGGTTGCCAGAAGTGGAATTATAAATTTAGGGGAGGTAAAGCCTGGGTGGCAAGACTTTTTCTGGGCGGCCAAGCATAGGATGGGAGATACAGCACCATTTATGGGAGAACCTTCTCTAAAATATGTAGATGCAGCTTATTAAGCTGTCATCAGGGCTGGGTGCTAGCCTCTCGTGAGGTTCCATAACTGGGAAACATACCTGTTTACAGGCCTCTCAGATATATTTGCATCTATCAAATTACATGGGACACACTTATACTAAAAATTAGCTTTTGCTTGTCTGAAATTCAAATTTAGTTGGTGTGTTTTTATTTGTGAGGTCTGGTAACCCTACTCCTAGATCAAGCTGAAGAAAAAGGGCAAGGAAGAAAATTTAAGGAGATTTGGGGCAACCCTAGGACAGCTGTCAGAATTAACATCTTAGAATCAGGATGACATTCATAAATCATCTTTTATCTGAAAACACACACTTTCTTATGTGGGAAGTACCTTTGATTGTTGGAGGATTTCAATAATTGAGTCTTGTTTAAATTGTCAGTGGCATCTCTCAAGCTGCACCTTCCATGATCCCTCTATATACACACACGTACACACATACCCCTCCAGCCAAACTATGGTCCTTAGTGACCCCTCAAACACCATGTGCAGCCTAATCATCACAACTACTTGGAGTGGTCTCATCCTCATTTCACTTGTTTATGTGAGACAAAGTTAGCAGTGGAAAGAATGCTTACTTCACTTTGGAGCCACTTCAACCTGAGTTTGGATCCTAGAATTGCTACTTACTAATTGCAAGTTCTTGGACAAGATTCATCATCATTTCTTAAATGACAACTCTAAGTTTTTGTTTCCTCACCTTCAAAGCAAGCACCATAACCCTGATCCCTAAGGTTATTGTGAGGATTAAACACAATAATGTACTAAAGTGAATTACGTGCCACATAGTAGTTACTTAAAAACAATAATGACTGCTAGTACTGTTGTTGTTGCCATTACATCATTCAAAATGATTACAAGCACAGGGACCGAAAAATTGTCTGCCTGTGTTTAGATCTTGGCTCTCTCTTACAAGCTTAAGAGATGTTAGGTAAGTTATTCTGCATACCTGTGCCTCAGTTTACTCATATGTAAAATGTGCATGCATACCATACCTGGCAAATAGAAAGTGCTTTCCTCTAAGATCTGGAACACAAAAAGGATGCCCACTGTCACCACTGTTATTCAACATAGTACTGGAAGTTCTAGCTAGAGCAATCAGACAAAAGAAAGATATAAAGGGCATCCAAATTGGAAAGGAAGAAGTCAAATTATACTTGTTTGCTGATGATATGATCTTATATTTGGAAAAACCTAAAGATTTCACAAGAAAACTATTAGAACTGATAAATTCAGTAAAATTGCAAGATACAAAATCAACATATAAAAATCAGTAGCATTTCTATAAGCCAACAGTGAACAATGTGAAAATGAAATTTAAAAAGTAATCCCATCTACCATGGCCACACACAAAATTAAATACCGGGAAATTAACTTAACCAAAAACGTAAAATATCTATGTAATGAAAACTATAAAACACAGGTGAAAGAAATTGAAGAGAACGCCAAAAATTGGAGAAATATTTCACATTCATGGATTAGAAGAATCAATATTGTTAAAATGTCCATACTACCTAAAGCAATCTGCAGATTCAATGCAATCCCTATCAAAATAGTGATGACATTCTTCACAGAAATAGAAAAAACATCTTAAAATTTATATGGAATCACAAGAGACCCAGAATAGCTAAAGCTATCCTGAGCAAAAAGAACAAAACTGGAGGAATCACACTTCCTGACTTCAAATTGCACTACAAAGCTGTAGTAACCAAAACAGCATGGTACTGACATAAAAATGAACACAAAGGCCAATGGAACAGAATAGAGAACCCAGAAACAAATCCACACACCTACAGGGAACTCAGTTTTTACAAAGCTGCCAAGAAGACACACCGTGGAAAAGAGAATCTCTTCAATAAATCGTGCTGGGAAAACTAGATACTCATATGCGAAAGAATGAAACTAGACCCCTCTCTTTCATCATATACAAAAATCAAATCGAAATGGATTAAATATTTAAATCTAAGACCTCAAACTATGAAACTACTACAAGAAGATCATTGGAAAAACTCTCCAAGACAATTGGTCTGGGCAAAGATTTCTTGAGCAATGCCCCACAAGTACAGGCAAACAAAGCAAACATGGACGAATGAGATCACATCAAGTTAAAAGCTTCTGCACCGAAAAAAAAAATATCAAAGTAAATGGATAATCCTCAGGATGGGAGAAAATATTTGCAAACTATCCAACTGAGGTATTAATAAGCAGAATATATAAGGAGCTCAAACCACTCTATAGGAAAAAAATCTAATAATCTAATTGAAAAATGGGCAGAAATTTGAATAGCCATTTCTCAAAAAAAAGTCACATGAATGGCAAACAGGCATATAAAAAGGTGCTCTGAATCACTGATTATCAGAGAAATGCAAATCAGAACTACAACGAAATATTGTCTCACCCCAGTTAAAATGGCTTTTATCCAATGACGGGCAATAACAAATGCTGGCGAGGATTTGTAGAAAAAGGGAACCCTCGTACACTGTTGGTGGGAATGTAAATTAGTACAAGCACTATGGAAAACAGTTTGGAGGTTCCTCAAAAAACTAAAATTTAGCAACCAGATGATCCAGCAATCCCATGACTAGGTATATACCCAAAAGAGAGGAAATCAGTACATCGAAGATATATCTATACTCGTATGTTTGTTGCAGCACTGTTTACAAAAGCTGATTTAGAATCAGCCTAAGTGTCCATCAGCAGAAGAATGGATAAAGAAAATGTGGTGCTTATACACAATGTACTATTCAGTCATAAAAAGAATGAGATCCAGCCATTTGCAACAACGTGGATAGAACTGGAGATAATTTATGTTGAATGAAACAAGCCAGGCACAGAGGGACACACATCACATGTTCTCACTTATTTGTGATTCTAAAAATCAAATCAATTGAACTCACAGTCATAGAAAGAAGAGGGATAGTTAGTGGGGGATTGGGAGGAAGGTAGGGATAGTTAATGCATACAAAAAACTAGAAAGAATGAATAACACCTACTATTTGATAGCACATAGGGTGACTATCGCCAATAAAAAATTACATATTTTTAAATAACTTGAAGGATGTAATTGAACTGTTTGTAGCTGAAAGGATAAATGCTTGAGGGGATGAATACTCCATTCACCGTGATGTGCTTCTTTCGCATTGTAGGCCTGGATCAAAACATTTCATGTACCCTATAAATACCTATACCTACTATGTACCCACAAAAATTTTTGAAAATAATTTAAAAAATTAAAACCTCAAGAAAAAAAGTATCGGGTAAGCACTGGCCATTATTGTCTTCTCTGACATGTTCTCAGCCCACCCCGACCAGGATGGGGCAACTCTCCTGGGACTTTCTTCAGCACATTGCCAGCTCCCTGAGCATTTGGTTCTTAGGGGGAGTCTTGTCTTCAACTGTGGTCAGCACCCAATAGGAGCTCCCTGAGTGTTTTTGATGAAAATAAAGAGACACTGATCTAAGCAAGCACAAAAATGGGTTCTCCCAGCTATGAGCATGTATGGACAGCCAGCCAGCAAATTACCTCTATTTACTACGCTTACTATGTGCCAGGCACTGTGTTAGGTGCCATATGTATTCCCATACATTTAGTGTCATATCAACCCTATGAATTAGGTCATCATTTTCCATTTTTACAGATGAGGAAATTCAGCTCAGAGAGGTTCAGTTACTCACCTTAGTTTGTAAAGTCTAGAAGGTATTTCAAGATTCATCCTCAAGAACCTGGTGCTACAGCCAGTGCTCTAGACTTTCATGCTGTTTTGCTGTTATTTAAATTAACTGAGCCTTGGTCTCCCTAGCTGTGAACCAGAGATGACTATCCTCAGAACTGCAGAGAGGAGGAAATGAGGTGATTCACATGAAGTGCCTAGCTCAGTATCTGGTATATGCTTACCATATGCCCAGCAAGTATTTGGTATTAAAAATAGTATTATTATAATATCACAGTTATTAAACTTCAGTTAGTCTGACTCCAAAGTTCATACTCCAAACTCATGACCAATAAGGTCATTTGAACAGATAGCTGAAAAATAGATCCAAAAAACCCTAAGCCTCTAACTCCAGGATTGATTCAGTAAGTAATTTTTTAGGCTTTCCTTGATGTTTCTTAAAGTCTTTATCCTTGAGCTATAGCATCCATAGTACATTTCTCTCTAGGGAGTTTGTATGCTTCTGCCCAAAAAGGGTGTTTTCTCTGAGATGAGAGCCTGACTTTCCTGAGCTGAGGACTCCACTCAGGACCAGCAGGAGCAAGAATCAGATTCGCAGTACTCATGTCTCCTTCCCCACAGGCATGGAGACCAGCTCTCCAAGAGGTCTTGCCAAACCCTGCGCTGTTCTCTGGCACCACATGCTTTCAGCACAAACTAGAGTCACACGTACTTGTCTCTCTCTCCAGGTGACATCATGGGCTCCAGCCAAGGGTTTGGGCCCATGAACTCCTGAGTCAATTACCAACTCCTTTTCAACTTCAGTTTTTAAAATCTGTGAACATGGGTGAATAATAGTTACTCAAAGAAAAAAGGTCAAAATGAAGTGACATTATGAAAATGCTATGTTCATAGTAGGTATTCAATATTTTACTTACAAACATGTTTATTAATATGTTAACTAAGCTACAGTTCTAATAGCGTCACAAAACAAAAATTCATTTGATCCTAATAATAACCCTATCGAGGTAGGGATTATTCCTACTGCCATTTTTACAGATAAGGTAACTGGGGTATGGAGAGGCTAAATAACTTTCCCAAGTTGACACAGCTAGAAAGTGACAGAGCTGAGATTAAAACCCCGGCAGATTTCATACTTTTAGCCAATTCCCTAAGTATTAGTTCTTTCTTCCCCTCTACTGCTGATTTTTATCTTAAATCCCTTAGGCTAAATATGTTGTCCCAACGGTCTTTCCCACAAATCCTATGTTGGGAACCCAAATCACTACGCCCATGGTGGTAACAGGGCAGTTGTAAAGAAGAAATAAATTGTGTTAACATCTTTAACAAAGCCCTTCATGATGGAGCTCCTGCCTCCATAATTCCACAAGACCCTTTATTCCAAGCAAATGTGACTGCTTGTGATTCCCAACCTGTAATCCTGTCTCCTGCTTCCATTACATCACACATGTTTTTTCCTCTGTCTGAAACTCCTTTCTCCTCCACCTTCATTTTCTCCCTCTTTCTTCGAAGTAACTCCTACTGGTTCCTTCCTGCATCATTTTATTAGATTTGCCATTAAAAGTAATGGCAAAAAACACAATTCCTTTTGAACCAACCTAATACCAGGTGAGTCTTCTGTGATTTTTAGAGTTTAGAAACCCATTCACCATGATTCCATAGTATCCAGGCAGTATTTTCTGTCAAAGCACCTGTCACACTGGACCACAGTAACTGACTTCTTTGTTGCCTGTACTTGACTGTGAGCTTTTTGAAGGCAAAGACTGCATCTTATTTATGTGTGTCTCCAGTGCCTAGCACTGCCCATGCCATTAAGCAGGCATTTGATATATGTTTGCTCCGTGAATGAACAATGAACAAAGGTTTAGGTGACTTGGAAATTCTTCTGCCCTTCAACTTCTGTACCTCTCACTTTGTCCACAGACATATATTATCCGGAGAGAGAGGCAGAGAACGTAGTTGGAAGTGTTAAAAATAGACTTCAAACACTTGAAGAGGAAATAGTGTGGAAATGGATCATTTTGGCTTACCAGTTCCTTTGAGATTCCCAAAAACATTCATTAAAAACATATAAATCTGAACAGAAAATTAGCATTTGATCAGTTACTTATATCTAAGCATTATTACTCATCAAATCTAATTGGTTAGATTATTTCCTTTTGATTTTTTAAAAGAGAAACAATGCTCTCTACTAGTTAAAGCCTTTAATTTTAATTCTGAAAAATATATAAATATTAATATCAAATATGTTCTGAGTACCAAATAAAATAGGGTTGGCCCTGGGGCAACTGGGTATACTCTTTAAGTTATGCCTCTTTCTTTTCTTTTTTTTTTTTTTTGCAAAAGTATGCTGGCTATTAAAGCCCCATAAAACACAAAAAAATGAAAGGAAGTGGTCAAAATCTCCCAAATTGATCTCCTATAGTGAAGAAGAAAGCACAAAGGTCCAAAGAACCCAAAAATGAAAAAAATTCCGCTTGTATACCTTATGCAACAACATTTCTGCTTTTAGATTTTCTGTGGCCTTTTTGATAAAAGTATTTGTTCCGAAATTACCTGGTACAACTATCACAATGTTCGAGATATTTAACTCTGCTTACATCATTGTTAGAAGCCTAGTATAACATCTCAAAACAGCATTTTAAAAATTACTTTTTGATAATTCATCCAAATATGAATTGGAACAGGAAGAGAAGTATCTCTTTCAATGTTATAAGGATTCAAATGTAATTATCACTTTCACCTAGAAAACATGTCATCAAAATAAATTTATGTAAAGGCTTGAAAATACAAATTCAATGGCACAATATATACATATGCATATGCATACATACACCTATACTTGTATGTTTTTCATTGATACATGGTTGTATGTACTTATGTGGTACTATACTTGTATGTTAGTGAATATAAATTTCTGTTGCAACTATTTGAATGGTTCCTTTGAGCAATTAGTCATTGGACAAAAAAGACTATGTAAATGGCCACTTAAGATAATGCCATTTTCTCCAACATTGGCTTCCATAGCAATACTCCTATTAACTAATGGTGGGATGTGGTTGGTAATTGGCTGTCATATCCAATCTCCATAAAAAACTGCATATCCCAGATGTCTCCACTATACATTCAACTCTATATTGGAAAATTAAAGAAATTTTGTCCCAATATTAACAGAATAATAATGAGAACCAAACAATGGCTTACCCTCTTGCCAGACAAAATCAAGAATGAGGGCTACCTTTCTGGGTCCTCACCCTCATTGTGTGGACTGTGGACCAGCCTCTGATCATGCTCTCCAGAAGGTAGAAAGCATTGTCCCTGAGCATCAGTTATGCTCAAGGCCAATATCAAAGGAAGAGCTTCTTCCATAAGAGAGATCTCCACTAGCAGCTCTTGCAGTCATCCATAACACTTCTGCAGGGCTCACTCTTAAAACCAACATTCCAAGGGAAATAATATAGATAAGATTAACTGAGAAATAGACATGATTGAACAATAGAAGAGGATTTAAAAAAAAAAAGAGGGGGTGCTTGTAAACCAGTAACTCAATTCTTTTTTTATTCAGTTTCAATAATAAATAATTTAATATAATAATTTATGTGCATTTAGAAGGCTAGGCAATAGAAGCTCTAGGGTAAGCATGACTTTCACAAACCTGATATAATACCTATCTAAAAACAATTCATATTTATTACTGGAATAAATCCCTAAAATTCACTTCTAAAGGCTTATCAAACCAAATTGGGTCCCAGCCCAACAAATCGAATTAGAAATCCATGTAAGTCTGCTAACTGAGTTATTAAAGTGGTCTGCATGGATATTCCCAGTTCACCAGAAAAACCTTGTTTGGATGGACATTTAGTCAAATGCTGCCCTCTAGTGAGAAAACTTTTAAAGGCTACAAAAGGCCCTAAGATTACAGAGCGTCCATGACTTCAAAGAAAACACACCCAAATAAGATTAATCAAGTAAAATCTGCAACTAGAAACCACAGTTATGCTAGATTAAAATATTCATTTCATTTTTATTTTGTTGATAATGTCTATGTTTTCTTTCCAAAATTGTCTTGTAACAGTTAACATATTTAAATTACTGTGGGAGGGTAGTTCAACCCACGTGACATTTAGATATTTTTAGGCTTTTACATTTGATAATCGAATAATAGTAATTGATATTAAAGTATGATATGGTTATTTCTTTTAGCTACTGATGCAGCTAAAGAATGTGTATAAAATTAAATGGGTGATAATATGGTCTCCCACTCCGTCAATTAAAAAAACATAAAAGAAGAGGTGGATCCATAGAATGTTTGCATTAATACTCAACACTTTACTTCTAGATATTTATTTTGCTGTAAAAGTCAAGATTTCTAATGTTCTTTAACAACATAAGAATATTGTTATATCTTCAAATAGAAAACTCAAGTAGTCATTTCTAATTTAGCAAAGGAAAATCTCTATTTTCAAGCTTCTTCACACAATTCTAGTACATTTTACTCATTTAGCAGTAACAGGCACGTAGCATTTTTTAAACCGAATTCTAGATTTTGTAAATTCTGACAGTGCAAATTTCCTCCTGAGACACAATCTTACTAGGGCATTTATTTATTTTTCTGTTATATCTTTTAGTGGACCTTTATGACTGCCTGCTTTAAACCCACACTCTGTTGGCCACTTTGAATATAATGGTGGGAAAGACAGGCCTGGTTCCAAAACGTATGGATCCTATAGCCAAGTGAGGGAAACAGACATGCAATCAGGTAATTATGAAACCTTGTTGTGAATGCTTATGATGAAGACAGACACAGTACTCTCCAAGAGCACGTAGAAGGTGTACCTGATCCCTACTGGAAAGACAGGAATTCTCCACTCCCCAAGAAGGTAAGACTTGAGTTTCAACATGGTTCTAGAGCTATGGAAAGTCCTCTGAAAGTAGTGTGAGCCAGACAGACCAATTTCTTTCTGCAGAAGCAATTCCTCCTGATGGTTTTGTGCTTTCTTCAGGATATCATTCCCAGCTAGATATGCTGTGATAGTATTTCCACACTCAGCACTAGTGACACTTATATTTGAATTAACTCTCCACATAAATGTAAAGTAAAATATTTCTATTTTCATATATTTACTTAATAGAAAATTTTATTCCCCTTTCTTAATTTAAACACATCTACAGAAGAGTTGCCTTTCTTTTTTTAAAAAAAAAAAAAGAAAAGAAAACTAAAATTAAATTATTGTGTAAGTAGACCATCCTCATGTGCTCTGGTATACCTGTTAGTACCCTATGTGGTCTTGGGCAAGTCATACATCTACAATCTAGATCCTTTCAGCTCAAATATTCTGTAAGTCTATCAGTGACTCTCTCTATGTAAATTACTCTTGGCCTGGCGCAGTGGCTCATGCCTGTAATCTCAGCACTTTGGGAGACAGAGGTGGATGGATCATCCTGAGTTCAGGAGTTCGAGACCAGTCTAGGCAACATGAAAAAACCCTGTCTCTACCAAAAATACAAAAATAAAAATAAAAATTAGCCAGGCATGGTGACCTGTGCCTGTAATCCCAGCTACTTGGCAGGCTGAGGCTTGAGCCTGGGAGACAGAGGTTGCAGTGAACTGAGATCGCACCTCTGCACTTTAGCCTGGGCAACAGAGTAAGACCCTGTCTCAAGAAACAAACAAATAAATAAACATTACTCATTTTAAAGTATTGTACTTGTTGTTGACTGTTGTTGACTTTTAGTTTTTTATCCTCAAATAACCATGGTCATCGTAGTTTACAGAAGACAAACTCTTGCTTGAGAAGGATCTTTTTTTTTTTTTTTTTTGAGATGGAGTTTCACTCTTGTTACCCAGGCTGGAGTGTAATGGCGCGATCTCGGCTCACCGCAACCTCCGCCTCCTGGGTTCAGGCAATTCTCCTGCCTCAGCCTCCCGAGGAACTGGGACTACAGGCATGCGCCACCATGCCCAGCTAATTTTTTGTATTTTTAGTAGAGACGGGGTTTCACCATGTTGACCAGGATGGTCTCGATCTCTTGACCTCGTGATCCACCCGCCTCGGCCTCCCAAAGTGCTGGGATTACAGGCTTGAGCCACCGCGCCCGGCCGAGAAGGATCTTAATCTTGTCTTTTCTAACCAAGTTTTTAGTCACTGAAAAAGGAAATAGAAATTGAAGTTGGCAAGGGGCAGTGTTTACTAAAGTTCTGGTTCTAGATTAAAATGTCAGCAATATATCAAGAACACATCTCTACAAGAAGAATTAAGCTAAGAAATTTGCTACTTAAGAGACCTTTTAGTTTTCTTTAACATTTTTCTCAAAACTTAAACAGGCATGTGGAAAAGTTTGTTGGGATTTTTTATTTGTCTTTTAAAATATCTGTTTTATAGATATTTATTTCTTGAAACTGATTTTAGTGCAGAAAAAAATGTAAAACACACACACACACACACACATATATGAGGGAAGCATAGAGTATTCTTTACCCAAATTGCATGTAAGTAGGTTCCGTTACATCTTCTAAATATTACTCCAAGCTCTGAAAAACAGAAAGCTGTACAAAGTAGGTGCAAGGTCCTTACAGGAAGAATTAAAAAAAAAACGAGGCTCTGTCTGAGAGTGTAACAAACCTTAGCCAAGTCAATTAGTTACCTCTCTGTGTTTGAATTTTCTCATTTGTCCTGTCTCACATGGGACACTGAGTTGATGTAAGGAGCCTGTGAGCTACTTTTTGTGAATATACACTAAAAACTATAGCAAACTGGCAACAACCTAAGCATCCACCAACAGGGAAAGGACAAACAAAATCTGGTACAGTCAGACAGTGAAATACCACATGGCAAATAAAAAGAACAACTTAAATATATATGTATATATACTCTGTATACATCTATATAGAATATATGAATATAGATAAATCTCAATAAAAACTATATTGTTGAGTAAAAAATGCAAGACACCGAATGATACACAATTGTACTATCTATATTTTTCAAAAGCACACAAAACAATACTATATTGTTTTAAAATTGCATATAGATATATAAATTTTTTATAAAAAAGGACAGTGATTATCCCTCAACACAGAAGAAAAGAAACAAAACTTAAATAAATATGACAAAGGGCTAACCATTAGTTCTGAGTGCTCTGAGAATAAGGCTGTGTTCCACTTATTCTTTAGGGATTTTTTTAACTATATCTTTTATATTTCTTTTTAAACTTATTTTCAGGCCAGGTGCAGTGGCTCATGCCGGTAATCCCAAGGCTTTGGGAGGGCAAGGCAGGAGACCACTTAGGCCAAGGAGTTCTAAACCAACTTAGGCCACATTCTCTACAAAGAATGAGAAAAAAACAAAAAATTAGTCTCAGGTGGTGGCTTGCACCTGTAGTCCCAGCTACCTGGGAGGCTGAAGAAAGAGGACTGCTTGAGCTCAGGACTTTAAGGCTGCAGCAGGTTGAGATTGCACCACTGCTTTCCAGCCTGGGCAGCAGAGTGAGGCCCTGTCTCAAAAAAATAATAAAATTAAAATTAAAATTCTTTTCTGCTAACAAAAACAAATAGAGTAAAACACCTTGTTTAAGAGGTTAACATAGGCTGGCGCAATGACCCACAGATCCTTCCCATTTTTGTTTCATGTTCTTTATCTGCTGATCAACATATGCAATCATCTGACTATAGGGTCATTCTGTATTTAATAGAGAATGAAGGCAAATTTCTGCATGAATGGATCCTGGAATGTAAGTCCAGAGAGAGATGCATTCTACAAAAAGAAAATTTACAAAATTTCAATTCCAGACAACTTTAAGGCTTGTGCTTGACACCAGTCAAAAATCCTTTTCCTGGTCTCTGCCTTCAAATCTTCAAATAAAATTAGGACTTTCATAACCTTTTTTAAAAAGGAAGGGGTCAACCAAATCTCATCATGTTCTTCATGTTCATATCAGCCCAAGATGTTTTTTCCAGTACTCCGGTCCAAAAGATAAAACATTGACTAGAATCCCTAGTATCAATTTCCAGATCCATGATTCTGTAAAATCAAGATGGAAAATATGGGATTTGACTTGTTCCATAGAAGTAATTTAAGATATAAACAGACTGTTCACAGAAAGTGGAAAACAAGTGACTGTTAAATATCTGTTCAAATGCTTATCTCAATTCATAATAGGAGAAATGTGATTTAAAATTATACCAAAGTATCTTCTTTTTTTATATCTATCAAATTGACAAAGATCAAGTTTGATGACACCACTTTATGCAGGATAAGTGTGTAGAAAATTAGGCACACTCATTCAAGACAAGAAGGAGTAATCGGTACAACGTCTGTGGAAGATAATTTGGGCACATCATCCAAATTACAAATGCACATTTCATTTGACCACCAATTATGTTTCTAGGAATTTATCCTACAGATATTTTTGCATATGTGTGATATGTCATATGTATAAAGTAATTTTTTGCTGCAGTGTCTTAAATGGCAAAATACTGGAAACACTTTAAATTAATGGCCAAATACTGGAAACACTTTCAATTTTATCAGTTGAAGATAGTTAAATTAATTATAACACAATCATAAAATGGAATATAGTGCTGCCATTAAAAAAAAAGGATGAGGAAGCCCTCATAATTTGATATAGAAGATCTCCAAGATCAGTTATTTAGAGAAGAACCAAAGTGCAGAACAGTGTGTGAGAACACTACCATTTGTATGAAACAGGAAATACAATATGGACCTAGGATATTTTTGAAAGGATAA
Source organism: Cebus imitator (assembly GCF_001604975.1). Taxonomy (NCBI): domain Eukaryota; kingdom Metazoa; phylum Chordata; class Mammalia; order Primates; family Cebidae; genus Cebus; species Cebus imitator. Next base: position 193,503 of record NW_016107481.1, on the reverse strand, counting down.
ACTAGTAAATGTGAGTACCGGCAATCTTGGGGGAGGAGAACAGAACAGGGTAATTGGAGGAAAACCCTCAAAGATAGACTTTTTACTGTATACTGTATTTTTACTTTGAACATTGTGAATGTTCTACTTGGTTTTAAAAATTAAGTTAAATTTAAGTTGCATAATTTTAGCTGTAATGGTGAGAGATCTTTGAAAGATGTCCTAAGTTTTTACAGGTGGCTCCAATAAATGGAAAGAGAACGCTCCACTCTAAAAAAGCAAAAAAAAACAAAAAACCATGAATTATATCCCAAGAAAGAGCTAGGAAGGAAAATGTTCTAAGCACATGGAATCATTTTGTCATTTCTGGCAATTTATCTCATCTGAAGCCACCATACAAAAAGCAACTCAGATTTTCTTAAAACCAAGCCCAATTAACAATACTCAGCCAATCTCTGCTAAATGAGGCCCCAATTCAAATTTGTAACAAAGCTTAGAAATCCAGCGGTTATCTTTCCCTTCCTGATCTTTAATTTAATTGTAAGACTCAGCAGATGTAACATAAAATACAGGAGTTGTTTTCTCTTTTGGTAAAGCAAAAATTTATCTTCTTAGCTAAAAAAAATGTATCAACGCCTATAATATGGAACCAACAGCTAAAACTATTGAGAGTCACACATTTCAAGCAGCTAAAATCCAGTATGTACAAAGCATCAGTCATATAACTGGTCATCAGGTAGCAATAGGGATTGAAATTTTATCCTAACTAGCCCTGAGGGAAGTTGTACACCTTAACAGATAGTTACCGCTAATTTGCATTTGATTATTGGTTTATGCTTTATTTTAGCCCATTAACAAGAAGGCTATTATGAGGCTAAGGATTTTACAAATAGACATCTTAAACTGAAAACTTCAAGTAGATATTTCTGGGGTTTTGTATATTTGATTACATGTTCATGTAGGGGAATCAATTGCTTTTGAAATGTTTATCTTATTCTGCCTTTTGTTGTTGTGGCTTCCAATTTCTTCAGATGCGTCACCATCCAACATATCATCATCCAGCACTGGAGATCCAAAAACCATGAACACAGCCTCCTGTTTCCATTTACTGCAAAAGGTCTCCTAGTCACTTTGTGCTGGGGCCTCTCAGCTACTTCTGGGCTCTGGGAAGATGTTTGACAATCATGCTGGATCAGAGCAGTTGAGTTTTTTCTTCTGTGAAGAGCAGCCAGTTCTCATTTTCCTTATGAAAAATTTCCTTTGTGAAATTCCAGGTTAAAAAAAAAAAAAAAAAAAAAAAAAAAACCTCTTCCCAGCATGTCCCTAGGAAGCTTTGGTACAGAAAGAGAATGTTCTCTCTATGAATTAATTAGCATTGACTTGAAAGAATGAACAATTTAAAGAAAAATTTCATCAGCTGACCTCAGTGTCATAGAATTAAATATATATAAAAGTAAGGGAAAGAAATAATTTTTTTTTATTTCTAGCAAACGAACAGTTTTCTGTGAATAACAAAATATAATATCCTGGAAATACAATGACAATTTCCCACATAGGCTTTCCTTTTAAAGATACAAAAAGGCTTTTTAAAAACAACTGCCAAACGGGCACCTATACATCTTGAGAGTTACCCACAGAGCTGGCTTTGCATTAAGCTTTTAGTGCTTTTAGTTGGGATAAAAACGCTGCTTCATTTTTGGCTGGCTCCCCCATCCTGTTGGACTTTTAAAACAAGTTTCATAACTAGTCTGCCACAAGCGCCCACCCCACTGCTTCCTCACTTACCGCGGACCTCACAGTTTCCCTGACTGATGCAGCTGGCAGCCCAGAGCTGCCTATAATCACTGTGACACTCACTTTTCTTCTGAAGTTGTGGATTCATGAAAAAGAAAGCACTGCATCTTGCTAGAGAACAAGGTTGATCCCACACTGAATGTTTCTATTACTTAGATACAAATGACAAATATAAATTATATTTATACGCACACATACACATCTATACCTTCTGCAAATTCTACAAATTTGCTGCCTACCCACGGGGGGCAACCCAAACCAATACCCATATATCAGCTGCTACTCAAAGTGTATACTTTAAAAGAAACAGTCTGCAGTTAAAGAAAGAAATCCTTTCATCATGTTTATTGATTGCATTTGTAGCTTTTATTTTCCTTTTTATAAAATTTCCCCCACCAGTCATTTATCGTTTGCTTTCCTGGGTGCTGACTTTTTGAAGCAAGCTGGAGCTCTGTGTACAAAATTGAATTCCAAACCTGTGCTCCTCCTTTGCCATTTGCCTGGGTTAAAAATGGCCAAACTGACTTTTAATTCGGTTAAGTAAAATAAATAAATAAATAAAATGTCCCCAGGTTAGGACCCTGCATTCCAAGTTTCAGCCCAGAGTGAATTTGTATGGCCAAGTTATAAACCCCTGGAAATAGGAAACTAATGCCATGAGGATTTAAAATAATAGAAAATGTTTCACATAATATAAATCCATAAGCAGTGTATTACATTTAAGTCTTAATATCTACATACTTGGATTATCTTATATCTTGACAATCACACAAAGTAATCTCCCTCCTTCTCCTACTTTCCTTTGACTCTGGGTTTCATTCCTATGTATTAACAATGCTCTGGGCCATAAAATACTGTATTAATAACAGTTTGTCACTGCAGACTAAATTTAGAACAACTCATTAATATGGAAGAGTTAAAGGCAGTCAGACAAGAGTACCAGGAACTCTATGCTCTTAAGGATATAAGTTATGCAGATATGCCACTTGAACTAGAGAGCCAGTTATTCTTTTTGATACTAATTAGAGATTCTATTAGTTCTAAGCTGATTCTAATTCTAATTAAGAAATGTGGGAAAAGGCAATTTTGCCATTGTAGGTATAGTTGATGTGCAACTGGAATAAGTCTTATATCATCTTGCTTGGCTTCCTAGTCATTCATTCTCTTCCTGTCATCCACATAAAAAAACAGCTTCGCTGCTGTATTTGGGTGGTATAATCATAACCGATATTCCTGGAAGAAGTCGAGTAATCAGTGCTTTTTCAAAGCAAACCTTGTGTGGCCTCGAATCACCCCAGTTGTACAAAAAGTTTTGACTTTTTACAAATAAAAACCCTTCAAACGGATCTTCTGGACCTGTTATGCCTTTCTTTGGGCTTGTCAAATATTAATTTTTTTTTAAATTTAGTCCCTTGCTAAGCTACAAATATTCATGTTTAACACCAAGTAGCAGTTGAGGGGCTGACGACTTGGTATGTACCTTTTGAATGATGCATAGAAAGCAGCAGTTAGCACAAAGAAAAAGCCACCAGATTGGTCTCAGGGAAACCCAGTGTCTGAATTTTTCATGACTCCTCTAGCACTTAAAGAATAAAAAAACTGGCTACTAGTGTTGGGAGACCAACGTCAGGAAGGTCACAGCCTGGAAACATGCAAGGCAATCCGGTCTTGCCTGGGGAGAGTGAAAAGGGATTTAAGCTGCTTAGGAGAATTAGAAAATTTTTTTCTTTTGCTTTGTTTTCGTATTATACAAACACCAGAGTAGCAACACAAAATCTGTGAAAAAAGTATGCTGTCATACCTCGCTAGAGTTCCTTATTTTTATGTCTCTAAGGACAGCCAAACTTACCTTCTCTTTTCGATTACGGGGTTCATCGTTAAACTTCCTCAAAGTAGGCCTTTTCTGGAATACTTACTCACCCTTATGAGTTCTCCCTCCAAAGAAAACCGATGAAGAGGGAAAAGTAGAAGCAATTCAATTATTTGTTTCCCTGGGTGTGTTTGGAAACATCTCCCATGGAGGTGAGGAGCAAGAGGGGAAGATGTTATCTTAATTACATAGATGCCCAGTGACACACAACTAAAACCTGGTTTTCCTTTGATGAACTTTTCTGCATTTTATAATGATTTAGAGAAAATCTCAATTGAATCCAGGAAAACAAATGAGTAACTCCTATGGAAGGAAAAAAAAAAATGCAGTGTTTAAGCAACTGATGACTTCACCTGTCACCGTCTCATTAAGCTCTTAATGAGTTCTTTTCTATTCTTGGTCACATCTGATTTTTTTTTAATATAAGTCCCTTTGAACAGCTGGGAGTAAGAATTGCCTTTGATCACTGAATTCTTCTGAATTTTCAGTCAAAATGAGGCCATTTTCATCCTGACTTGGGGTATTTTTATGAGTCTATTTCCCCCAAGTACATTCCTGGGCATAGCTTTCCAGGCTGAGAAGAGCCTGAACAATTAATGTATACATTTTTACATAAATGTTTATAAATTTAACAAAGGGAGAGAGCTTTGCCACAAGAAGCCTCAGCTCTTTTGAAGGCAGTTTTCTAATGATGACCCTTGGCGTGTTGGGCCACATGGGATTCCTCAGAGAAGAGTCAGATGAAAATTAGTCTATTCTCATTTCAAACAGAATTTTGCTGAAGTCCTGATCAGAGCATCAGCATGGAGTCCGGGGAGACAACACTCGCTACTTGATTCACTCCGCAGCCTCCCTCTCCTGGTAATTGTTGCAGGAACACATAGTGACAAGGCTCTAGGATGTGAGGGGTCTGGATGTACTCCGGCTGTTACGCTCTGTTTAAAGATTTAAACCATCAGGGTATGATAAGGCTTTTTGATGTTCATTGAACACGGAGCTTGGGTACAGAAGAAGGGGAAAGGGCTTCACCAGAAGGCAATCATCTTTCAGAGCCACAGTAAGACAGAGAGAGGTGGGGAAATCTCAGCCTCAGCATAGACACGGAACAAAGGGAGATGAAAGGGGCAGGGTGAGGAAGGGGCCAGCTCTGGCTGTGAGGCAGAACTCACTCTACGAGAGTTCGATGTCTTAAAACGCAGGGAAAGCATTTAGTGTTCCTCTTTCATTAAAACACACTCATCTTTGGGGGTGGGGGTGGGAAACGGATAAGGCCAGCTCTAAATTTGGATGGCTTCAGTTGACCTTGGATTTAGAAGAGCCTCCATGGCTTATTTTGAAATTATTTAATGAGTATTTACTTTGAGTCTGATGAATGTCATTTCCAAAGCTCACCCCCGCAAACCTGGAAGAAGACCTTCCTTAAAGTACATTTTTTAAGATCCTCACAGCGTTTTCTTCCCCCAGAGGTAAATCCTGAATATTTGTCTAGAAGAGCATAATGATCAGGAATGAAAGGGGAAAAAAGTGCCCCCTGTAGAACCCAACCGAATTTCTTCTTATCCTCTTTTTTGGCAAAACAACCATTTTTCGCCTGGTTCACAGCCGCACCGTGCCTTATTACCAAGCCTCCGTTCTGATTGCATTAATCAGACAGAAACCAACACTTCTCCATTTTTGTCTCCCCAGCCCCTAGCACAGGGTTCGCTGCAAGTAGCAAGGCCTTAACAAATGTTTGTTGAGTTAACAAATGAATGACCCTAGAAAGTGACAGAATGGAGATCCATTTATTTTCAGTGCCTCCATCCAATGTTTCAGAGAAATGCTGCATAAACAAAGAAAAATGTTGTTTTTTCCTGCTTGCGTCCTATACCAGCATTGCAAGGTAGAGTTGATGAGAACTGGTGCTTTGGAATCAAATACACCTGGAATTGAAGGTTGATTGGCCACTTACCACAGGACTCTGGGCAACTTATTTCACTTTCCTAAGCTGTATTTCCCCCATCTGTAGAATAAGAATATTTTAAGAAGCTTTCTCTTTGGGGTGAAAAAAATTTATGTTACATGCCTAGCGCAATATTTAGTATATAGTAAAACTTTCAAAAATATAACTATTGTTGTTAATATTATTGCTATTATTAATATTGATCCCCAAAACATTTTCAGATGTGGTGGACTCCAGAGGAGAGTTTAGAAATATATAGTAATCAAAACAATTTAAAAGTTCAGTCTCTAGAGTGACATGAGTAATATGTGTTGTAACCTTCCGGCCTCCTCTGTTCTGAAAATGTGCTCTTGTTCCCACCATCAGAAGTCCTTCTTCTCTTAGATATCAGCAATGCAACCTGAGGTGGATTTGATCAACCAAACACTGGGAAACCTAAATAGGTCCTGCTTGTTTTAACTCAGAAAGTAATAAACCAATCCAAACAACATGTGCAGTGCTTCGCCCATTTCCTCACAGATTTCAGTTCAATGCAGCGTAAAAGCCACTGCTTCTGAGCAGACACAAAGGAGGTGAGGCTCAAAACCCAGTTTCAAGGGCCCATTCCAGTGAGCCCTGTCCCAGGAGAAGCTGTGAAATACCAACTGCCGATATTTATGCACATCTATTATAAACCAAGCCCTCTCATATAATCCTCACTACAGCCCTATGGGGAGGGGTACAGTTTACAGAGGAAAAAAATTGAGGTATAAAATTACAGTGTCGGCCGGGCCTGGTAGCTCAGACCTGTAATCCCAGCACTTCGGAAGGCCAAGGCCGGTGGATCCCTTAAAGTCAGGAGTTTCATACCAGCCTGGCCAACATGGCGAAACCCCAACTCTACTAAAAATACAAAAAACTTAGCTGGGCATGTTGGCATGTACCTGTAATCCCAGCTACTTGGGAAGCTGAGACAGGAGAATTACTTGAACCTGGGAGGCAGAGGTTGCAGTGAGCTGAGATCGGGCCACTGCACTCCAGCCTGGGTGACAGAGGGACACTGTTAAAAAAAAAAAAAAAAGACAATGTTCAAGAAAATGAGATTTACTGCCATTTTATTTATTTCTCTTTTAACATTTTGCTTAGCAACCTACTAGGACACTCACTCTCTCTCTGAGACTCTGTAGAAATCCCTCAACTTTGGGTGTCACAGTGCTCATGTGTGTCACTGAGTGCGGGGTGGGGGCGGAGGAAGCGCAGGTGGTGGCCCTTCCAGCCCGCACTGTGATCTCGGCCGGCGGAGCCGGACTCTCCTCCGCTGGCTGCTGCCCGCGTCTGCTGACGCTGGAATCTCTGAAAACTACAAACCTTATAGAAGGATCTTCCTTTCCAATTTCCCCCAGGCTTCCCGCCTCTAAAACCGGAAATGGGAGCATGTCAGCCATTACCATTATGGAAAGAGTCCATTTTAGCACAGCTCAAATCTAGGGAACACTATGGCCAAGTAACTTGCCCCACGATTGAGACGTAAGGGAATTACTATTTCCTTTTCTCTAGCCCGCTAACACAGAGAAGCCAATCCTCTAAAAACGAATTGATTGATGATATAATGTAATATCTTCATAAGATTTCTAGTGGCAGAATCAATCTGCTGCTAGCACAACCATGCAAGGCAGAGAAAAAGAAAAATTGCACCAGTTGCTTTTCTTTTATTGCACTTCCGGGTGCTCTAAGAAAAAAACTCTCTCCAGAAAATCAATAAGGCAGATTGTGCCCAGCAGTCCCCCATTACAGAATTAAATCCATATGCCAACACAAAACAATGAAGAGACCCAACTAGCAAGGGATCCGTTTGCTTTGTTTGACTTTGGCTGCCAGGGAATGAGACCACAAGACTGGATGTAATTTAACGCAAACCTTGGCCTATCCTGGGCATGCATATGACTGACCCTCAGGGCACGACCATCAATTTTCTATTAAAGATCAGAGATTTGACATATCAAAGTCAACATCCAGCTGAATAACTGCAGTAACTTGATAATAATTCTTTTGTGGATTTCACAGTGGCTTTTCAGTAAAGTATCAGAAAGGTAGCCGATTTCAATCCTGACCTGGCAAGATCTGAATATGAAATAAAGGATTTCAGCTTGATCTCCCCATGATGTGAGGATGAATGTTCTGGTAAATGTTAACTTAGTGCTCTGAATAGCTCAGTAATAGATGGGTTTAGGCAGTAATAGGTTTAAAGTGTCAACTTATTGAATAATAATTTCATGTTGTACAAATACTATGTGTAAGAAGGGATTTGTTTTGCAAATTTTGAAATAAATGAATGGATTTATAATGTCCTTGACTGTTTCATTGTTCTGATAAGAATTTTACAGAAGAATCCAAATTAGTTTGTGCTTTCTCTGGTCTTGTTTTTCTGCATTTGTCTGTATGTAGTTTTCATAATTACTGGGTCTCCCTGAATTCTGGTCCTTAATTGAGCTCTTCCCTGTTTTGGTCCTCAAAGCCAGGCTGGTAGCATTGTTTTCTAGTAAAAATAAAAACTCAATTATCCCTTCCTATAAAATGTTTCATGACACCAATAGTATTAAAACGTTTCACCAACCCAGCTGTAAGATGCTCAACTGTTCAAAACATAAGAACTGAAAGAAATTCTGTTTCCATAACTGAATTCAGCCCTTCAGTCCAATTATAAGCTGACAGCTCTATAAATCCTGGTGGAACACAAGTGTCGGTAAAACCAAATTGTGATTGGGACACTGAGGACCTGGGACAAACACCTCCACCACAGGCTGTGGAAAAGGTCCCCAGATTCTGCAAGTAGCCCTCCTCCCCACCATACACACATGCGCACATACATGCACACACACGCGCGCGCGCGCGCGCGCACGCGCGCGCACACACACACACACACACACACACACACACAACTTCCAATCACCCTGTATGGAGTAAATAAGTCTGCCTAGGAAAACAGGGTATCCCAAGAAACCAACCAGGTGAGCTCTCTGAATACTTCAGGTCTTATTCTTCAGCTCCTCAGCTTCCCTCAGCTTTTCAGAAGATTTAGGAGGAGAAACCAAAAAAGCCCACTCTTGCCCATCAACTTGGCACTGAGCAGCTCCTGGTGTCATGCACCCAGGATGTCTTGATTCCCCACAAAACAAAACTCCTTTCAGTGGTTTATAGATGCTCACATCTGGGTAATATCTACATACATGTGTCCTGAACAGATCTGCTCATCCACTCAGTACCGTGATTGAGCACATTTTTCTCTGCACAGCAACCACAGACAGACCCTGTCCTAATCTAAGTTCCCCCAGAGGCTAATCATAAGACAAGGATGTAGGTGCTAGTAGTTTATTTGGAAGATGAAAAAAAAATTTGGTAAAGGAGTAAGACCTTTACCAAAGGCAGCCAGTAAAGTTCCAGTGGGACTTCATTCCAAGTGGATCTTAGTCTCACTGGAAACACTCTAAGCCAGTATAGGACATGAACCTCACTCAAGGAGTAAGGCAGTATTTAATCAACTCGCCTGTTAGTCATTGGTTGAGGTTGCTCCTGAGGGACATTAATTAATTCCTTGGCATTTCTAGCCTAACATATGGGTAGGAAAAAGGCTTCAGGAGCCGGAGAAATGACCACTGCCACTCCCTAAAAAGTGTGTGCTGGAAGTTGGAAGTCAGACACTATGCACTGAAGTGGAAAAAGAGAGGGATATAAACAGGGTGTCCACAGCCTCTGCTATAGCACTTGGCCTTTTATTAATTTTTCAAATTTTCTAACTAGTTTTTAAGTTATGAAAGTATATGGCTCATGTAAAACAACCACAAATTTAAGCAGTATAGAGAAGCACAATTTTTTTTCTTCTTTTTTTTTCAGAGTTTCACTCTTGTTGCCCAGGCTGGAGTGCAATGGTGCAGTCTCGGCTCACTGCAACCTCCGCCTCCCAAGTTCAAGCATTTCTTCTGTCTCAGCCTCCCAAGTAGCTGGGATTATAGGTACCTGCCACCACACCTGGCTAATTTTTGTATTTTTAGTAGAAATGGGGTTTCGCCATGTTGGCCAGGCTGGTCTCAAATTCCTGACCTCAGGCAATCCTCCTGCCTCAGCCTCCCAAACTGGAGAAGCACAAATTTTTTAAAGGCCTTTTTCCTCCTAGCCATTCAGTTTTATTCTTGGAAGTAACCACCTTTTATAGTTTGTTGTGACTCTACATGTAAAACCTATACATAAAAATACACACAACACACACTGATGGGACATTTTTTTCATACCACACAAATAAGGTCTTATGTGACATGATTTCCTGCTGCTTGCTTTTTTCACATAGTAATATATCATGGATATCTTTGCATATCAATATCTCTATGTTTGTCTCAAACTTTTTAAGGGATACTAGTATGAACATATCATCATTTGTTTAACAATTCCCGCTTGGTAAACATTTAAGTATTTTCTCCAACTTTTTTGTTATCTCAGACAAAGTTACAGCATTGTCTGCAACATATATAAAGAGTGTGCAGACAATGCTGAACACCATATATATAAATCATGTATTTGTCATATATATGATATATATAATTTATCAGTTGTATATGATAAATTCTTACAAATGCAATTATTCAGTCGAAGAATATGCACACTTCAAAATTTGGCAAAGCATGCCGAAGTAATCTCTAAACAACATTTCACTGATTTATACTCCTACTACAATGCATGAGTGCACCTATTGTACTATGTCTATGCCAACACTAGAAAAAATCACATTTTTTAATCTTTGACAAATTAATACGTTAAAATGAATTTATTCTGTTATAAGTGAGGTTACTCAGTTACATTTCATCTATATCTTCACATCCATCTTTCCAATGTTCTGTTAGTCTTCTTGATATTTTTAAAGTAGTCTTTATAAGCGAATACTTTCCTGGTTTGTGCTTTCTCTTTTATTATTGTTTATGACTTTTTCCTGCTGTGTACAAGTATTAAATATCTATATTGTTAAATTTATCCTTTTGTGTGATTTCTGGACTTTGTGTCAGAATAATCTTTCTCATTATTAAAATTATTAAAAACAAGTTCAATTATGTTTTTTTCTAGTACAGTTACTGTGTGGTTTTTATTTTACACCTTTAGTATTTATTTTGGCAAAAGATATCAAGTTGAAATTTGGTTAAAAAAATTTTATTCCAAATGCCATGTCAGTTTTTTCCAACCAAATATTTAATAAATAATTAATAATGAGTATTAATTTAAAATATCTTTTTATCAATAATCAGTTTCCATGTGGATTTAATTCTATTTCTGTATTAACTATTCCATTTTAAATATTATAGATTTGTAATACAGTTCATTATCTTGCAAAGCTTGTTCTCCCTCTTCAATCTCTAGAATTTTCCCATGTTTAGTTTTCCAAATAAACTATAGCATCACTTTATCAAAATCAAAACAAAGTTGGTATTTTTATTGAAACTACTTGCTTATCTAAATTAACGTAGGGAAAACTGGCATGTTTACAATATTCATTCTCCCTATTCAAGAACAATATATTTTTTTCATTCATTAATCTTGTTTTATGTCCCTCAGCAAAGTTTGTTTAGATGAATTGTGATTTGTGATTTTGCACCATAGAGGCAGAGAGTTACGAGGAATAATTCTTCTCAATTATCAGATGTATGGGTATTTGTTACCAGTGATTTTTCTCCTTGTGCTATTATGATAGCCCATGATACATGATAATATGAATGAGATTTAGAGTTTTCTTCATATATGCTCTGCACCTTCCTTATTGAATTTATTTCTAAGTAATTGCATTTGTATCTTTGGTAAATGAGATATTTGATATCATTGTATTTTCTAAACTTTATATTTTTTCTGTGTTGGTTATTAACTTTTTTATTAATTACATATCAGATTGGGCAAGGTGGCTCATGCCTGTAATTCCAGCACTCTGGGAAGCCAAAGCGTTAGGATGGCTTAAGCTCAGGAGTTCAAGACCAGCCTGGAAAACATGGTGAAACCCTGTCTACAAAAATTAGCTGGGCATGGTAGCACACACTTGCAGTTCCAGCTACTTAGGGGGTTGAGGCAGGAGGCTCACTTGAGCCTAGGAGGTTGAGGCTGCTGTGAGCTATGTTCACATCACTGAACTCCAGCCTGGGCAACAGATTGAGACCCTATCTCAAAAAAAAATTACATATCAGTTACCTACTGGATTCTCTTATTGTCTCTAAAGATTTTTTTCTCCCAGTTGATTTTCTTGGAGCTTCCAGATATATAATTATATCAAGTAGAAATAAACTTTTAAATCTTTTTGGTCATAATATTTACATATTAATTATTTTTCTTTTCTAATTGCATTGGCTAGTACATTTTAAACAATGTTAAGCAATAATAATAATTGTTAGCAACTTGTCTTGTTTCTGAGTTTAATCGGAATGTTTAATTAGTTTAATTAGATTGTCTTTTTTGTAAGTTTAATTAGAATTACTAAGAGTAGTGCTGGAGTTTAAATCAAAATATAGTATTTATTGTGTTAAGGAAGAATCCATCTATTTTCACTCTTAAAAAAGTTTAACTGAGGGATAGATGTTTAATTTTTCAAATATCATTTCAATATTTATTGAGTTTTTTCTTTGACCTATTTAGATAGTAAATTATATTAATAAATTTCCTAAAAAGAAATTATTCTTGCATTCCTGAAATAAATCAATTTAATCATATTCGATTGCTGTTGCATTGGATTCAATTTGCTCTGTTTTACTTGGTAGGGTGTTTTTCAAACTCATTAGTAAGATTTATGCATATTTTTCTTTTATGTGCTGTCTTTGAAAGATACAGTCATATATTACATAATGATGTTTAAGTCAATGATGAACCACATATACAACAGTAGTCCCATAAGATTATAATATAGTATATTTTCTGTACCTTTTCTACATTTAGATATGTTTAGATACACAAATACCATTGTGCTACAATTGCCTATAGTATTTAGTACAGTAGCGTGTTGTACAGGTTTATAGCCTAGGAGCAATAGGCTATACCATATGCCCTAGGTGTGTTGTAGGCTAAACCATCTAAGTTTGTGTAAGTACACAATAATGAAATTGCCTAACAATGAATTCCTCGGAATATATCACCATTGTTAAGTGACACATGACTGTATTAGGATTACTGTTAGGCTAGCGGGCCTTTTCTGAAAACTGGCGAAGGAAATTTTCTCATTTTAAGAGTTGATCTCAACCAGAGACGGAGAATTCTCTGGAGACCATATGATTTGTCTTGGTATAATCTGAAGTATAGATATGGGCATAGTTTAATTCAAAAATATTTACTAAGCAAGTAAGCATTGGGTGAAATTATATGAGAGAATTTGGCTCTTAAAATTAGTACATAAGGCAAAAAAATCTAAAATGTTATTTATCAAAATGTTAAAGGGTATCTTCTATTGTCCTGAAATTTAAACTGAAGCCCAAAGAGGCAAATAACTGGTAACAAATATCCATACATCTGATACAAAAGCAAACTATATCCTTGAAAGATTTACTATAAGATGAAAAAATTAGTGTGGTGAGCCAATACCAGGCTTATTTAAATTAAAAACAAACAAACAAACAAAAAAACCTCAAGACATTTGAAATGAAAACTCAGAGAGTCAGTAAGGTAAAAAACTATAAACTGAGGCCAGGCATAGTGGCTCACTCCTGTAATCCCAGCGCTTTCGGAGCCCGAGGCAGGCAGATCACAAGGTCAGGAAATTGAGACCATCCTGGCCAACATGGTGAAATCCCAACTCTACTAAAAATGCAAAAATTAGCTAAGCATGGTGGCATGCGCCTGTAGTCCCAGCTACTCGGGAGGCTGAGGCAGAAGAATCACTTGAACCTGGGAGGCAGAGGTTGCAGTGAACTGAGATCGCACCACTGCACTCCAGCCTGGCAACAGAGCTAGACTCCACAAAAAAAAAAAAAAAAAAGCCTGTAAACTGAGTCAGGAGTACTGTAGTACATATTTCCCCACTCCTCCTCCTCATAGGTGACCCCTCCTAAGCCAAGTGAGAAAGGAGATCAGGGAAATCTCCCACAGAAATTGTCTTCCAGAAGAGAGAACTGACACGTTAGCCTCCAACGGGGATGTGAGCTGAAGAGACTTTCTAGTGCTCTTGGATCAGAGCTGAGCCTGGGGCAATTCTTGAGGGATGATGACAATGTTCTCAGGGCTTTGAGGTTATGTGTAAAGACAAAACCTTGTGAGGACCAAAGTGACAAGAGAAGAAAAGACGGCAGTATAAGTGGCTTATTATTCCAGAATTTGGTGTGGCAAGGGTGTTGAGTTTTCCTCTGAACTAAGGAATTCTCTCATGAACTACTATTTTGAAAGGTCTCCATCCTAGAAGGCTGCCTGCCAGAGCACGACAATACCAGTAGAAAAAGTCTGATTGTCTACCACCCTATGCAGGAAAGAAGCAGAGTTGTAAGAGCTCAGCTAGAGAATGGGTCTCCAATACTGAGAATTAGTGCAGAGCCAAAGGCCCTCACAGGAGTCTCCAAAGAACCCACAAAAGCTCTCAGAATGAGAGAGCCCATCTGTGTTCAGCCATCTGCCATACGGTAGGCGCCGCAGCCATTTTTATCCTCACCTGTAAAGTATGACTGCACCCGTGTACCGCTCATCTCATCCTTCTCACCCTACCACAACAGCAGCTAGAAACAAAGAAAGGGGAAAAAGGAGTAGAACAAGGCAATACAATTGTGGAAGGAACCAAACACCACACATCTTCTTCGGCTGTCTTACAGACTTTTGAGTGGGGTCTAATCTTGGTATGAAGTGTGGGAAGGAAAGTTTGGAATTGGGTGAGACAATGAAAGAGTGATTTGAGCTGAATAGGGAATCCTATTTATTATTTATTTATTTGTATCCAATAGACAGAATTTAATATGAGGAACTAACTTGCAAAAGTTCAAACAAGGAGTAGTAAGACAACTTAGGCATCACCGATGGTAGGAAGATGCTACCGCAAGAACTGGAGAATAAGTAAGGGAGTTGGTGCTGCCTCTGTTCAGGTGATAGGGTCACCCAGAGGAACGCAGAGGGAATAGGCTAGATGGTGGGTGCTGGGACAACAGAGGAGACATTGCCACTGATGTAGGTGCTGCCTAAAGCAATGGGAGATTCTCCCCTTTTTTTGGGTGCCTATATTCTATCATTTTTATTGCTTAGACCTAACCACAATCTAATTGATAAAGGAATCTGGGAATGTAGCATTATGGTTAATTTCAGGTGCTGACTTGACCGGGTGAAGGAGTATGCAGAATGAGATGTTTCTGGAAGAGATTAATATGTGAGTCTAAGTGGACTCAGTGGAAGAGATTCTCCCACTTCCACTTAATGAATAGTAGATATATTTTCTCTTCCTTGTGATTTTCTTCATAACATTTTCTTTTCTCTAATTTACTTTAAGAGTATAGTATGTAATACATACAACATGTAAAATATGCATTAATTGACTGTTTATGTTAACAGTAAGGCTTCTAGTCAACAGAGGGCTATTCGTAGTTAATTTTTGAGGGAGTCAAAAGTTAACCATGGATTTTTGACTACACGGGGGTCAGTCCCCCAATCCCCATGCTGTATAAATGTCAGTGTGGGTGGGCACCATTCAATCTGCTGGAGCCAAATAGAACAAAAACAGAAAAAAGGTGACTTGTTCTCTCTCTCCAGACCTGGGATACCCTTTTCTCCTCCTACTTTGGACATCAAGGCTTCAGGCTATCTGGACTTTGGACTTTGAAACTTATACCAGCAGCCCCTCAGTGAACTGAGCATGTTAATACCTAAGAAATTAGATAATTCTAAACCCAAATATGACAGAAAAAGCTATGGGGTATGTCAAAGATAGTGCCAAGGTATGAGGGAGACCAAGCAGTTCATATTTAAATGCAGAGTGAGACATACGGCGTAGTCAAAATTACTCTTGAAAATCTTTCAGGAAAGGGTTATATCAGAGACTAGCACCCCATCTTTCATTAATTCCAACAGAGCAAGTTTTTCCGCCAGCACTAAAACAGCTTGCAGCTATTTCAGTTGGGGACAGATGAAGTAGTTGGCTGAGTTTAGCAGCCATGTTGTAAGAAAAATATGTACTTTTAAGCATGAGAATCACACCCAGCACAGCAATATGCTCACACTGTAAGAGGCATAGAGAAACGGGGTCTGTGTGAGAGAATGGAAAATAGAAACTGATGATCTCTGAAACACTGCTTCTTCAGGGCCAAAGGCTCATTAAATGCAACAGTGAGTGGCATCACTTACTTGCCCTAGTTAAATCTTTCTCCCTCCCTTTTCTTGCTTTCCTCCCCAACCTCACCCAACCCTGTATACGGCTGACCTTTAAACAACATGGGGATTGGGGGACTGACCCATGTGCAGTCAAAAACCCATGGATAACTTTTGACGCCCCCAAAACTTAACTATGAATAGCCTGTTGTTGACCAGAAGCCTCACTAATAACATAAACAGTCAATGCATATTTTGCATGTTGTATGTATTACATACTATATTGTCATAATAAATTAGAGAAAAGAAAGTGTGATGAAGAGAATCATAAGGAAGAGAAAATATATCTACTATTCATTAAGTGGAAGTGAATCATCACAAAGATCTTTATCCTCGTCATCTTCATGTTGAGTGGGCTGAGGTGGAGGAGGAAGAGGGGTAGCTGGTCTTGCTGCCTCAGGGATGACAGAGGTGGAAGAAAATCTACAAGTTTGTGGGTAAACCCATGCAACTCAAACACGTTGTTTAAGAGCCAATGGAGTTAGATACATTTGGATAGCTACAACTCACATATCAGGCAATCCACTTTGCCTCACTGTGAAGACCCAAAGATGAGTCAGACACACTTCTCATTGAGTTCCCAGATAAGTGGAAGAAAAAACGATGTAAACAAATACGTACTAGATCCTGTAGTAAAAGTAAGAGTAAAGTCTCATGGACGTATAAAGGATGTAGTGGTCGTCACCCTGCAGAAGACAGAGAAAACCTCCCAAGAAAGTAAAACAGCCAATCCCAGGCCTATCATCCTAAACAGGGAGTGCCAATGTCCTAAAGCCGTCATCTCTTCCTTCTTGATTAAACTTGGAAAACCACTTCTTAACATTTATAACAACAAAAATAATACCTTTTATTTGCAAAGATTTACAAGTAGTTTATTAATCCCTTTCAGGGTATTGTGTGAGAAAATTCCAAAAGGGGGTGTCTTATACAAAGGTATTAAATTTGGCAAGTTTTGGAATTCAGACTAGATCCAACTTATGACTCCCAATTCAGTGCGCTACATTCACTGCTTCTGAAACAGAGAGCCATTAATCAAACTTTAAAGCTTACTACTCCTAGAATAGTATTGTCTTGACACTAACCATTAGCAGGTATTAACGTAACAATAAATAGCCTTTTGAAAACGAATTTGCAAAATATCAAGAAATATAAGCCCATAAGTGGATACTAACAGGGGCATTAGGCTGAGGTCAAAGACAACCTTACTATAGGAATTTCAGGCTTTTGTTTATACCTTGATTCCAAACTCTATGAACTAAGTGAGGTGTACTGTGGCAAGTCCTTTGCCCTCATGGAGTTGTTCCTACAGCTTTTGCTCTCTGACTTCCTATATCCTTTAGGGTATACTTGAAGAATATGATCCTAGGTTAGGAGTCTCAGCTTCTAGTGGCAGTGTGGTATTATAGGGCTCTGGCTTGAAAGTCAGGAAGTTTCAATTCTAGTGCAGGCTTAGCCATGGACTAGCCGAGAGATTCTGTTTTCAGGGAGAGAAACTGGACTCTGACTAGGACTGTGCCACCCTGAGAACAGCATTTCAGTGCAAGCCCAATCAGTAGCCCGTGGGCTGTAATGCATGGGGACAATGCAAAGAGACACCCTTTTCCTTACCAGCTGGTAATTAGTAGAAAGACCACTAGAAATCAGATGTTCCAACTCTGCGTCAATCGCTCTGCCCACTCCGCCTCTAAGTTCTAACCCCTCAGCATGGCATGTAAGTGTCCCCATTTATTGGCTTTGATTTTTTTTGTCTTGCTTCCAAACTACGTCGTTTTAAGTCATAGGTTTTGGCTTCCATGCTTTGTCTCATCCTCTTATCACCTATAAGCCTTTTTCTTCCCAATGCATGTAATGGCTTAATAGAGCCCTCATTGTTCTTTATAGCTCTTAATAGTTGTTGGAACGGCGGTTTTTTTTTTTTTTTTCTTCTTTTTTTTTGAGACAGAGTTTCGCTCTTGTTACCCAGGCTGGAGTGCAATGGCACGATCTCGGCTCACCGAAACCTCCGCCTCCTGGGTTCAGGCAATTCTCCTGCCTCAGCCTCCCGAGTAGCTGGGATTACAGGCACGCGCCACCATGCCCAGCTAATTTTTTGTAGTTTTAGTAGAGACGGGGTTTCACCATGTTGACCAGGATGGTCTCCATCTCTTGACCTCGTGATCCACCCGCCTCGGCCTCCCAAAGTGCTGGGATTATAGCAGCTTTTTAATGGAAGTTTTTTGACAGGTCCTAGGATGGGCCTTCTCTTTTCTGTGGCTCTCAAGCACTTTTTACTTTTCTCAGACATCCTAATGTATTTTGCTTTGTGTCATGAGTGTCAATACATTGTGAACCTCTTGAAGTCCTTGTCTCTACCTCAGTACCCATGACAAAGCCATCCATATTTTCAGGCTCGGGTGCACATTGTAAGAGGCAGGAGAGACTAAGCTATGCTGGAATAAAAACACAATCCCCAATATTGCAGTAGTTTTACTCTAGGTTTATCAGAATCTCACACTAAATTTCCAGTGTAAGTTTTTAGGGGGGCAGGTGTGGGGGGTGGAATTTGTCATTATAATCTCTCAGAAACCAAGGCAGATAGAGATTCTACCTCAACAAGAGCTTCTATGATCCCAGCAGCAAGAAATGTGACTACAGAGAATTGAACACTGGCTCTGACATCTTCCACTCAAAGATAATCCATGTCATTCTTCTCACATTTCATGGCCAAAGTAAGTTGTATGGCCATGCTTACTTTTAGCGCAGGATACGGAAGTATGGTATAATAGTGTGGCTGGAAGGAGGAGGAAAATCAAAATATTGATGAACATCTTAATGATATCACAATACCATGCTGTATCGCAATGGACCATTTTGTCCCTTCTGATTGGGACACCCTGCCCACCTTGTCCCTTCATCTGAATAGCTCTTTCTCATCCAGCTGTTTTCAGAGTTCTTTTAAAGATTTTGTTGACCTTAACCTGGAATCACCACTACCACCAAAGCTAGATAAAGTGTCCCTCCAATATGTACATACGAGATCACAGTCACACCGGTTTGTAGTTTGGCTTATTTGACTCTTTATCATTAAGCCAAGAATTGGTAACCTGTAGCCCAAGGACTAAATCCAGCCTGCCATTGGTTTTTTAAATAAAGTTTTATTGGAACACAGTCTTGGTCGTTCATTTCCATATTGGCTATGGCTTCTTTCACTCTAAACCCATTGAGACCATAACCCCTTGAAGGCAAGAGTTACATTCCCAGTACCTTCTGTATCCCAGCACTAGCAGAGCAATTGGCTTATACTAGACATTCAATAAATATCTGTTAAATAAATTAAGAGATGTGAGTGTTTATAGAATTAAAATTATCTTCAAGAAAAAAGGACAGAAAAACAGGGAACAGGGCATATCAAAATTTCACATTTTGGCAAGACAAACTCTCTCAGATTCTCTGTTTCAGCTACACATCCTATGACTCTTTTTAAAAATGAGTAAACATGGGGAGCCAACATTAATCTTTTAAAAGTCAAGGCAACTTGAATTTGCCACAGTCTAGTTAGAACAAATTAAGCAACCGTGACACTTACGAAATGTTTTAAAATTACAGAATTGCTAAATCCACATCCGTTTGCTCTGTAGAATATTTCATTCTCTTTGATTAACAAATCTGACTTAAATGAGATGTGGACCCTTCAACACAGTATTGTAAGCCTACAGAAGTCCCACAACTGGTATGAATTGCTTTCAAGCTGGGTATCTACAATGTAACATCAGCATACTTGCTCAGAGCTTCCAGAAGTAAACACACAGTGCTGCATCTGGGCTCCCGTGAGTTTACAGCATAGGAAAAAAAATATGAAAATACAGGCAAACCTGATAAGTACAGCATCCCAGCTTGTTTATAAGAGCAATTTCAGCTAGTACAGATCCACAATTTATTTGCAAACAGATTAATTAATGTTTCAGCAGCTGTTTGCAGCCAGTCTGTGATCTCACTGAGCACAGATGACACTTTTTTCCTCTTCTATTCCATAGGGGTAATTTCAGCAATGCTTAGATTAGGTTTTTAGTGTATCAGCCCACATGATAAAATAAGTTGAGTCCTGAAGCAGCCATGATGGCTTTACAAGCCAAGTCTCCCGTTATTCCCCTGTGCCACTGTTCTTGGGCTTCCTTTTAATTATGGCCTCAAAATGCCAGTTTGCAAACAGAGCTGCAAGATGAAAACCTGACATTTTAAAAAATTGTTTTTTCCTTCTTCTTTTAGGTCCCTCCGGGTTGCTATTCAGCAATGTGTACCACTGGGTGTAATAAAAGCAAATGCTTGAATATTTTTCAGTAACCTGCCAGAGAATAAACAAATGGAAGAACAAATGCTGAAGAGCCTACAAGTAATGCACTGTCTAAGCTAGGTAGATCGCTACTGACAAAGCAAGGCAGCTCTTCCGATTTCATTTCTCTTCTTGAAAGAAAAAAACAAGGAAGGCGAGACAAAATCCCCAAAGCCTCACTAGGCTAAATTTCCTTACTCTCCTTTGAACAGACTACACAGATTTTGTTGACTAATTGAGATCAATCCCAGTTGTAAATCGCCTAGCTATCCTACAGCTTTAATTAAGCTACCAGAGGGAGCTGTTTATCAATTAACACTTGTTACAAATTATTAGTAATTATATGGACTGTGTATATACTATAGCTTGCAAGACCAAAACTGCCTTTCCCAGTTGTTAGGGAGCGAATTGAATAGTTAATAGGCTATTTGGATGAAGGCACCAGTCGTCACCATAATTATAGAATTTCTTCCTTGGCAGAAAGATTTTAGGTGAGTTTCAGCACTATTAGCAATAGTTGAATAAACATCACTTTAAGCGTTTGTTTTGCCAGGGCTTTGCAAGATCATATTAACTGGTGGACTTTCTAATATGGCCTTCAGATCTGTATTTACTTTTTGAGTAATAGACATAATGAAGATGGGAATATTAGGTAAAAGTTGATAACATATTCAAGCATTAAGGCTACCTATTGTGGTATGCACTGCATTCTGTGATAATTTTAATTGGCTTAATTGAGATGCACAAGACTGATTAATGTTTAATTCCTTTATATTAAAAAAAGAGTCAAGTAGTTCGACATTTCTTCAATTATGTTAGATCTTTCTAGACTTCAAAGGAACGTTACATTAGACAGCTAGATACGGGGTGAACTGATTAAAGAATAAAGACTGCTCATTATAATCTAAGAGTACAAAATTGGTTTGTGTAGCCTTTGAAAGTTAAAATTATGAGCTAAAACTTGAGCTACAGTAATTAACCCAATTTATAGTCATTCTTGCTTATCTATTTGCTTGTAATTAGTAATTTAAAATGATCCATGAGATTGATTTACAGATCTAAAGCCCATTCAGGTACCCAAAATGTTTTGTCTATGATTTTTACAAACACTGGAGGAATGTATTTAGTAGCATTAGTAAACATCTGTTAATCAGTTAAAAATATCAATACAGAAAATACTTGATAGTTAACTTCATTACCTGCATAAAATACTAAAATATTTGTGTAATGTAATCTACTTGCAAAAATTTTTAAGTTTAAGTTGCATTTGCTGTGGCTCTCTGGAAAAAAATGCAATCAATTAAAAGTTCTGATAGCTTAAGGTGATCAACTTTTAATTACTCTTAATAAGTAAGTTTTTTAAGAATATAGCCACGCGTGGTGGCTCACGCCTGTAATCCCAGCACTTTGGGAGGCTGAGGCAGGCGGATCATGAGGTCAGGAGTTTGAGAGCAGCCTAACCAACATGGTGAAACCTCATCTCTACTAAAAATACAAACATCAGGCAGGTGTGGTGGTGCACCTGTAATCCCAGCTATTCAGGAGGCTGAGGCAGAAGAATCACTTGAACCCAGGTGGAGGTTGCAGTGAGCCAAGATCACGCCAATGCACTCCAGCCTGGCGACAGAGTGAGACTTCGTCTCGAAAAAAAGAAAAAATAATAATACAGATGAAAATGTCATCTGCAGTGTAATTTAATTATGCGTACTCCTTCTAATCCTGTGAGAGCCACCCCTCTCTCACACACATGCATTTTCCAAAATGTTCTAAATTCACTTCAGGGAATCATGACAGACTTTGGTGGAAGATAGGACATAAACCATTAGAAAATCAGGAGATATTAGAGATGTATCTATCAGAAATAAATAGAATGATTAGCACATTTGCTAAATAAATGTTTCCAGGACCTCACTAATACAGTAATATGAAAACTCAAAGCCTTTGGTGTGATGAATGATACATAAAAAGTGAAGACAGAGAGAAAATGAGTCAGGAAGAAAACATCAGGACCTCATTCAAGAGAGTCCCAAGGCTCAGAGCAAATCAGGTTTTCTGTAACCTTTATAATATCATGACTCTGTGTTACTTACCATATGAGAGATTGTGTGTGTAACAGTATTCCTCACAGTTGGTTTCATGGAACAAAAATTCATCCAGATGCTCCATGAAAAGGGGATTCTATAGACAAGTAAGTTTGGGAAATTCTGTACTATATCCCTGTCTTGAAGATAATACCTATCAGTATAGTAAATGCTCTACTTATTTTACCACAGAACATTGTTTTCATTGAATACCAACTAATGTTAGTGAATATTCTCAGACTACAGTAGCGTCATAATATGAATCCAAATGAAATACTGGCACTTGTTTTTCCCAGAACAATGTTGATATCATATGTACAAATTAATGAACTCTTCCCATCTCACCTACTTCACTGAAGGAACAAGTTTACATGCCCCAGCATGGATGTAGTTTAGCCCTCAGAGCCTTCTGCAAACAATGATAGGAGAGCAATGAGGCTTTCATTTTCCTATTGTTTCTGGCCATTTGCACTGATCTGCACTTGATACTCTATGTAGCACATGTGCTAGAGTTTGCAACTTTAAATGAGATGAGTAAACGGGGCCTCAT
Source organism: Cebus imitator (assembly GCF_001604975.1). Taxonomy (NCBI): domain Eukaryota; kingdom Metazoa; phylum Chordata; class Mammalia; order Primates; family Cebidae; genus Cebus; species Cebus imitator. The sequence continues at coordinate 170,652 of NW_016107481.1, read as the reverse complement.
CTCATTTAATGAGTGAGGACCTGGAACTAGGCAGGAAAAGATGAGCCATTTTAAACTTGATGAAAATATAAGTCCTACAAAAATTATTTTTTATTATACTTTAAGTTCTGGGATACAGCTAGTGCTCGACTTACGACCACGATTGGTTCCGACAGACCGGTCGTAACACGATTTGGTCGTAAGTTGAGTAGGCTATATGCACGCGGAGATGATAGTGCTGCCGGAAGCTGGTCCGCACTGTCGTACGCCCAGCTGGGCAACGTTTGCGCTGCCAGACGCGGAGCAATCGTGGCTAGCGATTGTGGTCGTAAAGTCGAATGGTCGTAATTTGCATAGGTCGTAAGTCAATCAATACCTGTATACGTGCAGAACGTGCAGGGTTGTTACATAGGTATACACATGCCACAGTGGTTCGCTGCATCCATCAACCTGTCATCTGCCTTAGGTATTTCTCCTAATGCTATCCCCCTCACCCCTTCAACACCCTGACAGGCCCCGGAGAGTGATGTTCCCTCCCTGTGTCCATGTGTTCTCATTGTTCAACTCTCACTTATGAGTGAGGATATGCAGTGTTTGCTTTCTGTTCCTGTGTTAGTTTGCTGAGAATGATAGTTTCTAGCTTCATCCATGTCCTTGCAAAGGACATGAACTCATCCTTTTTTATGGCTGCATAGTATTCCATGGTGTATATGAGTCACATTTTCTTTATCCAGTCTATCATTGATGGGCATTTGGGGTGGTTCCAAGTCTTTGCTATTATGAACAGTGCTGCAATAAACATACATGTGCATGTGTCTTTATAGTAGAATGATTTCTAATCCTTTGGGTATATACCCAGTAATGGGATTGCTGGGTCAAATGGTATTTCTGGTTCTAGATCCTTGAGGAATGACCACACTGTCTTCCACAATAGTTGAACTAATTTACACTCCCACCAACAGTATAAAAGCATTCCTATTTCTCCACATCCTCTCCAGCATCTGCTCTGTTTCCTGACTTTTTAATGATCGCCATTCTAACTGGCATGAGATGGTATCTCAATGTGGTTTTGATTTGCATTTCCCTAATGACCAGTGATGATGACCTTTTTTTCATCAGGAAGGAAGGAAGGAAACATTTTCTGAAAGTAAAATGCCAACTAATAAATAATAAATACAGAAGAAATGATAAAATTCAAAATCAACATTTAATATCACCATAGTAATAATTATTTCAGTCAAGAATCACTAATAGATATTAAAATTAGTGGGCATAACTTGATGAAAATAAAATATTTGTGTAGTCTCAAAGTGTCTCTCCACAAAATACTTATTAATTACCAAAGGTAACTTTATAGTGGGAAAATCTGGCAGACACCACGTTGACCAAGAGATCAAAGTTAGCATGACAGCTAATGAGACTTATTGGTGTCACATGCCCCCTGATGTGATGCACCAAGAGAGATGCAACATCACTTCTGTATTTTCCCTGACAAAAATGTACATTCTGATTCTAGCCATGAGGAAATGTTAAACAAACTAACCTCAAAGACTGTCTTTAAAACGACTAGCCTGTACTGTTCAAAAATATCAAGTTCATGACAAAGAAAAACTGAGGCACTCTCCCAGGTTAAAGAAGACTAAAAAGATATACCAACTAAATGCAAAAAATTATGCTGGATTCTATCTTGAACCAGAATTATTTTTTCTTTTGTCATAAAGGACACTAATATGATAACTGGCAAAATTCAAGTAAGAGTTGTAGATGTTAAGTTTAGCCTAAAACCATCTCCTTTCATATTTTAAGTTCATCCTAAATGTTTCTCCATAAACTGTAACCTATTCTTGGCTCCATCAACAAGTTTTGACTAATCAAGGACCAAACCATGTTCAAATAAGGCAAACTACTAGCTGTAATCAATCTAGCTGTTTCTGTACCTCACTTCCATTTTCTGTCCAAAAATCTTCCACCACATGGCTGTGCTAGAGTCTCTATGAGTCTGTTCTGACGCAGGAGGCTGCCCGGTTGATGAATGCTTCTTTGCTCAAAAAAACTCTGTTAAATTTAATTCGACTCAGGGTTTTCTTTTAGCATAGATTAGATATTGATTAATTGTATCCATGTTCATTTCCTGATTTTGAGAATTATACTATAGTAATACTATAGTTACATAGGATAGTGTCATTGCTTTTAGGCAATATACACTGAAATACATGGCAGTAGGCTGGGCGCGGTGGCTCACGCCTGTAATCCCAGCACTTTGGGAGGCTGAGGCGGGCGGATCATGAGGTCAAGAGATCAAGACCATCCTGGCCAACACGGTGAAACCCCATCTCGACTAAAAATACAAAAATTAGCTGAGTGTGGTGGCATGTGCCTGTAGTCCCAGCTACTCGGGAGGCTGAGGCAGAATTGCTTGAACCCATGAGGTAGATGTTGCAGTGAGCTGAGATCACGCCACTGCACTCCAGCCTGGCACCTGGCAACACAGCAAGACTCTGTCTCAAAAAAAAAAAAAAATGCCAGATGTAGGTGATGGGGAGGAAGGCAGCAAATCACACTGCCACGTGTGTACCTATGCAACAATCTTGCATGTTTTTCACATGTACCCCAAAACCTAAAATGCAATAAAATAAATAAATGGGAAAAAAAATGCATGGCAATAAAGTTGTATGTCTGCAACTTAGTCTCAAATGATTTGGAGAAAGGGCATTATGTGTATACACAATATATATAGGCATTATATATACATATGTGTATATATATCTAGACAGAGACAATTATAGGGCATCCACTAAGAACAAATTTTGGTAAAAAATGTTAACATTTGGGGAATCTAGATGAAAGATATATAAGAACATACTATGGGCTGGGCACAGTGGCTCATGCCTAAAATCCCAGCACTTTGGCAGGCCAAAGTGGGCAGATTGCTTAAGCCTAGGAGTTCAAGACCAGCCTGGATAACATGGCAAAACCCCATCTCTAGCAAAAAGTAAATTAGCCAAGTGTGGTAGTGTTTGCTTGTGGTTTCAGCTGTTTGCAGGGGCTCAGGTGGGAGAATCACTTGAGCCTGGGTGGTTGAGGCTACAGTCATTCCAGATCATGCCACTGCACTCCAGACTGTCTCAAAAAAAAAAAAAAAATGTACTATGTTTTGAAATTTTTAAAGAGAATTTGAAATTATTTCAAAATTAAAAATAAAAGGAAATAGAAAAGAAAAAGCTATGATCTTAGATAGGAAGCATGCTAGGGAAAAAAACCCTGAGATGCGCATTCTTAGCTAGTTATATATAAGCTTTCCAGTTAGATTCTCCAGGGCTGTGCTGCCTTCTATTCTTTGAAAGTAGTCCCAGCTGCTTGGCCCCTAACACTGTCTTCCAGTCTGCCCTCTCACTCATGCTCCTGTCAAAGCCCAGGTTTGGGGACCTGCCCACAGGACCTGAACTCTAGAAATAATTCTGCACCTCCTTCAAAGAATACTCACTTATAGCCATGCACGCCATTGTGATGCCAGGGTCACATGGCAAACCCCAAACTACCTCTGCGAGAAGATAAATGGACATGGTATAAAATTGCAAGTAAGCATAGAGCAAAGGTCTTAGAGTCACAACTAGAGGAAAGAAGGAGGAAAGTCCTTGAGTCCTTTGGTCTTTGAAACCAAAAAGTACTCTTTCTCCTTCAAAAACCCATTGTGTTTTAAAGGAACAACAAGTTGGGAAGAGGTGGGGTGTGTGAGGGGAGGAACTGCCACAAAGAAAAAAAATGGCAGCTGCATGGAGTCACTAAGATAAGATATAAGTCACCAAGAATAAAAGAAAAACAAAAGAAATGGAAGAGTTTTTCCATTGGGATCTTTGAATGTTCAGTGAAACAAGCTGACAATATAGGTAATTAATGATAAAGACATCTACTAAGAACAAATTACAACAGATAGCATAGACTTCTGGAATTGAACAATCTTCCCACTGGTGTCTTCAGAGATTTAGTTCATAAAAAAATACTCATTGAGAATAAAATATTCAGCCTTGATATGTACTCTCCATATTCAATGTTTATTATATATTTTTCTGTCAACGAAATATCTTTCTCTCACTGAAAGTGGTTACTAGGTAGGATGTTGCTTATTAAGAAAAGTAGATATTCTCAGAACCATAAGGAGAGAGTAATGGTATGATCTCAAACTCAGCTGAAATTAGAATACTGTTGCTATGTGAAGAGACTTAAGAGTGAATCAGAATCAAATGGAATTTAATCAGGATAGGTTTGGAGCTAATGAGCATTATTCTATTATAAAAGAAGAAAGTAGTTCCTAAAACGTGGTTTCTCATTCTGTTTCACTACTAGGCCATTGTATGGCTTTAAACAAACCATATGAACACTCTAGAGTTCAATTTCCCTGGCTGCTGAATGTAGAACTATGTAAAGAAGGACAAGAATGGGGTAAGGGAGACAAGTTAGGAGTCTATTGCTGTAACCCAAGCCAGGACTAATAGTAACCTGAGTCAGCATGGTGGCCATGTAGGTGTCAAGTGAGGGAGGTAAACCAAGGAGTTTACTCCCACTGAAAGCCTATAAACGTACCTTACCTGTAGGACTTTCTTCCAAACTACAGCTGAAGGGAGAAATCAAGGCTATGCTTTTGGCTCTCTAAGCTGTTAACTATCAATCTGACTCATTTATTGAATACATGCTAGAGGCAAAGACCTGTGCTAGATGCTAGAACTTTTACAGTGTGAATAAGATAGATATCATCTCTGCACCCAAGACCTTAGAGCCTAATTGAATGCAGAGACAAGCAAATCAGCAATTACAGTGCAATGGAAGAAAAGCAGAATGGAAGTGTTCAGAAGCTAAAGGATCACAAATGAGGTCCAAGTTACCCAATTGTGGGAGAATCAGAGAAGACTTGTGGGAAAAGGTGGCATCTAGGCTGATATCTAAAGAATAAAATAAATTCCTTAAAAGAAAAGTGGGCAAGATAGGGGAAGGGATGATACCTGGGCAGAGAGAACAGCAGGTATGAGGTGTCAGCAATGAGAATGGTAAACTGGATAAGCTAAAAGTAGTCTAGTATGGAGCAGAACATGTAAGCAATGAGTGGTACACAGGGCAATTATAACCCCTATTAAAACGTTTGGTCTGTATCCAAAAGGAAGTGAGAAGGATTTGAAAAGTTTTAGCAGGAGAGTAACAGTTCTTAACTCAATTAACAAATAATTACTGGGCATATACTATATGCCAAAGATTTTTCTAAGTGCAAGGGAAATAGCAGCTAGTTATGATTAGATATTTATGCAAGAACAGTAAGTCAAGGTACTTAATAAAAAAATGTGTATAGATAGGAAAGAAGAGAGAGGGAGATCAATTAGGAGTTTATTACTGTAACCCAAGAGAGGATTAATTGTTGCTTGGGCCAGGGTGGTGTCCACATAGGTAGAAAAAAACTTCGAGAGGCATTGGCTCCCCTAGCCAAGAGTTTCATTGCTGTGCCCAATAATAGGAAAAGAAGGTTTGGTGATAAATAGCATTTAGCATAGTACATACTTCATCTTTGAGAAAAGCAGACTTCTGCAGTCACCTACTGAAACATTATGGCTTTGACATCAAGCATTTTTAAAGTACTTTATTAGCTCTCTACATACCTACCTAGACAAACCATTATTAAAAGTACATAATCCAGGGCAGGCACAGTGGCTTATGCCTATAATCCCAACACTGAAAGGCCAAGGCAAGTAGATTGCTTGAGCTCAGGAATTTGAGACCAGCCTGGGCAACATAGTGAGACTCTGTCTCTAGGAAAAAAAAAATACAAAAATTAACCAGGTGTGGTGGTATGCATCTGTGGTCCCTGCTACTCAGGAGGCTGAGGTGGGAGGATTGCTTGAGCTCTGGAGGCAGAGGTTGCAGTAAGCCAAGATCATGCCATTGCACAACAGCCAGGGTGACAGAGCCAGACCCTGTCTTTAATTTAAAAAAAAAAAAAAAGTGAAAAAACCAATAACAAATAAAGAGATTGAAGAAGTAATTTAAAATATTCCAACAAAGAAAAGACCAGGACCAAATGCCTTCACAGCTGAAGTCTACCAAACATTCAAAGAATTGTTACCAATACTTCTCAAACTTTTCCAAAAAAATAGAGCTACAGGAAATACAAACACATTTCACATTTCACAATGTGAAATTCACAATGCCAGCACCACCTTGATACCTAAGCCAGGCAAAACACCACAGGAAAAAAAAAGAAAAACTATAGGCCAGGCCAGCATGGTGGCTCACACCTGTAATCCCAGCACTTTGGGAGGCTGATGCGGGCGGATCGCCTGAAGTTGGGAGTTTGAGACCAGCCTGACCAACATGGAGAAACCCCGTGTCTACTAAAAATACAAAATTAGCTAGGCATGGTGGTGCATGCCTTTAATCCCAGCTACTCTGGAGGCTGAGGAAGGAGAATCGCTTGAACTGAGGAGGCAGAGGTTGTGGTGAGCTGAGATCATACCATTGTACTCCAGCCTGGGCAGTAAGAGTGAAACTCCACCTAAAAAAAAATAAAAAGAAAAAAGAAAACTATAGGCCAATACCTCAGATGAACACTGATGCAAAAATCCTCAATAAAATATTAGCAAACAATTCAACAACACATCAAAAAGATTATACATTATGACCAAGTGGGATTTATCTCTGACATGCAAGGCTGGTTTAACATACACAAATCAATCAATGTGACATATCACATTAACAGAATGAAAGATTAAAACCACATGATCATCTCAAGTGATGCAGAAAAAGCATCTGACAAAGTTCAGCATCTTTCTTGATAAAAACTCTTGCATTAGTTTAGGTACAGTAGGAAAGTTCCTCAACCATAATAAAGGCATTTACGAAAAACCCAGAGCTAACATTCTAAACAGCAAAGGAAAACTGAAAGGTTTTCCACTAAGATCCAACATAAAACAAGGATGCCCACTCTCACCACTTCTATTCAACATAGTACTGAAGGTACTAGCATGAACAATCAGGTAAGAAAAAGAAATAAAAGGTATCTAAATCCAAAAGAAAGAATTAAAAATATCTCTATTGGCAGATGATATGTCTTATGCATAGAAAAGCCAAAACATTCAATTAAAACCTGTTATAACTAATAAATGAATTCAGTAAAGTTGTAAATACAAAATCAACATGCAAAGATAAGTAGCATTTCTATACACAAATAACAGCCTAGCTGAAAAAGAAGTTCAAAAACCAATCTCATTTATGATAGTATCAAATATCTAGGAACAAATTTAACCAAGGAGATGAAAGATTTGTATACTGAAAACTATAAAATGTTGATAAAATAAATTGAAGAAGTCACATGTAAATAAAAAGATATCCTACATTCATGGATAGAATACTTAATATTGTTGAAATGTCCATACTGCCCACAGCAATGTAGAGATTTAACACAATCACTATCAAAATTCCAAAGGATTTCTCACAGAAATAGAAAAAAAAAAATGCTAAAGTTTGTATGGAACCACAAAAACTCAAGAATATCCAAAGCAATAGTGAGAAAGAAAAACAAAATTGCAAGCCACTTATCTGCTAAGGAGTTAATAACCAAAATCTACAAAGAATTCTTACAACTCAAAAGAAGAAAAACGAATAATTTTATTTTTTAAATGAACGGAGTGGAACAGACATTTCTTCAAAGAAAATATAAAAATGGCCAACATGTATATGAAAAGGTGTTCAACATCACTAATCATCAAAAAAATGCAAATTAAAGCCACTATAAGATATCACCTCATACCCGTAAGGGTGACTATTATCAAAAAGACAAGAGATAACAGATGTTGGCAAGGGTGTGAAGAAAAAGGAACCCTAGTATACTGTTGATGAGAATGTAGATTGGTACAGCATTATGGAAAGCAGATTCCTAAAGAAATTAAAAATAGAACTACCACATGACCCAGTAATCCCTCGTCTGAGTATATACCCACAAGAGATGAAATCACCACATCATAAAGAGATCTGCACTCCCATGTTCAGTGTGGCATTATTCAAAAGAGCCATGATGTGAAAACAATGTAATGTCCATCAGTAGACAAATGGATTTTTTTTAGTGTGGTATATATATAGAATGGAATATTATACAGACTTTAAAAAGGAGAACCTGCCATTTGCCACAACATGGATGGGCCTTGAAGACATGGTGCTAAGTGAATAACAAGCCAAACTGAGAAAATACATATATTCTGTATATAAGTGAGATCATGCAATGTTCTGGTGAATGGGGAGGATAGGAAAATGTAGGGCAAAAGGTACAAAATAGCAGATATGTAGGATGAACAAGTTTATAGATCTAATGTACATCATCAGGACTAAAGTTAATAGAATTGTACTGTATTCAGGATTTTTTTAAACAGGTATAATAGATTGCAGCTGCTCTTGTCACCAAAAAGAAATAACTATGTGAGACGATAGATATGTTAATCTGCTTCACTACAGTAACTATTTTACTATGTGTGCATAACCCAAAAATCATGTTGTAAAGCGCAAATATACGTAATAAAATTTATTCCAAAAAAAGCACATGAAATCAAAAAGAAAGACTCTGCCAGCATACCTGGCCTCCCTTCATGCACAAAAATAAATTTAACTCTGAAAATGTCTGCTAGGCATAACCTTTTGTCACCAGAAATATTGTTGGCAGCTGCTGGTGACAACTTATTTCATTACATTCTAATGATGCAAACTGCTCCCTCAGGATGATTTAGCCTGATGTAGACAAAATGCTTATTGCTTCTTTACTCGTGTAGAACACAAATGATTGCTGAGAAACGCAAACCCAATATTCAGAATTTTAAGCTAACCTAACAGATCAGCAGCATTCTATGAATAAAGGCAATTTAACAAGAACATATTTTACAACCTGGATTACTGCTATGTTGAATTCTATGTGTGCATCTATTAATCCAGGTTTTATTCTGAAGCCTGGAATTTGGGAAGCCAAGGGAATTTCCTGGCATAGTTTCAATGCCTCCCCCGCCAGAACTGGATAATCCACAGATTCTTTAGCTGGGACAACCATTGGTAACTTGCAGGAGTGCTGCAGAAAGACGGCATATTGCTTCCAGCTACAGGTGGCTTTAATGGAGCACTTTCTAAATATCAGCCAGGGGACCAGGTGCTTCAGAATCTGGGGTGTTAGTTAAAAACATGGATTTGGTGCACCTATCTAAGACCTACTTCATAAGCACCAGCGCGAGTGCGGCCTGGGAATCTGTACACTGACAAGCTCCCAGGGAAATGTGATGTGCAGCCAGGTTTGTCAGCTTCCTTAAGGGATGACCTGAGCAGAAGCAGGCACATAAAGCTCATCGGTACAACCCACAGAAACAACAGTGTCTCCCGCAGGGGTGTTCACCAGAGCACCAAGTTCAAGCACTTATTACCTCTAGTTCCAGTTCTGTCCCTGCACTCCTGATATGCTCTCCTTTTGATTTGATCTGTGAGATTTTGGACAAATTACTTACCCTTTCTAAGCCTGTTTCTTCAAATCTAAAACGGGGATAATACCACAACTGACTAGGTTGTTATAAAGAAATAAGTACCTGACATACTAACCAATCAATCACTATTACCTATCTAAACTTTTATCTGGCTTCATTTAGGTTTTACCTCTCCTTCCTTACCGGAAAACACTACTTTCGTTTTCCCCTCTAAGCCCAACATATTTTCCTCCACTCCTCTCTCAAATTTGCATCTCCATATTCTGAGCAGGAATTCACCCACAGGCTCCAATGCTACCCAGTCTGGCCTGTTTAGGACCACAGCAACACTCTCTAAAGCTGGATTCTTCCCTTGAGTATAGTCATACAGGAAGGAGCCTGAGGGATCTGGAACTCCAGACCAGTCTGCACAAGTTAATCAGCAACACCAACTTCCAAGATGACATTCGTTACTTGCCCCCAGGAAACGGGAACCCCTGAGTCTGTCATGTGGCCTGCATGGTAGTGTATTGACTGATAGCACAAGGGTGATGATTATCATAATAATATCTACCACTGATTTTTTTTTTTTTTTTTTTTTTTTTTTTTTT
>NW_016107481.1:119278-160375 GCF_001604975.1 Cebus imitator | reverse complement strand
AGACAGGGTTTCCACCATGTTGGTTAGGATGGTCTCGATCTCCTGACATCATGAGCCACCCACCTCAGCCTCCCAAAGTGCTGGGATTACAAGAGTGAGCCTGCGCCAGGCCAGATCTGAACTTCTTAAAACATAAATCTACAACTGGAATCTCCATGTCTGCACTTGCCATTCATTTCTCAAACCACTCCAGTCTGTCTGTCATCCCTGTCTCTCCACTGAAGTACTCTTACCAAAGTCCTCAAGAGCGTATTTGTTATCAAATCCGAAAGATATGTTGGTTGTCATGTTTTTGTTTTTGTTTTTTTGTCCAAAGTTTTAGAGGTTCGAAATGTCAATTCTCCCTCTTGCTTGAAATGCATTCTACCTTTGGCCTCCTTAACTTCACACGTTCTGATTTTACCTCTGTCGCTGAATGCTCCTTCTGAGTCCCTGTGGTGATCTCTTCCTTCTGCATCTATCTCTTTAATATTGCTATTCCTCAGGATTCTTTCTTAGCCCTTTTTCTTACTGAATAAACATACTTTTTTCTCCTTCCCCTAACCTGATATTTTAACACATTTCCAAGTTATTTGCCTAGGATAGACAGAATCCAAATTCTGGTTTAACAGTCTAGAAGGAGATATAATATAGCCACCAGTAATTTTTTAGGTTTGAGTGCAGGAAGTTAAAGAAATACCAATCTGATGATTTCTATTTTCTATAAAAAGTAGCAAGTAAGATTATCTGCTATACACGTGGGTAGAAGGTGGTAGAGTCAAAGAATATTCGTAAAGAAAATGATATTGAAATAGTCATCATGTGGATTAAAGACTTAAACATAAGACCTAACACCATAAAAACCCTAGAAGAAAATCTAGGCAAAACCATTCAGGACATAGGCGTAGGCAAGGACTTCATGACCAAAATACCAAAAGCATTGACAACAAAAGCCAGAATAGACAAATGGGACCTAATCAAACTCCACAGCTTCTGCACAGCAAAAGAAACAGTGATCAGAGTGAATCGGCAACCAATAGAATGGGAAAAAATTTTTGCAGTTTACCCATCTGACAAAGGCTGATATCCAGAATTTACAAAGAACTAAAACAGATTTACAAGAAAAAAAACTAACAAGCCCATTCAAAAGTGGGTGAAGGATATGAACAGATACTTTACAAAAGAAGACATACATGAGGCCAACAAACATAAAAAAAAATGCTAATCATCACTGGTCATCAGAGAAATGCAAATCAAAACTATATTGAGATACCATCTCACACCAGTTAGAATGGCGATCATTAAAAAATCTGGAGACAACAGATGCTGGAGAGGATGTGGAGAAATAGGAACACTTTTACACTGTTGGTGGGAGTGTAAATTAGTTCAACCATTGTGGAAGACAGTGTGGCAATTCCTCAAGGACCTAGAAATAGAAATTCCATTTGACCCAGCAATCCCGTTACTGGGTATATATCCAAAGGATTACAAATCGTTCTACCATAAGGACACATGCACACAAATGTTCATTGCAGCACTGTTTACAATAGCAAAGACTTGGAAACAACCCAAATGCCCATCGATGATGGACTGGACAGGGAAAATGTGGCACATATACACCATGGAATATTATGCAGCCATCAAAAACAATGAGTTCGTGTCCTTTGTAGGGACATGGATGAACCTGGAAACCATCATTCTCAGCAAACTGACACAACAGCAGAAAATCAAACACCGCATGTTCTCACTCATAGGCGGGTGTTGAACAATGAGAACACATGGACACAGGGAGGGGAGCACTACACACTGGGGTCTGTTGGGGGAAATAGGGGAGGGACAGCAGGGGGAGGGGAGTTGGGGAGAGATAGCATGGGGAGAAGTGCGAGATGTGGGTGATGGGGAGGAAGGCAGCAGATCACACTGCCACGTGTGTGCCTATGCAACAATCTTGCATGTTCTTTACATGTACCCCAAAACCTAAAATGCAATAAAATTAAAAAAAAAAAAAGAAATAGTCATCATGGAGGATTGACAAGAACACTTAGTAGGAAAATATAAAAGGATTACTAAGAGATGTTAAGATCCTAGTTAAAGTGGGGAATGACGGTTTTTAGATGTCCCCAGTCTGGCTGTGATTTTTCTCTAGCAGTCTAAAAACGAGCATGGAGAAGGCCACAGGTGGCTGATCTAAGGTGGGATTTTCCAGATAAAACCAATAAAGGACAACAAAGGAGTAAAGAAATTAAGGACAACAGCAAGAGAGTGGCCAAAGTCCTGGTTTACGGAGGTCTGTGCTAGGAGGAGAGAAAAGCGTAAATAGCAGAGGTCTGAGAATGAAAGTCGTGATAAGTTCCAAGGAACTGCTGTAGTTGGCCATAACTGAATAAGCAAACTGGGAAGACCAGTGAGTTTAATCAGAGCGTAGGATCATGGATTTTATTGTATGAGAGTTGGTACAGTCTGGATGATGAGAAAGCCCAGAATATGGCCATGGTAGTCGCTGAAGATAAATACAGGTGATGGTCATTGGAAATAAAAGGTGAGTTTATAGAGTGGAGGGGCCCAAATAAAAAGTCCCTTCTGTGAATTCGTCATTTTCCAACTCAGAAGTAACATAGCCCTTTTCTATGCTCGTTCCCAAAAGCATTTCTGTTATTGCCCTTATTCCACTGTATTCTAATTAGCCTGGTCTCTGTTTATTTCTACTTAACTGTGAGCTCTTCCCACCCGCCACAGCACATACAAGGTCAGAGAGCATACAACGTTGAATAAATGAATGAATGAATGAATAGCTATCATTGTTTTCATGTGAATTCATGTTACAGACCTTTTTCTCCAGTTCCTAGAATATTTCACTGTTGTTATTTATCCACAAATAAAAGATAAGTATGCATTTTATTTCTTGTCTATATATAATTATCTTTTAATCATAAAACATTTTCTTTTTTCTAAAGAAATTATTTTCTACAGTTTAGATATGGAACCATTATCATTATTTTTCACCTCAAATAATATTTCTTTATCACTTCATCTCACATCAGAGCCATGCTAAGGGTTCTACTACTGTAGAAATTAAACTTCAGATAGATCCTTCCTTGATATAGAATCATTATTTCATTGCATGAATGATTTATTAGTTGCCTTCCATATGTCAGACAGTCCCGTAACAAGGCTCTGGGGATAGAATGATGAACAAGACAATTGCTTCTTCAGTCAGACCTATAGATAGATAAGGAAGTAAGCCAATGGCCCAACAGTGACTATATCAGTCAAGATATGTTGCAGTAACCAACAATCCCAAAAATCTCCCTGGCTAAAAGGATACACGTGTGTGTATCTCACACGTGCAAAGTCTGTTGTGTGTTTCAGTAACTCTCCGTGCCAGCTGCCCTCCACATGTTGATTCACCATTACGCCTCCATATCAACACAAGCTTTCAGAATTCCCAATGCAGAGGAAGAGAGAGAGGGACTTGAACACAGAAATTACATACAACAATTCTGCTCACAAATTATCAGCCAAATCATAACACGGCCACACATAAATTTAAGAAGACGTGAAGATGCAATCCTCTCATATGCTCAGAAGTAAAGAAACAGATACTGGGCCAGGTGCAGTGGCTCACACCTGTTACCCCAGTACTTCGGGAGGCCAGTGGATTGCTTGAGCTCAGGAGTTCAAGAGCAGCCTGGGCAAACATGGCAAAACCTGGTCTCTGCCAAAAATACAAAAATTAGTTGGGCACGGTGTCACGTGCCTGTAGCCCCAGCTACTTGGGAGGCTGAGGTCAGAGGATGGTTGGAGCCCAGGAGGCCAAGGTTGCAGTGAGCCAAGATCATACCACTGCACTCCAGCCTGGGTGACAGAGTCAGACCCTGTCAAGAAAGAAAGAAGGAAGGAAGGAAGGGGAAGGAGAAGGGGAAGGGGAAGGGAAGCGGGGGAAGGGAAGGAAGGGAAGGGAATGGAAGGAAGGAAGAGAGAGTGAGAGAGAGAGAGAGAGAAAGGAAGAGAGAAAGAGAGAAAGAAAGAGAAGTACTGGTAAACAGTACAAAGTGATTGTTACAATGACAATGGACAAGGGTAGACATTGCCATTAGAAGAGCACACAGGAAGGGCTTCTCAAGTCTTGGGAAGTCAAGGAAGGCTTGCTGGAGGACATAATACTTAACCTGAGACCTGAAAGATGAATGGAATTTCATAAATTAAATAGATGGTTAAGGATGACAGTCCTAGTGAGAAGGAGCAGTGTATGTAAGGAAAGTCTGGAAAGTTTATCCTCTTGCCTGGTTCTGCTAGTGTTACAGAAGTTGCAGCCAGCAGCATGAGTACAAGTGGTGAGCTAAAGAACCAGGGCTGTAGGAATCAGTAACAAGCCCATACACACACAGAACTGTATGTGCGTATGTGTATGTACACACATACCACAAAAATATTAAAACGGAGAAATGATGATAGCTGTCACTGGAGATTTGACGGAGGTGCCTGCCCCACTACCACCCTAGGGGACGTGAACACCCAGATATGCTGAGGATTTCCAAAGTTTTAGCACCAAGCTTCATGGGGTCCACTGACAAAAACAAAGTTACTTCCCTAGCAATTAAGTCCCAGGGACCTAAGTAACAAGTACCTGGCATGCTGGCTTCATGCCTGGAATCTCAGCACTGTGGGAGGCTAAGGTAGGAGGATCACTTGAGCCAGGGGTTTGAAAAATAACAGGTTGGTTATGTATTTCAACCTATTTCTCCTAATATCCCCCAACCTCAGTGCATTCTTTGTGATATACTATTGTACCTACATTGTATGGTTACTGTGAGGATCAAGCAGTTTAAAGCCCTTAGCATAGATGCTTAGCATATAGTAAGACCTCATTTAAATCAGCTATTACTCTTTGCCCCACATTGAATTAAGCGCTTCTCCCGAGCTACATATTTCTGAACCTCTGCAATCCGTAATAACTATCATCCCCATTTTACAGGTGAGATAGCTGTGAATAATAGCATAACATCCCCCAAGGATAAACAGCTAGTTGTGGTGGGAACAGAGATTTAAACCTAGGACTATCTTAATTTAAAGCCTGCTTAAACTGTTTAACTACATTGCCACTAAGAGAAGAACAGCCAAGCTCATTTAGAATGAGGATGATTTTATATTTGTCTGAAAATTTCTTCATAGAGGTCCACACATATTAGGCAAGTACAAACCATGAGCCAATCATAAAGCATAATCAACACAGTCTGTAGCAATGGCGACTCTCTGCCATAGACCTCAAAGAGATACAGCTAAAGTCGTCCAGTTTAATTTTAAAGTTTCTTTCTCATACTTTTATGACCCCTCCAAATTTTCTTAGTTGGCTGGAAGCAACTCAACTCTCAGAATCACATATCTCTTTCACTCATCTTGAACACACTTGTTAGTGCAGATTAGAACTTGTTAAAGATTAATTCTTAAAGCATCCTCAAGCTTTCTTTTCCAACAAAGGAAACATCAATTATAGGCTCACACATAAACTTTGCCCCTTTCTTGAATACTTGCTGCCCTTTATAAATCTTAGATTTCTTCCCCTTGAGTATTCGTTCAAAGGAGAGATTTTATTGCCTCCAGGGGTTGTTAAACTGATTGCAATACTGCCTATTTAGAGCAGTTCAGTGGGAATTAAGCTGGTTCAATGCTGTCAGACCCAGAATATAGCTGTCAAATAGCATTACAAGTAAAACACCCTTGATAAGAAATAATGACCAAATGTCAATCTGTTTTTCACTACCCTTACTACAGACTTCTCCTGCCACACACCAAAAAGCAATGCTTTACACTTTATAGTAATAGGACATTCTGATATTTCCATCAAAATTCTAGCAGTGTTTTCAATAATAAAAAACATAGTTATAAAAGCAATCTGGGCTCAAACATTGATGGAAACATTCTTTTCTCTTTCATAAAGCATTGGCAATCTGTTTCAAAACTAACAAATTTTATTAATGCATGTAAGTGCAGAATTGCCTTTAAACCATTTTTAAGTTTTATCATTCATTCATTCCACTAATATTCACTGAGCCTCTATGAGTTTGATATTGTGCTACATATTAGGGTTCAAACATATGGTTACTTGTGAGCAATTTTAAATAGTCTAGATTTAATCCTGCAGGCCACTGGAAATAAATGTAAGATTTTAAGCATAGTCAGATTTATCTTTAGAAAGATTAATTTGGCTACAGTGCATTCCCCCTTATCTCTGTCTTTTCCTAGCATTGATTATATTTTATAATCATATATAAGTTTATACCCATCTTCCCACTAAATTATAAATCTGTGAAAGCAGGGATGCTGTCTACTTTCTTTAATATGGTATACCCAGAACCCAACACACTATCTGGTATAGGAGCCATTTGTTAATTTTATGCATGATTAAATGAATTAGCCAACAAATATCAAAGGGTATTGAGATGGTATTTTAAAAGATCACTTAGAAAGCTGCTATAGTTCATAGGCAATTTATTATGACCTAAAATAAAGGCAGTATATTGTGGCAAAATAGGACCTTATTATATATTTAATGTGGATGGCATAGAAAACTAAAGTGTTTAGAATAACTCAGAAGTTTCTTATTTGACAAGTGAATGTTGATGCCCTCAGAGAGAAAAAAAAAAATCAGAGTAAAAGACCACTCAGCTAATCACTAATAAAACATTATTTCTAAATTTTAGGCATTACAGAAGATACACCAAGACACAAATAAGATATAATATGTAACCCCCTTTAAAAGGTGTTGTTCATCATTTTAGAAGAATTTTTAAAGTATAAATCACTGAATAACTTAATTAGTGACTTAATCAATTAATGACCCACAATCACAATGGGATCAACAGTTAATCTTTCCTCTTTTCCCCTCTCCCACTTCTGTCCTCTCCATCAAAGGAAATCATTTTTATCCTAAAAGGATAGAATGGCAGTTTACTAATACATCATAACAAATCATTTCCTTTTCCTGAGAAGAGTTATTTTGTCAGTAAATTATAAGAAAATCATAATGTCCTAGATCTCAGAAGGACATTTGATTTGGTTTTTCACACATTATTCACTTCCCCTACTTTCATTTTTATTATACAAGTCATTCCACTGCCCAAAAACATTTAATTAATCTCCCATTGCATTTAAAATTACATTCAAAATCATTTGCTTTGCAATGCAAGCCTCTGTAATTTGAATTCTACCTGCCTTTCTAATCTATCTTACATACATAACCAACATAACCATCGCAGGCAGTTTTGGGGTTTTTTTCCCCAATATAAGAAAATTAGTCTCATTGCACTGTGGTCATGCTTCCTATCTTTGACCAGGAATAGCTTGTTTACTGTTTCAACGGACCTGTTTCTGAAGGACTTTTACTATTTCTAAACCTCAAGCTCATCCCCCACAGAGGAATACATTTTCCATTACTGAAAACATTACAAAAAAAAAGGTGCAACAGGATCCAGAAGAAATTCTAAAACAAGTGTCTTAGAAACAATGCGAGTAAAGAGAACATCATTACAACAGGTGCTTACCTTTCCCAGGTGAGCATTGTGAAGAGACTCTTTCTTGTGTGAAGTGAAGGTTTCTTTACAGCTGCTAAAAAATTGGTCTCATTTCTTTAGCATCTCCAGCTGGATCTTAATCTTCCCTTTC
This sequence comes from Cebus imitator, assembly GCF_001604975.1. Taxonomy (NCBI): domain Eukaryota; kingdom Metazoa; phylum Chordata; class Mammalia; order Primates; family Cebidae; genus Cebus; species Cebus imitator. The sequence continues at coordinate 152,734 of NW_016107481.1, read as the reverse complement.
TTTTGTACAAAGCCTATGTGAAATAGATGATTGGCTCCAGTTTCCTGCATTTTTCTTTTTTCCATTTCAGTTATTTTTTTAAATTAATTTAATTTTTTTTTTTTGAGGTGGAATCTTGCCCAGGCTGGAGTGCAATGGTGCAATCTTGGCTCACTGAAACCTCTGTCTCCCAGGCCCAAGCAATTCTCCTGCCTCAGCCTCCCAAGTAGCTGGGATTACAGGCACCCACCACCACGCCTGGCTAATTTTTTGTATATTTAGTAGAGACGGGGTTTTACTATGTTGGCCAGGCTGGTCTCGAATGCCTGACCTCGTGATCTGCCCACCTCAGCCTCCCAAAGTGAGTCACTGCAACTGGCCAATTTTTATATTTTCTATTTTGCATGTAAAGTACAAAAACCCAAATAACAAAATCAATAAATTAAGCAAAATATTTTAATGTGTTTTGTTTTCTCATTGTATAAACAAATAGATTAGAATGGAACATAAATTTTAATCACAATTTTTCAGAATTTTTCCTCTGTATAGTAACAAGTAAATTGTTTTTAACTCATTGATGTGAGTGGTGAATTTATTTTCCAAAATTAAAACTCTAGTTATTCCTTAGATTTTTGTGTTTTATTACTGTTAATCCAAAGACAAATAAATAAGAGCACTTACGAGTAAGAAAAAAACTAACTGCTAAATAAGGCATAAAATTAGGAGATTATGCTGTATGTTAGTGATTATGCTGTTCCATTGTAAAAAAAAAAATGAGGTCTACAAGCTTCAGCCACCTTCTCTAGGCTCTCTTGAACATTCTACATAGCTGAGAACTGAAAGAAGAGAGAACTGAAAAAAGAAGGGCATAAAACATAAACATTCATTTTTTTTTAATAAAAACTTTTTTTTTTTTTTTGAGACAATCTAGCTTTGTCCATGAGGCTGGAGTGCAATGGTGAAATCTCGGCTCACTCACTTCAACCTCTGCCTCCTGGGTTTAAGTGATTCTCCTGCCTCAGCCTCCCGAGTACCTGCGATTACAGGCATGTGCCGCCACACCCAGCTAATTTTGTATTTTTAGTGGTGATGGTGTTTCTCCATGTTGGTCAACCTGGACTTAAACTCCCAACCTCAGGTAATCTGCCTGCCTCAGCCTCCCAAAGTGCCAGGATTACAGGCGTGAGCCACCACATTTGGCCTAAATGAAAACTTTTAAACATGATATAGAAAAAGAATGTTGCCATTGATTAAGCACCTTACTTTCACCTTCACAGGAAATGAATTGTATAGCTTACACATACACATACACACACACACACACACACACACACACACACACACACACAAGCTTCCAGGTCAGTCTCTTTTAACTGCCCTCCTGAGTTCAACTCACAGTTACTCTTAGCTGTTTACCTCTTTTCTCACTTTGGGTATGTCGGCTTTATTACAACAGAGTGGTTTTTGACTACGAGATCCCTTAGACCTGCTCTGCAGTCTTTTTCTCATCCCTACTCAGCAATTTTACCATACTCCACACCAGCCTTTTTATACTTTTAAGCACAAAATCAGTAAATCATTCCTGCCTTCAGCATTATTGGGAGATGGGGGTTGGGGTGGGGGAAAGCCAGCAAAAGCTGAAAGCCTTTCATATCCTTTTCCTTTCCCCTAATTTATCTAAATTTGAGCCCATCGTGCCCATCAACCCTGGTCTGAGACAATCCCTCCAGGTTCTCCATTTCCTGCCATCCTGTATTGTCTAAGACCTCACGTCCTCTGTCATCTTCTCTCCTCTCCTCTCAGCCCCTCCTTTCCAACAGATTTCTGCCTTCCACTTAAAAGTACATTCATTTTTTTCTTCATTTTCTTCTTGATCCTGTTACTCCCTTTGTCTACCAGTTCTTTTCCTTTACTGCCAAAGAAATAGTTGACTTTCTTATTTGCATGCTCTCAATTGGATTCACCTCTCAGCTCACTCTAATCCAGCTTCTGCCTCCACCTTTACCCCTAAAATGGGAACTCTCTAAGATAACATTGTAATGGCAGCCAGATCTGATGTCTCCTCTGCAGTCCTCACCTCACTTGACCTTTGGTTAGCAACTGACCTACAAATCACTTCCTTTTTCTCAGAATTTCTGAACCTTGTTTTAGTACCATGGACCCCTTTGACAGTCTGATACAGCCAAAACTATTCAAAACATTGTCCTTAAACAACAAAATATAATACCTGGAATTACGAAGAAAACCAATACTTTGAAAGACTGTTATCAAAATATTTTTATTTGTGACACAGCAATACACGCACTACTCTATTAAAGCATTCAGTGAGAAGACAAGTCAGTATATCCAATAACTACCGTAATTCCAAAGTATTAATGTGCTATCTACAACAATGTAACATGGCATGAAAACATGTATAATTTCTATTAATGAAACTCACAGGTACTATAAACACTACTACAGTTTGTTACCAATATTCATAATAAACTCTGTTTGGTATATTGTCCACATTCACCTTTGGGTCTTTAATCCATCTTAGGTTCAGCTTTGTACATAATGGGAAATAAAGATCCAACTGTATTGGAGATATGGCTGGTGAAAGAGCAAGCCAATGCTATAATGTTTCAAACACACTGTAGTGAACAATCTATCATTTTCCATCCAATTTATGATCCACCATGTATCCATGCCTCTGTCTGCACTATTAATTTTGTTTCTTTTTGTCCATTCGTTCTTATGTATGTTCTACATAGTTTATTATGAAATAGCATTGTGTATGTGTCTTCTCCTTGTTATTCCTTTTCAAAAAATAACTCTTCATGAATATTAGTCCAGGTAAATTTTTTAAATCTTGAGTTCTTGAAAAAAAGAATCCTACTAGAATTTCTATTAATATTGTATAATATATAGATAAATATAGAAGGAAGTTGATATTTTTACAAGTAATGCCATCCATGAACTCTATTTATTCTTATCTTTTTGTATCCCTTAGAAAAGTTTAAAACTTTTCTCTTTAGAAGTCCTATGTCTTATGTGTTCTTTACTGGGTAATGCCTAGATACTTTATCAGTTTTTGTTACTCTTAATATTATAAATAATATCTTCTTTTTGTCATAGTCTAGTGGGTTATTGTTAGTATAGAAAGTGCACTATCGATTTATGTAATTTTATCTTGTATCAAATAACACTGTTGAACTCTCATATAAGCTCTAATTGACTGCTAAACTCTGCTACATTTTCTATGTTGACAATTATATCATTTGTAAATGATGACTATTATGTTTCTTACCTTCCACTTTCTGTATCTTATTTATTCTTCTTCTTATACTGGCTAGAATCCCCAGTACAATGTGGAATCATTATTAAAATAAAGGGCATCCTTAAACTTTCCTGAATTTCAAAAGGAATTCGTCATTGTTAAGTATGGTATTTCTTGAATATTATTTAATGTGGTATATATTGTATTATGCCCTTTCTATTGTCAGTTTTCTGGGGCTTTTCTGAAGATATATATGTTGAACTACATCAAAATTTTTCATATAGATTAAAATCATCACATAATCTTTCTCCTTTAGTCTCTGAATGTGGTGAATTACTATGATAGATTGTCAGATACTAAACCATCGTTGCATTCAATAGATAAAACCTACTTGATTGTCATGTACTATTTCCTAGTATAACATCAGTTTTGTTAGCTTATATTTCATTTAGGATTTTGTCATAATTTTGGAATGGGCTCATAAGTAAAATGGATCACTAATTTTCTTCTTCACCCATACTATCTTGATCCAGTTCTGAAGTCATTGACAATTTATAAAATAAATTGAACACTTTAAAATGGTTAATTTTATGTTATGTAAATTTCATCTTAATTTTTAAAAATATTTTGGGCAGTTGTGCTCCTGTAAGTGAGCTCAGGCCCTTATTCCCTTTGTGCGAGCTTAGGGAGTATAAAATGGGGGGTGTGCCTTCTAGTGGAAAGTGTCTGGCATTAAAATCTAGGTTTGACCACTTCCCACTGGCGTTTCCTGCACCAGAGAACCATGCTCCACGGGGAATCCCCACCCTGGTCTTTCTTAAGGCTTTCATCTGCTCCCATCCCCAACCTGACTCAAGTAGAAACCTGATGTTACTCCCCTACTCCCACCAGTTGCTGGGCTAGTGCTACCATTTTTCTTTGTTGACACTTTAGGTCATGAACAGAACAATGCGGGGGGAGGAAAAGAAATGGCGCAACTGAAAAGTTCTCCATTGCCTACTCCTGCCCTAGGCACACGGCCTTCTTCTGCTCTGGGCAACCACTGATTTCCAATAAAGGGGCTCATCAAATTTCTCTCTCTTCAGGGACTTGTGGCAGTTCTTTGTCCTTCTCTTAGAGTCAACAACCTTCTTCATGCTCTGTCACAGCTTCTGTGTTGAGTTGAGGGGAGGAAGCCATAACTCATGTTACCTCACAACTACTTAACTGTAAAGCATCATCAACTCTATAAAAGGTGGTGGGGCCATCTTACGGAAAATCAAGGATTATTTGGATCATCTTAACTAACATACTCAGTGCATATCTGAGGTTCAGAGCATAGCTGAACACCAGCCCAAGGTAATTTACACTTAGGATAATTCATGACAAGTACAATTACCAAGACTATCACCCCCTTATGTGTAAGAAAGCTACTGAGTGAATTCTCAAGTATCCAAAAGATGTAGACTGGAAAAATTAAGAAGAACCAAAGAAATCTCCAGCTATCTGGAGCACCTTCTGTTAAAATTCCTACTTTCAAGATCTGACTCTACCATTTGACTTTGCACAAGTTATTTAACTCTGCATGCTTTAGTTTCTGCATTTGTAAAACTGGGTAATAGTACTCATTCATAGGGCTGTTGTGACAGTAAAATGATTAATAAATGTAAAGAGTTATTAATAGCATCTGGAATGTAATCTGTAGTCAATAAATGTTGGATATTATTAAAATATTTTCAAATATAATAGCTAGAACAGCAAAAGAGCCCCAGATTAAGAGTCGGAAGATCTGACTTCTAAATCCAGCTCTGGGATTAACTCACTCTATGACCTTACGCAGGTCACTTCTCTTTGACTGAATTTCTTTATGCATAAAGTGAGGTGTTTGGACTACAATTTCTTTAAGTCCCTTCAATTGTATAATTCCAGTTGTAACATGTTCTTAATTCTTCACTAAATGAACATATTTGAATATAAACATATATTAAGTGGGAATCAGGCTTTTTGTTCTATGAACATTTACCAACACAGTGTGGAAAGATAAATAAAAGATACGTGTTGCCATATGGGAATTCAGTAGACAACCTAAATTTTGTGAGCTTCTCTGTACCTGGGAGTTGGCCACAAAAAAACAAAAGGTGGGAGTATATTTTGTGGGCGGGAGAAGTTGTTCCATAGCTTTTGCTTCCAAATTTAACTAGAATGTGTACTGCACCACTCTCAGTGAAATAAGATAAATGCCAATTAGACGATTAACCCACATAGAAAAAAATGTGCAGCTCACTGCCAGCACTCATTTAATTTTACATAAGCACAGTCTTTGAGGCTGAAGCAAATCTGACTGATTTTCAAGGTGAAAATAAAAGATAAAAACTATTTGTATTAGTCCACTCTCAACACTTCTAAGAACTTCCCTAAAACTGGGTAATTTAAAAAGAAAAGAGGCTTAATTGACTCACAGTTCTCCATGGCTGCGAAGGCCTCAGGAAACTTATAATTATGGCGGAAGGGGAAGCAGGCACCTTCTTCGCAAGGTGTCAGGAGAGGGAGGATCAGGGTAACTGCTACTTATAAAACCATCAGGCCAGGTGCAGTGGCTCACATCTGTAATCCCAGCACTTTAGAAGGCTGAGGTGAGTGGATCACCTGAGGTCAGGAGTTTGAGACCAGCCTGGCCAACATGGTTAAACCCTGTCTCCACTAAAAAATACAAAAATTAGCTGGGCATGGTGGGCAAGCCTGTAATCCCAGCTACTTGGGAGGCTGAAAAATGAGGGAAGCGGAGGTTGCAGTGAGCCAGGATCACGCCACTGCACTCCAGCCTGGGCAACAGAGTGAGACTTGGTCTCAGAAATAAATAAATAAATAAAGTCTCATGAGAACTCACTCACTATCATGAGAACAGCATGGGAGAACCATCCTCATCATCCAGTCACCTCCCTCCCTCAACACGGAGGAATTACAATTTAAGATGAGATTTTGGTGAGGACACCAAGCCAAACCACATCACCCTTCTTGGAGTTATTTCTAAACTGAACTAATATCAGAATTGTCTATTTCAGAAAAATCAGAATCATCAAATCAATCTTCAGGCAACAACTGTTCAAGAACAATGTTAACATCACATATAGGAATACTATGTGTTCCAGGATCTGACATTTTCAGCAATTGAAAATTACTATATTTTGTAAACAAGAATACCACTACTAAAAGCAAAATGCTATAAATAGAACAATGTCTTTTGTTTCCAAACTTGACACTAGAGCAACGCAAAAATAATAATAATAGTGAGACAGTTTTGTGGCAAGGTTATCTCGGGGTAAACACTGCAGCCACAAGTGCCACTGGTGAGTATTCTCAAGGCAAGGGTTAACAAACATCTCCTCTGACCAGAGGTATGAATGGGCATGAAGACACAATGCACAATTATAACAGAAATAACATATTTCAAAGTATGCAGAGAAGGGACGAAGGAGGATTTACGACATGTTTTTGGATAGGGTAAATCAGTCATCCTACCCAACTTCCAAAATTAGAGCCTTCTTCCTTTGGCTAGAGCATTAAATGTCTATTAAAATGCAGTTGACCCTTAGAGGGGCAGCAGGCATTTATGCCTTAGTATAAATGAATTTAGTCCATTCTTTGCCTTAAACAAGGGGAAGGAAGCATGAGGAAAGAGTGCCCTCATTAGAAGGAAAAGGCAAGGCAAGGAGATGACTGTAAAAGTCCTCTAATTTCTTCATACTCATATTCTATTTAAACATTATTTAATTGAATGATTCAATTATAATTACAAAGAAACAGATTTAGGAACAAGCAGAGGACCCACTACAAACACACACCCTGTAAGGGGGTGCTGACGGCACATGGGAGCAGTGAGTGGCCAGCTCGCAGGAGCACCCAGACAGCATGGGCACCAGAAGGCAAGACTGCTGCGGGAATGGAGCATGTGGGCCAGTCAAGAGCGTCAGCTGTACTTCCCAATTTTTCTCAGGGTTGGGTCTGACTGTATACGATGACCAAACTCTACCGCTGATAATTCAGAAATACAAAATAACACATAACCCAGATAAGTAAATGTCATCCCATTGTTGAGCCATGGAGTATGGCGAGTACATCTACCATGTGCTAAATGCCAGGCAGTGTTAGGTGCTTTATGTTTAAGATCATATTTGGTCCTTACCATAAACACTATGATATAGGTATTGTTTTTCTATTTTGCAGATAAGGAAACTGGGGCATAAACAGTTAAATCATTTTCCCAAAGACAGAACAGCAATCAAGAGAGGAACAAGGATTCAAACCCGTGTCCATGGACTCTAAATTCTATGTTACTTGTTACTACATTTTGCTGAATTTTATATGTGTTACTATAAAATATTGTCAACAACATATATTAAAATTAAAAATTTTGGCCAGGTGCGGTGGCTCACGCTTGTAATCCCAGCACTTTGGGAGGCCGAGGCGGGTGGATCACAAGGTCAGGAGTTCGAGGCCAGCCTGGTCAACATGGTGAAACCCTGTCTCTACTAAAAATACAAAAATTAGCTGGGCATGGTAGCAGGCACCTGTAATCCCAGCCACTCAGGAGGCTGAGGCAGGAGAATCATTTGAAGCTGGGAGGTGGAGGTAGCAGTGAGCCCAGATCGCGCCATTGCACTACAGCCTGGGTGACAGGGCAAGACTCCATCTCAAAAAAAAGGAAAAAAAAAAATTTGTTTAGGCCAGGTGTGATGACTCATACCTGTAACCCCAGCACTTTGGGAGGCCAAGGCGGACAGATCGCTGGGCAACATGGTAAAACTCTGCCTCTACAAAAAATATGAAAATGAGCTGTGCGTGGTGGTGCATACCTGCAGTCCCAGCCACTCGGGAGGCTGAGGTGGAAGGATTGATTGAGCCTGGGATCAAGGTTACAGTGAGCCATGATCACACACACTTCGCTCCAGCCTGGGCAAAAGAACAGGACCCTGTTTAGCACTAGATGCCAGGCCCTGTGCTGTACACAAGGAATATGAACACAAGGCCAGGCATGGGGGCTCATGCCTATAATCCCAGCACTTTGGGAGGCTGATGTCAGGAGTTCGAGACCAGCCTGGGTAACATGGTGAAACCCCGTCTCTATTAAAAATATACAAAAACTAACCACATGAGGTGGTGGGCACCTGTAATTCTACATACTCGGGAGGCTGTGGCAGAAGAATCATTTGAACCTGCGAGGCGGAGGTTGCAGCAAGATCGTACCACTGCACTCCAGCCTGGGTGACAGAGCAAGACTCTGTTTCCAAAAGAAAAAAAAGAAATATGAACACGAATAAGGCCCTATTCCTGAGTAAATCTGAGTCTATTAAAGAGTAAAATAAGACCACCTGGGTTCAAACACTAACTCTATTTCTAACTGGTTGGAAACCTCAGGAAAGTTATTTAATGTTTTTCAACTTGAGCTATCCTGTGTGCAAAATGGGATAAGAAGCGTTCCTACCATGTAGGGTTGTTGGGCACAGGTGAATATATAAATATTTAGCAGACTGCCTGAAAAACAGTGGACACACAATAAACATCAGCAAGCACGATTATTGTCACTGACACTGTGAGTCCTCATGGGAGGTAATCATGCAGCATGACTATTTCTGACTCCCACTGTCCCTTTTAAAATGTATGCAGTGGGGGAAGTACTTCTCCTGACCCTGGACAAAATCTCAGGCAACAGCACAACCCTTCTGATTATTCCCAGGTAATAAATTTAAGAAAAAAGCGTTCAGGTCACTTTAGGCCATAAAAACTCTTAATTCAAAAATCAGAAAGTCCAGTCCCTCATAAGAAGTGTAACTTCTAACCTGATTTCGTGTTAAATTGTCTCCCATGAGGGTTTTGCTGCAGGCTGGCAGCATTTAGTAAGAAAGAGAGGCCTCTTCCTTGCCCATCCCCATAGGCCTTCCCGGCCCTCAGCATTTCTTCTCTCCCCAAGCTTGTTGTCTAGTTTCTGACCCTGCCAGAGGCAAAGAAAGTGTGATGCAGGAGAGGTAAAGGTGGGCAGAAAGTTCTTATTTTGACTGATGCTCTTTTGGGCCAGCTTCCGGGGGCCTGATAGGTGTTTAAAGATGACTTTTTCTAACAATTCTCTGGGTTCTTCAGGGCCCTCCCCCAACCAAAAAAAAAATTAGAAATATTTGACTACTCTTCATGTGACAGAAATAAAGTATCTTACCCTGGCTGGCCATCTCCTTCCTCTGAGGTCCCCTGTATCCCCACCAGGCAGCAATCTTGGGAAGGATTTTAAATGACTCCTGCCTGGGTCAGGCTCCCACGTGGTTCACATTTGCTCCAAGGGAAACTCTCTCCCTCATCAAACTCTGGGAGTGTCTCCTTGCTCCTGTCATTAGAGCAGCTGGCCAGCCTCTCTCTTTGCCTTTTAAATTTTCCAAGTAGGATTCAGAAAGCCGCTGTGTCTTCCTCACTGCCAGAGACACACATCTCCATCGGAAGCTCTCCCTGGACTTCATCTGAAGAAAGAAGCAGTCTCTGTGCTCTTCCTGGAGGGGGCAGGGTACTCACAACCACACTTTCTCAAAAGAAATCCTATCAAACTTCTCATCTCCACTCTCTTAATCCTTCAATATCTTTAATGTGAGTGGGGTTTTTTAAGAGTCAAGACACTCATGAAAATGTGCATTTTTGAATGGCAACCCACTTTGGAATTTCATACTTACTGTAACATGGCACCTTGGTCAAAATGTCCAATTTAATTTTATTACATTATTATCAATTTTACTGAACTACGAAGTAACTCTTTGTTAGAAATAGATGCTTGGTGCTGCAAGGAAAAATTAGAACTGAAACAAAGGATCTTTCAGCAACACAATTTTTACTTCCTGGACTGCAGGAAGGGTACTCTCACTAGCCATCATGCCACAAGAGTACAATGAACAAAGGAAAACACACAAATTTATCCCTTAGGTATTTGGGCTCATCTTTACTGCTGTGTCTGATCTCCGTTGGCTGGAGTCAGATCTCACAATCTAAACTAAAACCCGATTAGCTAACAACTTACAACTTTTCTAAACAGGTAAAAGCAATGGAGAGTTGGGACGTGCTTGTGAGCACATCCAGCACAGATATCTTGGTTAAAGGATAAGGACATAGAACGTACTACATGCCTGTGAGCATGGCATTTTAACAACTACATAGCATAGGGCTTAACAAAGTTATTAGCGCACTTATTCTTTAACAAGAAAGGAAACTTTAAAAAGGAACTTTTGTACTTTCCACACTCTTTATGGTAGACTAACTGCTGTGATACAAATATAAACAAAGTGCAATGGTAATGTAGAAGAATAAACACATTTTATCTAGGTTTGAGAGTAGAGGTTGGACATGGAATGCCTCACTGAGGCAATAACATCTGAGTTGTGCCTTCAAGGATCTACTCGTTCATTTAACAAATGTTTATGGAATGTCTATTACATTCAAAGCAGGATTCTAGGTGCTTGAGACACATTAGTGAACAAAACAAAGATCCCTGTTCTCGTGGAGTTTATATTCTGCTAGGGGGATGGGAAACAGACAATAAACATATTACATTATATAATGTGTTCAAAAGTGGCAAGTGCTATGGGGGAAAAGAAAACTAGGGCAGGAAAGAAAAGCTCATAAAACAGAAAAGAGATTACCAGGGAAAATAGCATGAAGAAAGGCCTGCAAGTTTAAAGGGAACGCCATAATCAAAGATCTGAAGACAGTGTGGTGTGGCCAGAGTCGAAAGCAATATTCACGATGCACGTGTGCACAGCCCCTTCCGCAGGCCTCATCTCAACACAACAATTTGCACTAAGCACTGTTATTTGCACATTGCCTCCACCTTTTCTATGGAACTCACAAGAGTTTGCTTTTTGCTCTCATCCCTATGGATACATATCTGAAGCCTAGAAAGAAAAAAAAAGTACAAGAACTCATTTAATACTTTTTAAATTGGAAATTCCATAAAATGGATCTGAAAAGTCTTTGTTGCCTATTCAACAACAATAAAAAAGAATTGTCAAACACCTATACATAGTAGGCAATCAGATGTGAAAATGTGCAATAGATATGGTCCTCGTCCATCTAAGGAAGCATGGCAGAAAGGGGAGAAGCAGGCCCCTCCCCTCGGCACAGTCCAGCCTGGCTCTGCACCTGCAGGACGCACCGCTCAGGGCCCAGCACCTGGTGGAAGGCACCACAGCCAAACGCTAGAACAGAAAGAAGCCTCGTGCCACTTGCTTCACAGGCAGACTGGACAGCAGGCGGTCTGAAAGGTAAAATGAAAGATGAGAAAGAACTAGAGGTTCTGCAATAGTGAGTTGTGGTTTTTTTTTAAAGCACTATGAGTTATGATTGTAACTGCAGCTTTATTTCCCACCCTTACCCCAGGTCAACCTGTCTTGAAGAAACTCAGCCAGTAGCAGCAGGGACCGTACTCATCACCACTGTAACTGTAATAACAAATGTATCTTTAAAGGGCTACTGTGAGGAATCTATTTTTTTTTCTTTAAATACAAACCAAAGTCTTCAGGACAGAGTTAGCCTTCAGGCTAAAAATTCCCCATTGAAATTCTAATCCCAGCTTTTTCACTGAAATAGCATCAATCAGACCATCACCAGTAAATACGTTTTTTGCATTCTTAACTCCCTTCTTTAAAAGAGGTTTCTGTAATTCGCTTGGAGACAGGGTTCCCCAAGCTCCAGATCCATATGCTGTGCCCAAAGAGAGCAACTTAGAAATTATTTTCTACAGCTTTAAGAAAGGAATATGGTTTCATTAAGAACAACAAAGATGGGGGAGAGGTGAAATTATGGTCTGAATCCCTTGAACACCTTTTGAAAAGTGGGACTCTGCTGCCCCCTGCTTTCCACTATAAAAACTACTTAGGGCATAGCTGGAAATCACTAAACCATTGAAGAATCAGTCTCTCTCTCTCTCTTCCTCTTTCTCTCTCTATCACACACACACATACACACCTTCACACATAACCTCAAACCAAAATACTGACGATACTTTAGCTTAGAGTCTCCACAAACTTCCTCTGTTACCCAAACCCCTTTATCATGTAAACACTGGTTACCTAGACGCAGTGATGAGGGCTCAGAATGGCTTCAGCACGCTGAAGGTCACCGTGGATCTGTCTTTAGAATCTGTTCCTGCCTGTCCTCTTCTTGGAATGCTCCTTGGATTTTGACCATCGCTTGCTTCCATGCCGACAGAGAATCTCCAACCCGTATCACCCAAACTTTATTCATACTTGAATATCCAAAAAGGATTTCAAACTCAAAATGGCCAAAACCAAACTTAGCATTTCTCCTCACAAACCAGCCAATATGAGGCTTTCCTTCAGTGAGCTTGATTTATTTTCATGGTAATACTATTCTTCAGTCATTCTAGATTTTAAAAAATTGTATTTCACCTTTGATATTTTTCTGTCTCACTGGCCTCCTGCTTCAAATGAATGGCAGGTACTGCCTTCTTCCACGCACGTCTTTTAAACCTATTTCCTCCGCTCCACTTACCCAGGCTTAGGCCTTCCTTGGGCCCTCATTTTTTCTGTTTGGAATGTTACGTTAGCCTTTAACTGCAATCTCTGCCTCATACGAGCCTGTCTTCATTCCAATACATCTTATAATTGCTGGCAGATTCATCCTCCTGAAGTACAGCTCTGTTCATGTCACTCCACTGTCTCCCTCACGCCTCAGAATAAAATCCAAATCCTCTAGTCTAGTATTCCAGGCTCTCCACGACCTGCCACCCACTGATTCTCCTACTGCGTTCAAGTACCTACATATAAGGTGCAGATTGTTCCCTAGAGACAGTGCATGATTTTCTTCTGTGCCTTGCTTCTTCTGATACTTCTTCCTTGAATGCTTTTCTTATGCCACTCTTAGTATATTCGGTTCTTTTGGTCCGAATCATTTGCATCTTTCAGAGTCCAGAAGTGCTAACCATTAATTACACTATGGAACCCACATCATCTGCATCTTTGAAGTCCTAGGTTAAACACCACTTCCTTTACAAAGCCTTGCCTAATTCCTTCCATTGGAATCAATCTTTCTCTGAAGTCTAATCACATTCTGTCTGTTCCTTTCTTTAGTTCAAATGAACAAATATGTATTCCATTTCTGCTGTGCACAGGAATCTGCCTGGGAAGGGCACAATTGGGGCAAACCAAAACAGACACGATCCCTATCCTCTTGGATCTCACAGTCTAATATCTGCCACTTTCCAATTTGTATTCTTTCTGTGCAAGTCTTACTTTTCCTTCTAGACTGAAATTTTCATAAATGCAGTATGAAATTTTACATTTATGTACAGTTCATTCATTTGATGCCCCTCTCATACATAATATTTAGCAGAATACATTTCACGTGTTTTAATACATATTTGAATAAATTAACACGTGTTAAATGTTACTAGATAGCTGAGCTCTAGGGTCATTACCCACTTCCCAAGCAAAAGTAACTGATTAACTTTTTTCTTCTTTTCTGAGACTGAAGCTCACTCTGTTGCCAGTCTGGAGCGCAGTGGCGCAATCTCAGCTCACTGCAAACTGCGTCTCCTGGGTTCAAGCGATTCTCGTGCCTCAGCCTCTCGAGTAGCTGGGATTTCAGGCGCTGCCATCAGGTCCAGCTAATTTTTGTATTTTTAGTAGAGGGGGTTTCACCATGTTGGCCAGGCTGGTCTCAAACTCCTGACCTCAAGTGATCTGCCAGCCTTGGCCTTCCAAAGTGCTGGGATTACAGGCATGAGCCACTGAGCCTGGCAACTGATTAACTTTTGAGTCTAAGTCTATTAGATTCCCTGATTTTAAAAGTCCTTTATCATTTTAAGTGTACCCAGAACAGAGTTAAATGCTCATCCACTGGAAGCGGAGGCAGGCATGAATTCCAGCACTGCTCCTTACCAGCTGTGTGAATTTAAGTAGCAGTGGAAGTTACTTCACCTCTCTGAGCTTCAGTTTCTTTGTCTGAGTTTGGATGAGCAATTAAGTAACAAAATAAATGCAAGGCAACTAATGCAATCATGGTACATCAGTGTTCAACAATTTGAAGCTACCATTATTTATTTCTGTTGTCTTCCTTTGAATCATAGCGTGTTGATACTGTTTCCCAGAGTGTGTTGCTATTTCAGTGGTATGCTTGCTTCTTCAGCTTCTGTGGCAGATTCCATTGGAAAACTGACATAACAGTCATTCCCAACCCCCTTCTTCCTTCCCATCCTTTACTACAGACACATAGGGATGGCCATAAGCCAAGAGACAGAGGCAAATAGAGAATTCCCAGGAAAATATTTGCTTTCCTGATAACAGAGACAGATAGGTCTGGGGACTACTTCCCTACTATCCCTCCTTTCTGTCTTTAATGTGGATACATTTCTTGGAGCTGCAACTGCATCTTGAGATTTTGCAGGGAAGGTCAAAAGAATTAAGATGCTGACTCAGACAACATTGAGTAGCTAAACAAATACAGTCATCTAACACCAGACTTCTTGTTATGTGAGAAAAGTATACCTGTTTCTTTAAGCCAACATATTGTTGCTTTCAGCCAAATACAATCAAGACTGATTCTCAAGCTCTCAAGGTAGTTCAGGGTATCTGTAAGAGAACATTCTAAAAAGATAATGTAGCTCTGTTATTCAAAGACTCTTCAATGCACAGAAGTCAAATATCTTAACAAAACATCATATAGGAAGAGTCTTACACGCCTAAAAGGGATCCAGATTAAACTAAGACTTATCATGAAACTAATCCTGTGGGGGAATGTTGTAATGACCCATCGAGAAAACCTTGGTTGTGGTCATCGAGTGCCTGCCATTCTAGGTGCTGAGGTGCCAGTGTAGAATTAAAAGACAAAGTTATTGTTCTCATGGGGCTTAAATTCCAGTGAAGGAGACAGGTGATAAGCAAATAAATAAAATAATTTTAGATAGTGGTGAGTGGTAACGGAGTGATGGGATAGAGAATGACTACATGAGAAGTCCTCTCTGAGGAAGCAGTTTAACGTAGCTGAATGAATGATGAAAGGGAACCAGTATTGCAAAGGTTTGGGAAAAGAGCATTCTGCCACCCACTGATTCTTCTACTGCATTCAAGTGACCTACATATAAGGCACAGATTGTTCCCTAAAGACAGTGCATGATTTTCTTCTGTGCCTTGCTCCTCCTGTTACTTCTTCTTTAAATGCTTTTTTTCTGCCACTCTTACTATATTTTCTTCTGCCACAATGGCTAAAAGACAAAAAACAAGTGTCGTGTAATCAGAGGAATAGAAAGACCGGTGTACCTGTGGCATAATGAGTAAGGGGAAGAGTGGCATGATATTAGAAAGACGGGGGCAGGATCACATATGGTATTGCTGGCATAGTACCAAATTTAGATTCACAGGAAGCCTTTAGAAAAGGCACGCAGAGACCTCAGTGTTTGGCAGTGGCCGCATGTAGTGTGAGCAAATACTCACGGGGAACACTCCTTGGGGGATGTGGAAAGCTGGTGCAAGGAGTGATAACTTCAGGGAAATAAAGAAAGTAAGCAAACAGGTAGAGTTAAGGACAAGAGAGTTTGACCTATTTTTGTTACTGGAGGAGAGTTTGACCCATTTTCGTTACTACACTCCATGGGTACTCGGACAGCTGATGGATCTTTTTTTTTTTTTTACTTAGGGATACATTTGTAACTGGAGAAGAAAGAAAGCTATTCAACACTTTTCCCTCCCTCCATCAAAATCTTCCTTGGAATATTGCCTCTCTTTGTTCTTGGGAGGCCCCTTGGTGGGAAGCGACCAATTGAAGAAAAGGGCACTGTCTCTATGTTACATACAGTTCTCACTGAACATCACAGATGGTTTCTTGGAAACTTGTGACTTTAAGCGAAACAACTATAATGAAACTAACTTTACCACAGGCTAATTGATATAAACAAGATTAAGTCCCTATGGCATATTTCTACTCACAAAACACTACCAAATATCTAAATAAAGATGAAAAACACTAAATAAAGACATTAAACACTAAAATAAATATGACTATACATATGTCTAAGAAAGGTTAAACAAACAAGTAAGATAATTATTTACCCAATTTTTGGTGAATCAGTGAGTGACAGAGTCAAGTGTTGGTGGATTGAATCAAGGAACACGTTTGCAAAGCAAACAATATAAGGACCACCCCCTCCCACCATGCAGTTCAAAAACAATCACTTCCATTCTTCATCATTTATTGTTGTGCATTTCTATGATTATTGTCTACTTTACCGATTTTGATTTTGATAGAAATTTGTATTTCTTCATTTATTCATTTGTTTGTCCAACCCACTTATTCCAATTCAGGGTAGTGAGTGAATGGAGTCTATTTGGGCAGCTCAGGACACAAGGCAAGAACCCATCCTGGACAGGATGCTATTCCCTTGCAAGGCACGCGCGCACACACACACACACACACACACACAGATTGGGACCATGTAGACACTCAAATTAATCTAGCATGCCCAGCTTTGGGATGCTGGAGGGAACTGGAGTGCCCAGAGAAAACCAACACAGACATGGGGAGACCTTGCAAACTCCACACAAACAGTGGCCCAGTCAGGAATCAGTGTTTGTTTTCTCATCAACATTATAACAAAACAATATTATTTGAAGATGTGCTGTACTTTCTAACAATCATACCAGCACCATTGACTACAAATTTTCTCCTGTAGGGTTTTGAGCATGGATGAAGTTAGAAGAGATATTTTGGGATCTCTGCAGCATGAGGGAAACCCATGAAGTCTACAGGGCATATTTCTTATGTACAGTGTCTCTTAGAGGCAGTTTCTAGGCCTTATACAATTTTGTTTGGGAATCAGTGTCATCAGATAGACTTGGGTAAGTAGGTCATTCTTGAATTGCAGTTGCTTCTTAATATTCTTTAAGATTCCTAAGGACAAGGATTATATCTGTTTTGTTCATAACTGTATACTTAGCTGCAAGCATCAGGAGCTGGCACATAGTAAACACCTAACATATATAATATGAATCAATAATGCTTCAAAAAAATAAAGTCATACAGGTTTATACAAATTAAAGAGATACCAGAAAGTAAAATAAAATACCTACACAGATTTTGTTAAGTCTATATATTTATAGATGATACATCTAAAAGAAAAAAAATAGCTGTAGCATTCATTCATCCAACAAATTCCTTTCTGCGGCATCTGTTATGTGGTAAGCACTGTGCTAGAAGCTGGAGATAAAGAGTGACACAAGCCCTTTCTGGGAAGCAGAGGCCTGCAGTGAAGAGTGGAGAAGGAAACCTCTCCACATTTTGATGAAGTAAGCGGGGGATCGGGAGGCTCAGAGTTACTGGTGAATGTAAAGAAGGCTGAGAAAACCCAGGAATACTTCCTAGAACAGCTGAATCTAAACTGCTTTGTTTTGTTTTAGGAAAATCTTAACACCTTTAAGCAGAACATTTAGAGTTCTGCTCTAAGTTCAAATTCCACACCTAACTTCCTTTAATATATCTAGACCAGTGGTTCTCAGCTAGGAGTGATTTTGTCTCCCATTTCACACTGTCTGGGAACATTTTTAATGGTCTGTATGCTACTGGAATCTATTAAGCAGAGGCCAGGGTTGTTGCTAAACATCCTGCAATGCATCGGACAGCCTCCCACAACAAATAACTATCCAGTTTTGGCCACACTGTGACAAGACTGAGAATCCCTGATCGAGAATGAGAGAAGAATTAGGAAGAACCATGCAAAAAAAACAAACATATGATTTAGTCAAGGTTTCTCTAATGGGATTAATGTGACCACAGAAATCATTTAATTAGATGCTTCAGCTGTAAGTCAATAAAGTACAAATAATAAAACAATCATTTTTTTGTGATGACTATGAATAAAGTACTTAAATATCATGATATATACAATTAATATATTTATACTAATCAGTTATATTCCTAGCATTATGTATGATGCCCAGGGTCTCAGGAAAACATTGCTTAATTAGAATTCCAAATTGAAAAATGTCATACTTAGACAGGATTTTTTATATATAGCTTTCAGTTTCCAGGATAGAAAAGGCTTAGCCCACTCCTTTTGAGTTTAAAATTACATTATACAGTCATATGTTCAGCATCTTTTGGCTGGATACGTTTGTTCCCTATAGGAAGTTTATAACTTGTAAAAGGAGTTTTATGCAGAATACAAATTGGGAGAATTACATGACTATCCCTTGAGGGTACTGAGTTGTGCAAACAACATCATTTTATCTGACGTAGAGGCTTTGGATTGGTTTATCTGCTCACCCTAGGGCTGTCTGGAATTATAGATTAGGGACATCACTGTCATACCCCAGCTGCTGCAGAAAGCTACTGGAAGAAAGGAGATTTATGAGTGTTCTGGTTATACTGAACTAAGGACACAGGAGCTATACAACAAGGAGCCTGGTGGCTCTAAATTGTAGGCATTATGCAAAAAGAAAATGCAGAGTTGGGTGTCAAGGGAGTTCCCCAGGAGCAATAGGACATCTTTGTAAAGTCTCTAAAGAGTAAATTTAACAGTTATTAAAGAACACCACCCTGTTGTTGCAGACACTGAACTTTATATCACCAGAAAGATACAAGGGATTTTCAGGAAAACATCTGTCATTTAACAGTGATAGTGACCCTCAGCACTGACAAGCAATTCAAATCCCACTTGAGTAGAGTGATTTAACCCTTTCGGGGTGGCCAAGTTTGAAGCTTTTTTAGCAGGTTATTAATGTCCTTGTCAGTTGAGAATCTTTGATGCCAAAGGAAAAAAAAATAATTGCGAATAAGTATGATTAATTCTTTCATGAGACCTTCATAAATTATTTCCTTTCAATTATATCCAATTATCAGGTCATGATTTTGTTAATTTTGACCAAAGTTCTGTGCAAACCTTAAAGAGAAAGGAGTAGATATAATCTTCAAAACATGAAAGATCAAAACAAGGTTAAAATTAATTTTTAAAACATTTTATCTTTTTGCCTTAACTTCACATAAGGATTTACCAGGCCAATATTTCTTTTTCTCTCTTATCTCTAATTAAAAATGAACAAACTAGCTCTGATTTCTTTTTTTAGATAACAATAGGAAACCTAAAATGTTAAGAGGCCAACCAGACACCCTAGACAGTGTTAAGGGTTTATTTACATTCCTTTAATCTTCGTAACAATCTAGCAAGGAAAGTAGCATTATATTCATTTGATAGATGAGAAAATGCGGGCTTTTCTTAAATGTTTTTCCCAAGATGGACAGAACTAAAAGATGGCACAGCTGGGGTAGGAGTGGGGAACAGCAGGTAAGGAAGGTGCATTAAATCCCAAGGATAATAAGCTGTGTTACACTATGCAGCCCCAAGGAATTACATTTTTATTTGTGTCAGATGCATGAATAGTAAAATTCTTCACTTGAAAGAGAAAGCATTAATACTCTAAGTTGATCATGAGCTCTCCCAAACACCATACGCATATATCCAATTGCTTACCTGATAACACAATTTCAGTGCCCCACAGGAAATGCCAATTTAACATGTACCGAAATTGATTCACCATCTTCCTCCTGTAAACCTGCTCTTTCTCTTACCTCAAGAAACAGTATCAATATCTATCTCCTTGCAAAGGAAAATGGATTACAAGGAAATGTACAAAAACTGTTAATAATGCTATTTATCTTGGTGGTTAAATTCTAGGTATTTTTTTATTTTATTCCTTGTACTTCTCTATATTTTCCAGATTTAACATTTGCATTTTAATGTAATATATCATTATAATCTGTTTTAAAAATAAAAAAAACAGAAATTGGTAGAGTGCAAAAAACGGTCCATACTCTCCCAATTCAACTTCCTTCGTGGGTAAACACTATTTATATATCCTTTCAGCCATTTTTTTCTAGGCAAATGTATTTTTATTTCTATCCATCCTGTAGAAATAGTTTGAAATTTGTATACTTACATATATGCATATATATCATTTTTCCTAAGTGAAATTCTAATATATACTATATATTATATTATAACTTTCTTTTTCCTCTTAACAATATATCTTGGAGACTTTTCCAAGTCAAAACATACAGATCTCTCTCATTCTTCCTAATGGCTACAGAGTATTCAATTACAATGTCCCTACCATAATTTAATTATTCCCTTTATTGCTAAATTTTTTTCCTATTTCTCATTATTACAAATAACGCAGCAAAGATCATTCTTATATCTATATCCTGTTTCTTAAACAAAAAAAATACTTTTTGCCTTCACATTTGATCATTTTTGGTGCTTGGGTATATCTTACAACTGATGGCACGTATACCATCACTGTCATCCAGGTGTTTTGTAAACTCTTTGTTTTTGACATTTTCCTGTAGGAGTAAAAAAGCATTAGCTTTAATGCATTTTACATTTTATGAAATAGATCTTTTCATTAGTGTGTATTTCAGACATTTGTGATTTCCAGCAAATACATAACTAGTTACAGGTGGGATTGCTAGATTAAGGAGTATGTACACTTTCAATTTTGCTAGATACTTCCAAATTGTCTTCCAATTTATACAGCCATGGATGGTCTTGGAAAGGGCTTCTTTTGTTATCCTCACCAACAGTGACAATTATAAACCTTTTCATACTTACCAAGGTAATTATTGATAAATTGGAGCTGTTGACTTAATTTACTCTTGACTCTTACACAAATTGCAAATAATCCCCCGGCCCGTTACTCTTTTTCCAACTTTGTTAATGATGTCTTTCACCCTTCAGTTTTTTCATGTACTAAATTTGTCAAACATTTTCCTTACGGCTTCTGGGGTTTATATTTTGCTTAGAAAGACCTCCACTCCAAAATTAGAAATGATTTTTCCTATATTTTCTTTTCGTACTTGGGTAGTTATGTTTGTTTGCTTGTTTGTTTGTTTTAAATCATAGCCTCTTTATCGTTTACCCATTTTTTGGCTGGAGTGCTGTGGTGTGATCTCAGCTCACTGCAACCTCCGCCTCCTGGGTTCAAGCAATTCTCGTGCCTCTGCCTCCCAAGTAGCTGGGATTACAGACACATACCACCATGCCCACCTAATTTTTGTATTTTTAGTAAAGAGGTTGTTTCACCATGTTTGTTTGTAGTAAGAAATGTAAGTCAAATATTCCTCATTTAAAAACAATTTCTTGGTTATATACTCTGCATATGAGTTTCTGAATAAACTTAAATGGTATATACTGCTAGTAATACACTAATATATGCTAACATCCATTCTCCTTTTTTTTCTAGTGGAAACCCTGCTTTTTCACCTAGGAACACACCATATAGAATAAACACAATTCCCATCCTGAAAGCTTGGTGTATTCATGTGGCTGCTTTAAGCAATGAGATTCATGTAGAAAAATAGGTACAATTTCTGGGAACAGTTCTTAAAATGGAGATGTAGGACTTCCTTTTCTCCCTCTCCACTGGTTGGAATATACACAGGATGAATGAAGATAAGGTTTTGAAGACAGCAAAGTAACAAGATAGAGGGAGCCTCAGTCTCTGACACCATGAAGGGTGACACCGGCCCTGCCTTGTCTACCTGAACTTATATATATGAGAAAGACACTTCAATATTTCACTTCAATATTCCACAAGCCGGTATTTTTAACTTTCTCCACCACCACTACTAACCCTAAGTAACAATTGAAATGGTAATTAATTTATGAATTATCTGAAGATAATTGACATATAGACAATATTTTTCAGACAGGAACACAATGTTGCGCTATCTATTCAGGCATTTTATTTCCTCCATTAAAATGTATCATTTTTCTCATATGGATTTTGCATTTTTCCCATTGTTTATTCTTAGGTAGTATACAGTTCCAAGTTTTGTTGAAATGAGATTTTCAAATTACATTTCCAATTGGCCAAGGCTACATTCTGTATACAGATTTTCATGGTGAACTATTAAACAAAACCACCTTTTATCATTTCTAATAGTTTTTCAATTGATTTTCTTGGGATGTTTGTCTCCACAATCACACTGCCCAAAATAAGGACTATGCTATCTCTTCCTAATACTTCTGTTGTTTAGGGTTAAATGATTGTTGTACAGGCAACAGTCATTACTGTTTTAATCCTGACTTGAATACAAGTGTTTGATGAGGCTTTCTGGAAGCCCTCCCTAATCCTCACTCAAGTTAAAAAGGTTTTATTGTATTCTTATCCTGACAAATTTAAATCTGGAATGTGTTAAATCTTAGAAAATATTTTCCCAACAGCTATCAAGCTTATCACGTGATTTTTCAATTAAAGTAATACATTTCCTAAAGGATTGAGTTACATAATACATTATCTTCAGATAAACCCTACTCTACCATGACAATTATTTTGGGGGATTTAATTGGTCATGTTTCTTCAATGATTATATTTGTTCATAAGTGAGACTGGTCTATGGTTATCTTTGATGAACTATTTTCTGGAATAAGGGTTATGCTATCCTCAGACTAAACAGAGGTGTTTCAACATTTTTTATAATCTAAAACTGCTTAAATAAAATAGGGATTTTCTTTCATAAATTTTTATTTCCCCTTGATGCAAGCATTACAAGGGCACTGTTTTTTTTTATATCTGATTTTTTTTTAATTGATTTATTGGTATCCACTTGCTGATTTCTAGTTTCATTTTGCATTGTGATGACAGGATGGACCCTGAATTTCTACCTATCAACAAACAAAAAAAATAAATTGTGGCATGCTTCATGGTCACCTTTTCATGGCATTTGAAAAGAAATATTCTCTAGCTATTACAATTTGTATGCTATATAATTCATTTTCCCCAATTTTGAACTCTTTATCTGCCAATTTCTAAGAGCTGTGTTCAAACACTTAGCTATGATTACAAATTTGTCAATTTCCTGTTCATCCAAGTTTTTCTTTACATAATTTGACATCATGCTATGCATAGTGTGTTTTATGACAGTTAATTTCTGAAATCTTTGCATGTTCTAAAATTGCTAAAATGTCCTTACTGTGCCCTTTCTCTTGATAGTTTGACTCAAGACAGGAGTTTAAATTCAAAATAGTTCTCCCTCAGAACTTCAAAAATAGCAGTATCTTATTAGCACTCCAATGTACAGATGACAAATCTGAGACCAATGTGATTCTTTTCCTCTTATAGTGGAAAAGCAAGCAAACAAAGAAAAATCTGTTTCTCTTTAGACATTTCAAGATTTTTCTCTTTCGCTTGGAATTACAGATATTTTGTCAGTATTCATCCTGTATGCTTTTTCATTGTTTTTGCTCAGCACTGGAGACTTCGAATATGAATCTTTCATCAGACATTTTCCTATTCTTCTCTTCTTTTTTCACCTTTTGAAACGCCTACATATATTTATACTTAAATACATATACATTCAAAAATATTTATTGGAGCCCAGGCGTGGTGGCTCACCCCTGTAATCCCTGCACTTTGGGAGGCCGAGGCAGGCAGATCATAAGGCCAGGAGTTTGAGACTAGCCTGACCAACATGGTGAAACCCCATCTCTACTAAAAGTACAAAAAATTAGCTGGGTGTGGTGGTGCATGCCTGTAATCCCAACTACTCGGGGGGCTGAAGCAGGAGAATCACTTGATCCAGGGAGGCGGAGGTTACGGTAAGCTGAGATCACATCATTGCACTCCACCCTGGGCAACAAGAGCAAAACTCCATCTCAAAAAAAAAAAAAAAAAAAAAAAAAAAAAAAAAAAAAAAAAAAAAATCAAAAAAAAAAAAAAAAAAAAAAAAAAATTATTGAATACATTTAGCTGGCACTGTGATATATGCAGGGTATTCAATGGTGAATTCTCTACATATGGCTCTTAACCTTACGAAGTTTAATTTTAAATAAATAGTGTTCTGAGTTTTCTATGTCTTTAAGAGATATGTCTCCTATGTATTTACTGTAACTTCCATCTTTTTTATCTTTTCTTGTAAGACTCGGAAGTATCTTCAGTTCAAAATTCTAGCTCAGTAATTTGATTCTCAGCCATGTTTATTCAATTAATCAGCCTAACACAGTTTATTTTCACAACTTTTATTTCCAAGATACTTCTTTATAGCAACTTGCATTTTAAAACTAGTACAACCTCTAAAATATTTAAGATTTTACTATGACATATATGATGAGAATTACATATAAAACTATTATAATCAGTACTAATTATTATACCATATAATACTAATTATATTTACTTTAAAGTCATTTTTCTCCCTAAATTTTTTCCCCAGGAATTCTTTCTGCTTGCTAAGTTTGCTGTGTATTTTTCATGTTGCTCTTTTCCTTAAACATTTGCTGTTTCTTGTTTGTCTATTTGTAAATGAGAACCTAGGAGTCAATAAACTTTTTATATAAAGGTTAGGGTTTGAGGCCCACACATAGTATCTGTTATTTGGTTTTCTACAACCCTTTACAAATGTAAAATCTACTAAGAAATAGGTAGTGGGAGGCCTGCAGATAGCAGTTTTCCAACCAATAAATTTATCAGTATCATTGTCTGGAATTTATTTTCCGGGATTGAGGGAAAAATTCCCTAAGATTGTGATTACAGGAATTCTAGCATTTTAATTGTGTGAGGAAGGAGAGGAACAGTCAGAAGAAAAATTGGGAAATGGGCAGCTGGCAGATCTTTGTTTGCTTGTTAAGTATAAGGAATAAAGCTCCTTGTGGTAATCACAATATACCTAGGGCATTGCCACACTTTGATGGCCTCTATTTATATGCTCTGTATATATACTCTGTGAGTCTCACCTTATTTGGCAAACATCAAGTTGTGTTATAGGTTTAGCTTAGAGGAATTCTGTGGACCAGCAGCTGTAAGTGAGAGACTAGGATAACTATCTAGTCCTTTAAAAATCTGGCTTACCACACTGCAGATAACCCATCTCAGAGTCATCTCTACAACTGGAGGTAATTCCTTAATTATCATCTGTATGTGGCTGTCAGTTCCTTGGCTCTCTGGGTTTCACCAAGATCTAATTCCTTGTTTCACATCTTCCAGAAATATTTCACAGCACCCTTCTTGTCTTTCTAGTGCGATTATAAACCTATTCTTATTACTGAAATTTGTATTATTGTATTTCCTATAATTTTAATAGAATGTTAGAATACTTGAGTCAAGCATGCCATTTTAATCTGTAACTCTCTTAAGTCCGTACTTTATACCGATCTAATAAAGAAGCTGCTCATAGTTCCTTTCCATACTCCATGCTATTTCATACCTCCCTATCACCAAGGGGGCCATTCATCACCATTAATACCACCTCACCCTGACCCCTAATACAATATTTAAAAAATTTTTTTTTCAAACAAAAACTGAGAAAAATTATCATTGGGGGATTCTCTGCAATATTTTATGAAAGCATTAGAATTTATGACAGACCTCTGGGAATTAGAGGTCTGGGAAAGAAAAAGGGAAAGACAAGAAGATATTAAACTAGCATGGCTGTCTCCAAGGAGGCCTCAAAATTTACCATTGCCAAGAATCTGCCCTTCAGCCTTGCAGACTCCCTAGATTTGTTTGAATACCAAATAGAAATTTAGCTCTCAGGGTAGGAACCATAACTATCAACTAAATGCAAATTGTTTATTTATAGAATGAACTAGAACTGTCACACAGACTGGAACATTTCTGCCTGTATAGTTACCCCATTTTCCGTCTATCAACAGGTATCAAACTGTAATCAAGTTTGTATGCCAGACGCGGTGGCTCTTGCCTGTAAACCCAGCACTTTGGGAGGCCAAGGCGGATGGATCACTTGAGGTCAGGAGTTCAAGACCAGCCTAGCCAATGTGATGAAACTCCATCTCCATTAAAAATACAAAAAAATTAGCTGGAAATGGTGGTGTGTGCCTGTAATACCAGCACTTTGGGAGGCCAAGGAAGGTGGATCACTTGAGCCCAGCAAACAGAGGTTGTAGTGAGCCTAGATAGTGCCACTGCACTCCAGCCCTGGTCGTGACAGAGTGAGACTATGCCTTAAAAAAAAAAGCTTGCTTATAATTAATGCACTGAATGGTACATTAAAAAATGCTTAGAATGATAAATCTTACACTATGTGTACTTTACCACAATAAAAAAAGTTGGCTTATAATCAAAGTAAGGACAATTAGGTAAACAAATCAAATGTTAAATAACATCTAAAATAATGTGATAGTATCTACTTCTGCAATAAGAAAAATCTTCTCAACAGAGTTCTTAAACACATTTCAACATGCATTAACATTTGCCTTTGTAGTTCTTTTCTCTGTGTCTACGTGTACAAGAATGAGCTTATCATATGGGAAAACTGCTGCTCCTACTAATTTCACAATATAGTTGTAAGTATTAAATGAGAAAGGAAAAGGCCCCTCTTTGCTGACTCCTGCAGGTCTGTTACAGATTCCAGTCCTTTTGGAAAATATTATAAAGAATCCCCCGAACCTATGCCTATGTTTAAAAGGGCAGAAACTCCTGACTTGATAGATTTACATGCACCAGAAATTTGTATGAGGGCCCTATGAATGTTCTCAAAATACAGTCACTGACCACTACCTTCAAATTCATGTGAGATATTTGTTAAAAATATATCACCTCCAGGCAAGACTTGGTGGGCTCATGCCTATAATCCTAGCATTTTGGGAGGCTGAGGTGGGAGGATTGCTTGTGTCCAGGAGTTCAAAACCAGCCTGGGAAACAAAGTAAGACCCCATCTCTACAAAAAAAATTAGTTAAGTATGATGGTGCACACCTGTGGTCCCAGCTACTTGGGAGGCAATGGGGGAGGACTGCTTGAGCCCAGGAGGCAAGACTGCAGTGAGCCATGACTGTGCCACTGCATTCCAGCCAGCGTGACAGAGAGAGACCCTGTCTCAAAAAAAAGAAAAAGAAAAAGAAAAAGAAAAAGAAAGTGGAATAAAAAATCACCTCCAAAGAATGTGCTCTAGTAAATCTAGGGTGGCACCCCAAAATCCTTGCTTCTGCAAACATTTTAGAACTATTCCTCTTTTCTTTTTTTTTTTTGAGACAGAGTCTCGCTCTGTCACCAGGTGCCAGGCTGGAGTGTCTCCCGGGTTCAAGCAATTCTCCTGCCTCAGCCTCCCGAGTAGCTGAAATTACAGGTGCGCACCAACACGCCCGGCTAATTTTTATTTTTTAGTAGAGATGGGGTTTCACCATGTTGGCCTGGATGGTCTCGATTTCTTGACCTCGTGATCCATCCACCTCAGCTTCCCAACCTTTTCTAACATTTAAGGTGACCTGAAGGATGAAGAATCAGCCAAGGAAAGCTGACAGGTACAGGCTACAAAAACAGAAAATACAAAGGTCTTTGCAGGAAATAATCAAAAAAAAAAAAAAAGAGTAAAAGCAGGCCATTATGGCTGGTGAGAAGAATGGTATCATATAAAGTTGGAAAGCTAGGCCAGTCCAATCAACAAGATAAGGAGTTCTAAGTGTATAGGTACCAAAAAAAAAAGGCGTGAGATTAACATCACCTGAATTACATTTTTAAAAGCTTATACTTATGTAGAAAACTGAATCTATCATGTGGAATCAAGATTAACTAATAAATGATCGAGAGGGGATCCAAGACGGCCAAATAGGAGCAGCTCTGGATTGCAGCTCCCAGCGAGCGCATGGAGGATAACTGATTGCCGCATTTCCAGATGGATTTTTATTGCCCACAGACCAGGAGATTCCCAGGCGGAGGAGTGCCACAAGTCTCCAGCGAGGCTGTTTCGGCAGGCGCGACGGATCTCTGCACACGGGTCTGGGCGCTGTTTCAGCTGGTGACTGGAGCACCTGGGAGACAGAGTCGCCCAATCAACTGATAAAAAGGGGACTGAAATAGGGAGCCAGGCCAAGAGATTCCCAGATGAAAAAGCACCATGAAACCAGCGCAGCTGCTTCAGCCGGCCCAGTGGGTCTCCAAACAAAATCTCACACAAATCTGGGTGCTTTCAATGGCGACTGGAATGCCTGGGAGACAGAGTCCCCCGTTAAACTGAGAAAAAGGGGACTGAAACTGGCAGCCAGGCCAGGAGATTCCTGGGCAAAAAAGCGCCATAACCCCCCAGCACAGCCGTTTCAGCCAGAGCAACAGCTTTCCGCACAAGAACTCACACAAATCCCGGCACCATTTCAACTGGTGACTGGAACACCTGGTACACAGAGTCGCACGTTCACCTGTTAAAAAAAAGGGGTCTGAGGCTGGGAGCCAGGTGATCAGGCACGGCCAGTCCCACCCCCACAAAGACCAGCAATCTGAAACACTCTGGATTCAGAGTTTCACAGCAAGCACAGGTGAACCCGGGACGGTACAGCTCTGTGGGGGAGGGGCATCTGCCATTACCAAGGCAGTCCACCACTACCACGGTAGTCCGCCACCATTGCTGAGGCAGTCCGCCATTGCCGAGGCAGTCCACCATTACAGAGAGAGTCCACCATTACAGAGGCGGGCCACCATTGCCAAGGCAGTTCTAACTATACGCCTATAAACAGGACTGCAGGGAAATTCACACGGCAGTTGGGCGGGGCCCAGGGCAGATTAGCTATGCCTCTGCTGGCAGACTGTGACTAGGCTGCTCCTAGCTGGGCAGGGCATCCGTGATAAAAGGCAGCAGTACGACAGAAACTTATAAAGCCCTACCTTCCTGGGACAGAGCACCTGGGGGAAAAAAGCTGTTATGAGTTCTGCTGCAGCAGACTTAAATGAACCTGCCCAGCAGCTCTGAATGGAACAACGGAGCTTACAGCTCAGCATTTGAGCTCCTATAAAGGACAGACTGTCTCCTCAAGCAGCTCCTCAAACCCCATATATCCAAAGAGACACCTCATAAAGGAGTGCTCAGGCTGACATCTGGCAGGCATCCTTCTGGGACAAAGATAGCAGAAGAAGAAACTGGCAGCAACCCTTACTGTTCTGCAGCCACTGCAGGTAAACCCCAGGCAAGCAGGGCCTGGAGTGGACCTCTAGCAGTCCTACAGCAGAGGGGCCTGACTATTAGAAGGAAAACTAAGAAACAGAAAGAAATAACTTCATCATCAACAAATAGGACATCCACTCAGAGACCCCATGGGAAAGTCAACAACTACAAAGACCACAGTTAAATAAATCCACAAAGATGGGACGAAACCAGTGCAAAAAGAACGAAAACACCCAAAACAAGAATGCCTCTCCCTCCTCCAAGGGATCACAACTCCTCACCAGCAAGGGAACAAGGCTGGATGGAGAATGAGTCTGATGAATTGACAGAAACAGGCTTCAGAAGGTGGGTAATAAGAAACTTCTCTGAGCTAAAAGAACATGTTATAACCCAATGCAAAGAAACTCAGAACCTTCAAAAAAGGTTTGACGAAATGCTAATGAGAATAAACAACCCAGAGAGGAATATAAGTGAATTGATGGAGCTGAAAAACAACACGAGAACATTGCAAAGCATACACAAGTTTCAACAGTCGAATTGACCAAGCAGAAGAAAGGATATCAGAGGTCAAAGATCAACTCAATGAAATAAAATAAGAAGGCAGGATTAGAGAAAAAAGAGTAAGAAGAAATGAACAAAGCCTCCATGAAATATGGGATTATGTGAAAAGATCTAATCTACATTTGGTAGGTGTATCTGAATGTGACAGAGAGAATGAAGCCAAGCTGGAAAACACTCTTCGGGATATTTTCCAGGAAAACTTCCCCCACCTAGCAAGGCAGGCCAATATTCAAGACCAGGAAATACAGAGAACACCACAAAGATATTCCTCAAGAAGAGTAACCCCAAGGCACATAATCGTCAGATTCACCAGTGCTGAAATGGAGAAAAATGCTAAGGGCTGCCAGAGAGTAAGTCAGGTTACCCACAAAGGAAGCCCATCAGATTCACAGCAGATCTCTCAGCAGAAACCCTACAAGCCAGAAGAGAGTGGGGCCAATATTCAATATCCTTAAAGAAAAGAACTTTCAACCAAGAATTTCATATCCAGCCAAACTAAGCTTCATAAGCGAAGGAGAAATAAAATCCCTTACAAACAAGCAATTACTCAGAGATTTCATCACCCACCAGGCCTGCTTTACAAAAGCTCCTGAATTCTTTCATAGAAAGGAACAACCAGTAACTGCCACTCCAAAAACATACCAAATGGTACAGAGCATCGACACAAAGAAGAAACTGCATCAACTAACGGGCAAAACAGCTACCTAGCATCAAAATGGCAGGATCAAATTCACATATAACAATATTAACCCTAAATGCAAATGGACCAAACGCCCCAATCAAAAGACACAGACTGGCAAACTAGATAAAAAGCCAAAACCCATTGGTGTGCTGTATCCAGGAAACCCATCTCACATGCAAGGATACACAAAGGCCCAAAATAAAGGGATGGAGGATTTACCAAGCAAATGGAGAGCAAAAAAAAAAAGCCGGAGTTGCAATTCTCATCTCTGATAAAATAGACCTTAAACCAACAAAGATCAAAAGAGACAAACAAGGACATTACATAATGGTAAAAGGATCAATGCAACAAGAAGACCTAGCCATCCTAAATATATACACACCCAATACAGGAGAACCCAGATACATAAAGCCAGTTCTTAATGACTTGCAAAGAGACTTAGACTCCCACACAATAATAGTGGGAGACTTTAACTCCATTGTCAATATTAGACAGATCAGCAAGACATAAAATTAAGCATATCCAGGACTTGAACTCAGACCTGGAACAAGCAAACCTAATAGACATTTACAGAACTCTCCACCCCAAATTGACAGAATATACATTCTTCTCAGTACCACATCACACCTACTCTAAAACTGACCACATAATTGGAAGTAAATCACTCCTCAGCAAATGCAAAAGAACGGAAATCATAACAAACAGTCTCTCAGACCACAGTGCAATCAAGTTAGAACTCAGAATTGAGAAACTAACTCAGAACCGCACAGCTTCATGGAAACTGAACAACTGGCTCTAGAATGCTGACTGGATAAACAATGAAATGAAGGCGGAAATAAAGATGTTCTTCAAAAACCGACGAGAACAAAGACACAACATACCAGAATCTCTGGGACACATTTAAAGCAGTGTCTAGAGGAAAATATATAGCAATAAATGCCCACATAAGAAGCAAGGAAAGATCTAAAATCGACACCCTATTGTTAAAATTGAAAGAGCTAGAGGAGCAAGATCAAAAAAACTCAAAACCTAGCATAAGACAAGAAATAATTAAGATTAGAGCAGAACTGAAGGAGACAGACACACAAAAAACCCTTCAAAAAATCAATAAATCCAGGAGCTGGTTTTTCGAAAAGATCAACAAAATAGACCACTAGCCAGATTAATAAACAAGAAAAGAGAGTATAAATAGAATAAAAAACGATAAAGGGGATACCACCACGGAATCCACAGAAATATAAACCATCATCAGAGATTATTACAAACAACTCTATGTACATAAACTAGTAAACCTGGAAGAAATGGATAAATTCCTGGACACTTGCATCCTCCCAAGCCTAAACCAGGAAGAAGTTGAAACCCTGAATAGACCAATAACAAGGGCAGAAGTTGAGGCAGCAATTAAGAGCCTACCACGCCAAAAAAGCCCAGGTCCAGATGGGTTCACAGCCAAATTCTACCAGACATACAAAGAGGAGCTGGTACCATTCCTTCTGAAACTACTCCAAACAATCCAAAAAGAGGGAATCCTTCCCAAGTCATTTTATGAGACCAACATCATCCTGATACCAAAACCCAGCAGAGACAGAACAAAAAAAGAAAAGTTCAGGTCAATATCCAGGATGAACATAGATGCAAAAATCTTCAATAAAATAGTGGGAAACTGATTGCAACAGTACATCAAAAAGCTTATCCACCCGGATCAAGTAGGCTTCATCTCAGGGATGCAAGGCTGGTTCAACATACGTAAGTCTATAAACGTAATTCACCACATAAACAGAACCAAAGACAAAAACCACATGATTATCTCAACAGATGCAGAGAAGGCCTTTGACAAAATTCAACAGCCCTTTATGCTAAAAACCCTCAATAAACTAGGTATAGATGGAACGTATCTCAAAATAATAAAAGCTATTTACGACAAACCAACAGCTAATATCATACTGAATGGGCGGAAACTGGAAGCATTCCCTTTGAAATCTGGCACTAGACAAGGATGCCCTCACTCACCACTCCTATTCAATATAGTATTGGAAGTTACAGCCAGAGCAATCAGGCAAGAAAAAGAAATAAAGGGTATTCAATTTGGAAAGGAGGAAGTCAAATTGTCTCTATTTGCAGACAACATGATTATATATTTAGAAGACCCCATCATCTCAGCCCAAAATTTCCTGAAACTGATAAGCAACTTCAGCAAAGTCTCAGGATACAAAAATCAATGTGCAAAAATCACAAGCATTCCTATACACCAATAACAGACTTAAAGAGAGCCAAATCAAGAACGAACTGCCATTCACAATTGCTGCAAAGAGAATAAAATACCTAGGAATACAACTAACAAAGAATGTAAAGGACCTCTTCAAGGAGAACTACAAACTACTGCTCAATGAAATAAGAGAAGACACAAACAGAAGGAGAAACATTCCATGCTCATGGTTAGGAATAATCAGTATCATGAAAACCGCCATACTGCCCAAAGTAATTTACAGATTCAACACTATCCCTATGAAGCTACCAAAGACCTTATTCACAGAACTGGAAAAAACCATCTTAAACTTCATATGGAACCAAAAGAGAGCCTACACAGCCAAGTCAATTCTAAGCAAAAAGAACAAAGCTGGAGGCAACACACTATCTGACTTTAAACTATACTACAAGGCAACAATAATCAAAACAGCATGGTACTGGTACCAAAACAGAGATATAGACCAATGGAACAGAACAGAGGCCTCGGAGGCAACACCACACATCTACAACCATCTGATCTTTGACAAACCTGACAAAAACAAGCAATGGGGAAAGGATTCCCTGTTTATTAAATGGTGTTGGGAAACTTACTAGCCGTGTGCAGAAAGCAGAAACTGAACCCCTTCCAGACACCTTATACTAAAATTAACTCCAGATGGATTAAAGACTTAAACATAAGACCTAACACCATAAAAACCCTAGAAGAAAATATAGGCAAAACCATTCAGGACATAGGCATAGGCAAGGACTTCATGACCAAAACACCAAAAGCACTGGCAACAAAAGCCAGAATAGACAAATGGGACCTAATCAAACTCCACAGCTTCT
>NW_016107481.1:99970-118620 GCF_001604975.1 Cebus imitator | reverse complement strand
CACATGGACACAGGGAGGGGAGCATCATACACTGGGGTCTGTCGGGGGGAAACAGGGGAGGGACAGCAGGGGGTGGGGAGTTGGGGAGAGATAGCATGGGGAGAAATGCCAGATATAGATGATGGGGAGGAAAGAAGCAAAACACACTGCCATGTGTGTACCTATGCAACAATCTTGCATGTTCTTCACATGTACCCCAAAACCTAAAATGAAATAAAATATATATTACAAAAAAACAACAAAAGAAGAAATGATCATGACTTGAACTGGGTTGGCTGCAGTGGAGGTAAAAGAGTGGGCAGATAAATTTTGGAAGTAGAACAGAGAGACTTTTTGATACTGGAGGTAGTAAAGTGGTAAAAAGGGAAGAATACAGGATAGTTCCTAGGCATGAGGCTTAAACAACTGTGTAGTTTATACAGAAATTTCTTTGGTTATTTAGAACTACGCATCTCACTTTATAATAGAGAAAACAAGTAATACCTGGAAAACAGAGGTTGAAAGGTGTTTAAGGTCTTATATAAATCCTTATTACAAAAGCAATGAAAATATAAACACTAAGGATCACAAAAACTAACCTGCCTATAAACTGCCCAACTACAAATTATCCAGTAGGAAATACATGAATTTGAGTTTCTGAATTAAGCACAGTAACAAAATACACTTGTATTAATACCTTGCTAATCAGCTAGTCTGGATAAAGGCTCATGCATCTAACAACAACAAAAAAAAAACTACTACTTAGATTTCTTTCCTCTCATTCTAAAACATTTACCCAGTTTAGAGAGGATTCTTGTTACATATTCTTCTTTCCAAAAGTTTCCAATCCCAATCAGATTACCAGACATTCTTTTTTAAAAAAATCACTCAACTTAGTAACAAAAGAACCAAATACTAATAACCTAGAGGAATTTATTATGCTTTTATCTTAGCCCTTCCACAATTTTTTTTTTTTTTCAGACAGAATTCCGATCTCAGCTCACTGCAACCTCTACACGCCAGGTTCAAGCGATTCTCCTGCCTCAGCTTCCCAAGTGGCTGGGATTATAAGCACACACCACCATGTCTGGCTAATCTTTGTATTTTTAATAAAAACAAGGTTTCACCATGTTGGTCAGGCTGGTCTCAAACTCCTGATCTTGTGATCCACCCACCTCGGCCTCCCAAAGTGCTGGGATTACAGCCGTGAGCCACCATGACTGGTCCAAATATTTTTAAATAAAGGAAAAACAAGAAGATAACAAGTCCTATTATCTTTAAAATTTGAACTCCTAAACAAGGCTTTCTGAAGCCTGTTAAGTAAATACAGATTCCTAGATAGGATCCAAATTTCACTAGTCTTCAACTAACCTTCTCTTATTCAGCACCAAATCCCTAAAATTAGATACAAGTATCTTTTGGATATTCCTAGCTTAAAGGTAGGCAAACCTAGTTCACCTAAAAAAAAAAAAAAAACTTTATTGGTCCAGAAAGTCTAGTTTTAAAAGCCTTATTTTATACAAAAAGATAAATTATCTGTGGGATTCTACAAATGTTCATACATTCACC
This sequence comes from Cebus imitator, assembly GCF_001604975.1. Taxonomy (NCBI): domain Eukaryota; kingdom Metazoa; phylum Chordata; class Mammalia; order Primates; family Cebidae; genus Cebus; species Cebus imitator. The sequence goes on along the minus strand of NW_016107481.1, from coordinate 117,072 downwards.
CACTTACTTATAATTTGATATAACCATACATTTATCCATCAGATGCCTCAAAACTTTGAGAAGCTAATTTCACTGAAATATAGCCCCCTAGGCCAGGCATAGTGGCTCACACCTGTAATCCCAGCACTTCGGGAGGCGACGACAGGCAGATCACTTGAGCGCAGAAGTTCGAGACCAGCCTGAACAACATGGTAAAGCCCCATCTCTACAAAAGCTACAAAAATTAGCTGGGCATGGTGGCTCACACTTAACAGTCCCAGCTACTTGGGAGGCTGAAGTTGGAGGATCACTTGAGCCCAGGGGGTTGAGGTTACACTGCACTCCAGTCAGGGCAACAGAGCTAGACCCAGTCTAAAAATAAAATAAAATAAAATACAGCCTCCGCTCTCAAAAAAGGCCAAAGTAAAGATTAAAAAAAATAAGAGCACTACTTTTTAGTGACAGAGATTTTTTTTTAAAATAAATGATTTCAGAATAGATCCTCTATCAAACTCATATTCCCTTTTTAAATGTGTAGGTGTGTAAGCCACAAAAAGTGATTTTTTAAAGAGGATAGAAATATCTGAAAGAGAAATAATTCTTTAAAAAGTAAAGTTTGCTTCTTGGTTCTTCAGCCAAAAATAGACATGACAAAAGAACTAACACAACCACAGAAAACTTATTCGTATTCAAATGTATTTTCAGGAAGACGTCAAGATTTGACACAGGTACAGAGAAAAGCAACAAACTAAAACAAATATAAATAAGGTCAGCTACAGACTGACCTCTACTTGAAATGTGTTTTTAAAAAAATTTTTTTAGTCCTACTTTTTAAAAATATGATTGAGAAATTTTTTTTTAATTCAAGTCTTCTTAATTGATTTAAAATACTTGTGAACTGAACTCATATATTAAGGCAAATTTTGATGTTAAATACTCATTTAATCGATGAACTCTGTTTCATTTAAATTGCTAATCCAGGGAGAAAGTTTTTGTAAAAAACATTTTATTGCTACAAAGAGAAACATGGTCACAAAAAGCCTTTAAGCGTATCTTAACGCAAATTACTATTCAATGTCAATGCAGTAAAAAAATACACAGAGCACAAAATACTTGCCCAGTTTATATCTTCTAGGGTAAGTATTCAAAAAATTAATGCACACTTGAATATTCACTCCCAAGAGCAGCATTTAAGATAAAATGATTAGAATAGATATACTAACAATACACATTTGTTATCCTTAACATCAACAAAGTAATAAAAATTAAGCTTAAAAATCATACAAACAATTTATCGGATCTAAGTTTGGTAGCTATAAAAACTAAACTAAAATAGTTTTACCTTCATTTTATTAAACAAATGTCAAACATTTAGAAATTATATAAAACAAATTTTAATATGTGGAATGCATGCAACATGGGTGTTAATTCATTTTAAGCTATTAAATTTCTTACCCTTTTTTACATTAGAAGAGAAATGTAAAGCTCCGTTTAAATCTAATACCTTGTATTTAATTTTCTTCAGGTTGCTCAACAGGAAAGTCAGCAGGTTCCTCCTTTGCTGTTTCTTCCTCAACGTCCTCTACTTCCCCCACCCCCTCTACTTCTCCCACTGCCCCTGCTTCCCCCTCTTCCCCCACTCCCTCTACATTTTCTTCACCTTCGATTCCTCCTTCTCTCACTTCCTCTACTTCTTCCACTTCCTCTGCTTCCCCCACTTCCTCTGCTTCTTCTTCCTCCTCTTCATCTTCCTCTTCTTCAATAGGTTCATCAATCTTCTCTTCATCCTCCTCATCTCCCTCTATTTGCTGATCCTGAGAATGGTCTTGAATTTCAAAAGGATTCTCACCCTAAAAATGTGAGAAATGAGTTTTAAAATCAGCACATTCATTGTTACATGACATGGCAAGTGAAATTTTTACTTTCCATATCATGAGGAATAAATACCATTTTGAAACTTTTTATTTTAAATTATAACAAATTCATTAAGTATTTGTTGAGTGTCCATTTCATACCAATGTGCATATATAAATGAAGCCATTACTTTATACTCCATAAATTGGAATAAAGGTCATATTTTCCTCTTAACTATATTTCTAAAATCATATATATATATATGACAAAGGCAAGTGTGGTTTTTGGTAGAAACAAAAGAGATGATGCAAAGATGTATATTTTACTACTTATATGAGTATTTAATGTTACAGAATCTCTGAAAAACTCAAATGAAAATCAGGTACCTTGTTTTATGTACTATAACATGCCTTATTTCTACTTTTAAAAAAAGTAGACAAACCTCTCAGTAAACATTCACAGGTACAACTTTATTTTAACATATTAATTCTTGAATTATATATCTGGATCAATCTCATATAAATTTGACCGTATCAGAAGGCCATATTAATGTAGTAAGAAATGAAGTAACAGTCGAGAGTATTAAACAGGAAAATATTAAGACTGGCACTATCCTTTAAGATGAATGGCACAGGAATGTGCAGGATGAAGCAGAGAACCAAAAGAAGAAATACTAGTGAGGAGGCTACTCTAATAGCCCAGACCAGGAAAATGTAAAAGATGTGGTGACATTATTAATGGAACAGGTAAATTACAATCACTATTCTAATGGAAAGGAAAAGGGGAAGAAGTGTGTATATGCTATTAATATATATAACTTCAGATATCTAGATGTCTAATAGGCAGCTATAAGTTTGCAACTCAAAAGAGAGGAAAGTTCAAAGTAAGATATTTAAATTTGTGAATTGCCTGCTTGCACAGAGTGCATGGTGAAGTGAGGGTCTTAAATGGGAAAGCCCTGGAATGGGACTGGTGGATTAAGTAGAAAAAAGGGCTGGAATAAAAACCCTAGGAAGATGCCTATACTGTACATGGGGACAGAAATTAGAAATGAAGGAACACTTGGTGCAGGAGGAAACCCAGGACTATCTGGGAAAAGAGTTTCAAGAGTGATAGATCAACAGTGTCAAATGACATAAAAATAAATAAAAAGGAGAAAGCAATTGGCAAAGGTCACTAGAGTTGATCACTATTACAAAATGAGAGTTATTGAAGATTTACTGTACTATCCCCTTATTTTCCTATGTTTAAAATGATCATATGTTAAAATGTATTAAAGGTCACTAGATTTGATAATGGTATCATTAGTAATCTTAGGAAGAGCAGTTTCAAAAGTATGATGTGAGAGTTAGACAACAGCAATTGTCCAAGAATGTATCTTTAAATTTCCTATGAAGCTGTCGAAAACCACAGGCCCTAGTTCCAATACCCTCAGATTTTCATTTAGTCTGCACTGGAGCTCTTGCTGAAAGCACAAATTCCTGGATTAATCTCAGACCACCTGAATCAAACTTTCCAGGGGTAAAGTTTGGTAACTTGCACATTTAAGAAGCATTTTGGGGCAAAAATTAGCTGGGTGTGGTAGTGCATGCCTGTAGACATAGCTACCCGGGAGGCTGAGGCAGGAGAATCTTTTGAACCTGGCAGGTGGAAGTTGCAGTGAGCCAAGACCGCGCCACTGCACTCCAGACTGGGCAACAGAGTCAGACTGCATCTCAAAAAAAAAAAAAAAAAAAAGGGCAGCATTTCAGGAGGTATTTATCAGCAAAGTTTGGGAAACCCTAATTCAGAAAGCCTAAAAAAGGGCTTAGGCAGCTTTTTATTTGTTTTAGCCTCACGGGTAACTGAGCACATTCCTTTGGTTGAGAAGGAAAGAGTGAATAATAAGAGAGCAAGTGAAGAGCACGTGCAAAGTAAACTACCATTTCAAGAACGCTGGGAAGAGATGAGATGATAAAATAGGGTGGGCCAAAATCTAGGAAAAGCTAAGTCATTTTTAGTTTAGGGAACTCATAAGCATGTCTATTTGTGGAAAACTAGGGGAAAAAAAAAGGAAAAAAATCAGATGCAAGTAAGTGAAGAAATAATGATGAAATAAAGACACAAATGAAGGGCAAAGAAGATTCTTCCTCACAGATAATAAAGGTGAAGGAAAGATATATCTAAGGCAGAAATGTGAACACTTACTGAATTCACATCTAATTGTCTCAATCTCCCTAATGCAAGAGAAGAAATAAGAATACGGTTAGTAACTGAGTGTGGTGGTGTGTGCCTGTAATCCCAGCTACTAGAGAGGCTGAGGTAGAAGAATGGCTTAAACCCAGGATTTCAAGGCTGCAGTGAGCTATTATCGCACCATTGCACTCCAACCTGGGCAACACAATGAGATTCTATCTTAAAATATATATATACATATATATATATATATATGTATATATATATACGTATATATATATATATACGTATATATATATACGTATATATATACATATATGTGTATATATATACGTATATATATATACGTATATATATACGTATATATATATACGTATATATATACATATATATATATATGTATATAAGAATATGGGAAGCAAAGAGAGCATGAATGAAATCTGAGATGGGAAGTTATTAAACGTTGGAAGAGTCACTATAGAAAACACATTACACTGGTAGTTATTAAGTAAAATTATTGTGAATTGAGTGAAAATCTGGGAATGATTCCATATTTTTTAGCAAGACAAACAATAAAGCTAACCATAGCGCTAGAACAAATAAGGAATTTTGGATCAGTAGCATTCCCTACCGAAAGGGGTGATTATGAATGCCTAGAACAGGGAGTTAAAGTTAAGGCAGAACAGGATGATACAGTTGGAGAATTAGGAGAAACTGATGAACTGATTATCTCGATGGGGACAAAGTATTTGTTGTTGTTGTTGTTGTTGTTGTTGTTTTTCCTGTCTTCCCTGCTGTCTCTCTAAGGAACAAAGATTTAAAAGGGCATTTTGTCAGACTGAGAGCACTTGACAGTGGAGTTTTAAGCCATGACCAGAGCTGACCATGAGCAGAGGATGTTCCAGGGAATGGCAACAGGGAAGGGAGCAGAGAGGCATGCTCAACAAAGGGTCATTCTTGAGTAATGTGATCTGAGTGCTTCTTGATTTTTCACATGCATATAAATCAACAGGGATCTTGTTAAAATGAAGATTCTTATTCAGTAGACCTGGGTATGACCCAAAATTCTGCATTTCTAATGACATTGGCATCCCAGGTGATGCCAATACTGAACCACAGATCACATTCTGAGTAGCAAAGTTCTAGAGGAGTTCTCAGTTCAGGTGAGTTCTTTACAACATGTACATGAGCAGAATACTCCCACAAGTGACGTCTCCCATTCCATGAAGTGACTGGACTGTGTAACTTGAAAACACTATATGGAAATTCTAATTTTGCATTCTTCCCTCATTAAATATTATCTTCATACATCAATAAAAACCACTGACTTCTCAAAAGTTTATGACAAAGCAAGAATAAAAATCTAATTTTCCTTCTTTAGCTACGATGCTTCTTTTTGATGCCATGCCTCCCATAAAATTGGATTTCAATTCAGGGCTGCATTCATTTTTTTAAAGTAGTGTCAAGAATATAGTAAACAGTGACAAATACTAACGACTATTAGATTAACAAATTAGAAAATAGGCCTCTAAGGAACAAACCAAAAGAACTGGTATTATTTAGCTTAGAAAGCACTGGCAGAGGGACAATTTAATGGACATTAAATATATATCAGCTTTTCTTCACAGAGTAGCTGTTAATAGTCACAATAGCCAAAATAAACACTTCTTTAATCTAAACTTACTAATGTAAATTACACACTTGTAAATCTTCAACACAACAGCTCTCTTCAGTGGAGAATAATGATTTTAAGGTAGGTATTATTTTGTAAAGACTGAAAAACTAACTTCTATCAGACCAGTGTGGGTATTATAAGAGATGTAAAAACAGGACAAAACCAAAAGACTAACCTCTAAAATTTATTTCTATTAATTTCCCGAATCATAGTAAATTCTCATTTGTATAATATTTATAATAAATTTTATGTAAAGATGGATTCAAGCCATAATATGGCAAAAACCCTGAGAAGTAAAGCGGGCCAGGTAGCCGGGCGTGGTGGCTTACGCCTGTAATCCCAGCACTTTGGGAGGCTGAGGCAGGCAGATCATGAGGTCAAGAGATCAAGACCATCCTGGCCAACATGGTGAAACCTCGTCTCTACTAAAAAATACAAAAATTAGCTGGGCGTGGTGGCGCACGCCTATAGTCCCAGCTACTCAGGAGGCTGAGGCAGGAGAATTGCTTGAACCCAGGAGGTGGAGACTGCAGTGAGCCAAGATTGCACCACTGCACTCCAGCCTGGCACCTGGCAACAGAGCAAGACTCTGTCTCAAAAAAAAAAAGGGGGGGGGGGGGGGAGGGCAGGTATATATCCAATCGTTCACATATGAGTTTCCTAACATTAGAAGTAAACCTCTCTTCTCCTGCCCTCCAAATTCCATGAGATTCCTTCTTCTGGAACAATATATCTAATCTTCCTGCTACCCTCCAACTTTTATCCAAGGAAAAGGAATGATTTATCAATTAGTATGCTTGGAAGAAAAAACTGGTGTACACAACTCAATCCCTTCTGGGTGCCCTCGTTGGGGTCTTTCTAGTGACAGAAAAGGTACATTCTAGTCTGTTCTATGCCATGTGGCAAACTAGGAGAAGCCTGCTGATTGTCCATCTTGGCCAGTAACAGAAGTTGGGGGCATCTAAGTCTACCTAATTTATAAGTGAAATATTGAAGTCCAGAGCAACCACATATCTAAGGTAACTTCTCCAAGTCAATTTTTTCTTAAATCAAGAATAAAGCTGGTATTTTGATTTTCTATTGAATCCTTATGTATTTCTCATTTGATTCAGAGCTACAAAGGTGGTAAGAGAGGAATCACTGCTCCCATTTGGCCAATCTCAACAATTGGAAAAATTGTTTTATCTATATGTAAGATATTGAGTAAAATTCTTCTTAATATGTTATACTATATTCAAGTATCACAAAAGGTTACTATGTCACCAGTTAATCATTGCAATACAATATTATTGAAAAGGCTTTTGCCCTAAAATCTTACCTTAACAAAACGTTCATATCGTGCCTTCACTATTGGATTATTTAAAATGCTTGTAGCAGTCAAGACACTCTCTCTTTTTATTTGTTCCTTATAAGCCTATAAAAAACAGAACACACGGAGAGTACTTGAAAACCATGCCATGAAAAATATTTCCATAATTAAAGCAGCATTTCATGCTCAAACCCCTAGATTTAAATCATTAATTTTCTTACAAACTACAGAGCAACAGCAACTACAGTGACCACAACCTAAACCTATGAATTAAAACAATGAAGATTCAAGTCAATCAGTTGCAACAGAAAACACTCAGTCCCCCAAATCTATAAGTCTAGATTCTACTAGACAGCTGCCTTCTCTTCTTTCCCCTCCACATCTGCCTCCCCAGACCCCAACTATTAATTTTCATGCTCTCAAAAAATAAAGAATATTTTTTCATACTACAAGGGTATCTAGTCTTCCTCTAGACTGTAGTTATTTTAAGACTATTATACAGAGGAAGAAAGGTAACAATATAGAATGTCTAATTGCCAAAATGATGTCAAGGGGATATTAAGAGAAGAAAAAGACAAAGATTAAGAAAAGACTGTATGTGTTCAAAAATGCCTGAAGAAGTCTGAGTTAAATGAGGTTCACTTCAATACAAAATACAAATTTAAGACTTGGGTATGTACTATTTAAAATTTAAGGCTTTAATAATTGAGCCTTTAAATATGCTTTTCAAACCAACCAGTTACCCACAATATAAACATTTGTGTTGTCTGAACTAAAACCTGATTAAATAAAACCAACCAAGCCAATAGAAAAGTATAAATATACTAATCAAAAAAAGGTAAATTTTTCAGGGATAGTCTACTAAAAAATGTAACAATAGATGCTAGTTGGTAATTCTGTTTTTAAATGTATTTTTCCCAACCATCAGAAAAATGTATCAGTAATAACCAAATCTTTCTTTCTTATTCTAAAACACACACACACACACACACACACACACTCTCTCTCTCTCTCTCTCTCTCTCTCTCCCTCTCTCTCTCTCTCTCTCTCTCTCTCTCTCACAGAACTGTTGTTTTGGACTTTAAAAAAAAGTTAAAACAACAGTTCAACAAAAGCTATGATTTCCTGAATGCTTACCATTACCAGGCACTATTTTAACTGCCTTATATGTTTCAGTTAATCTAATTCTTTAAAAAAATCAGCTAAGAGTAGAGTGATCATCTACCCTAATTTTACAGATAAGGAAACTTAGACAAAAAAGAAAGGCTAACTTGCTTGCTTAATACATGTTATAGACTGAACAAATCAGGGAGTCTTACTCCAGGGCTCACAATCTTAACCAATATGTACTACACTGACTCTCTTGAGTATAATTAGTTATTTCCAAATAAGACTGGTAAATTGATAAAACTGCAGATAGGTGGAAAACTATGGCCAAAGAACAATAAAAAATTGATGGATAATCCAGCTTAAGACAGACCAAAATTTTACCTGCTTCCCTTTGATATGATCAGGAGATTTTAAGTGCTGCTGAACTGAACTATGTAAAGCAGGGATATACACACTGCAAGCACTGCAGTGAACTGTCTCTACTTTCATCATGTGATCATCTGCAGTAACACCTACAAAAGACATCCAATTATTAAAGAAATGATTCATATATTATTTCTGATCAATGAAGTTTTTACTACTTAGTTTCCATGATTATTTATACCCCTTCCTCCAAAATAAATCAGGGTATATAGGTTTATGTTGAGTATTTCTATCACATCTCATAAATCAGTATAAGTAGATTTAAAAATACATAGCTAACTAATTAAAATTATTAACATATGAATTACATCACAGTTCCTAATCATGTTAAACAACCATGCTCTGAGACCTGTATATTCATCCTCCCAAAACTATAATACAAAGGAAAACAAATGTTGATTTTACAGTAAAATAAGAATTTTCATGATTATGAATGTGGATGAGTAAGGAAAAGGCGAAAGGATGTCAAAACTAGATTCGTAAGGAACAAAGGTATTCTCGATCTTGCAAATGCTGACTGGGGTTTATTACAGATTAAGGTATAAATATATGCAAGGGAAGAGTGAGAGAAAATGGTACTTTCTGCAAGTTAGTACGACTGGAACAGAGAATAAAAAAGAGAATAAGGATGAAAATAAAAAAAAAAGAAGGGCCTAAATAATAAAGAGCTTTATGTGCTCTTTATTATTATTATTATTATTATAGGAATTTGAATTTTAACCTGGAGAGGATGAGGAGCCACTGAAAGTTCCTGAAGTGATGAGATCATGTAGTAAAATCATAAGAAAAACTGGAAGTAAGGGAACTATGTCAGAAATACTACAATTGTTAAGACAACAGAGAAGGATCTGAACAAATGCAGTATTTAAAGGAAAGGTAAAGAAACAGATTTGTGGCTGGGCGCGGTGGCTCAAGCCTGTAATCCCAGCACTTTGGGAGGCCGAGGCGGGTGGATCACGAGGTCAAGAGATCGAGACCATCCTGGTCAACATGGTGAAATCCCGTCTCTACTAAAAATACAAAAAATTAGCTGGGCATGGTGGTGCGTGCCTGTAATCCCAGCTACTCAGGAGGCTGAGGCAGGAGAAATGCCTGAACCCAGGAGGCGGAGGTTGCGGTGAGCCGAGATCGTGCCATTGCACTCCAGCCTGGGTAACATGAGTGAAACTCCGTCTCAAAAAAAAAATAAAATAAAAATAAAAAATAAAAAAATAAAAAAAAAAAGAAAGATTTGTTAAATATTTAAAAGATAGAATTGATGTTATCAATTGATCAGTGCTATAGATACAGTAAGGAAAAAGTACCTAGAATAACTCTCTACTTCTGGCTTTGGTAGGTGGTGCAGGCCCTTTTCAAGATACAGAAAAGAGATAATTGTGAGGTTTTGTTTTGCTTTCTTTGTAAAGTAGGATATGCTCAAGGAGATAATAAATATTTTGGGTATGCTGATTTTGTGTAACTGCTGTAGAGATGTCAGTAAGCAGTTAGATGTGTGAGACTAGAGCTCAGAAGAAAGATCTGTGCTAGAAATATAGACGTATAAGTAATCAACATCTAGATAGTAACTTAAGCTCTGTAAGCAAGTGAATGCATTAGTAAACAATAAAAAAGGAGATGGTAATGGGGCTAATGACAAGAGTACTGAGAAACATCGAATTCTAAAAGATTAGCAGAGAAAGCATAAAGACTAAAAAAATGACAAAAGGTTAAAGAGTATATTAGGCCAGTGAAGTGCCACAGACACAAAGGAAGAAAAATTATTCATAAATAATAGTAAAAAATGTTACAGAAGATAATGATTCAAAAGAACTTAGGGAAGGCGGTGTTGGTAACTTCTGTCAGAGCAGTTTCAGTAAACTAAGGGTAGTAGAAAGTTGTTTAATGGGCTTAATTTAATACATGGGAGATAAAGAAGCAGAGACTAGTGTGGGTTATGCTTAAAGAAGCATTGTTATTTCAAAAGAAGAAGAAAGGTTTCAGGAGAACTAGTGTCTGTTTTTCTTTCCTTTTATTCCTTTTGTTGGCTGTTTTGTTTTTGTTTTTGTTTTAAGTAAAAGCATATTTACAAACTCCAAAAATGGAATCAAAAGAAAAAGAAGACTAAAAAACAGAAGAGTTCATAACTTGAATTTAGGGAGAAGGAATAGGAGAAACAGAGGACAGAGAGAAGTGTCTTTCATCTAGAGGAAAAGGTAACTTTTCCTCTGAAACTTAAGTGAAGGAAGTAATGGTAGGTAGTGATAAATTTGTAAGCATGAGAACAGGAAGTCAACGAAGTTCACTGATGGCTAACATTTATATTTAAACAGGTTATGATATATTAAAATGCATGTAAAATTTTTAAATAATTTGTTTTAAATATTTACCTTCCATAACATCTTTTTCAATTATTTTGACTACTTCTGTTTGATTATTTGTCTGTTGCTTACGAATAGATGTTTTCTTGAATTTATTCACCATACACTCCTAGAAAACAAAACATAAAGAATCCAAATATTTTTCAATGAGCACTTAGTATAATGCTTAGCACTATGTTCATTCTATGAAAGATGCAGTATCTGCTATGTAAGAATTAATATCTTTTCTCAAGGAGCTTACAATTTAGTTGAAAAGATAATCATAAAATACTAGGAACCTACAAAAATTATACATTTTTCAAAGTATATTTTAAGCATATACAGAAAGAGATCAAAAGGAGCCAGAATATTTAAGTGGTCTTCTCAGAGTAGGTGGGTATTTAAGTTAGGACACACAGAAACCCATTCAGGGAATACATTACAGAAAAAATGTTAATTAAGGGTCATAGTTCTATGAAGATTACAGTGGTCTGGATAATCACTGTATTTCTTTCCAATAATTCCATCTCTTCTGTCCAAATTAATTGTATGTTCAATTAGCAGTCCAGCTCAAGCCCCTTCTTTAAGCATTCTTTAACATTCCCAACTGTCTTTCCCTTTACCAAACCCCTACAGTACTTCAGAATTCCTGGCATTGCCACTTAACAGTCATTTAGCTACTCTGAGCATAATCATTCATGGTAAAAATGAGCTGTTTTAAGGCTCAACTGAAATAATGAATGAATGTATCTAGCATAACTCCAATTAATGGATGACAGCTGACTCTACATCAATAAAGTTGTTAAAGAACACCTCAACCAGAAACAGCTGTGAAAAATGTAATAATTTCTGAAATAAAAAATCCAAACTCTATTATAGAGGAATTCACAGCAATTCTGGGTTAATTTTAAAACAACTCTTTCTTTAAATTGTAAATTAAAATTTTAGGAATATAAAATGTGAGAGATGGGGAAAGTGAAAAATGAAATCTTAAGAAATTCACATCAATAAAATGCTTCTCATTTCAAAAACAGCTACTTACATGCAAAAACTCCATAACTACTTTATCAAATTTAGTTTGTTTCTGTATATGATCTAATGTTTCCTGATGTGAAGAACTTTCCAGATGCAGTTCAATGTCTTTCTCTTCAAATGTTCGAAATTTACAAAATGAACATGTAAATGCCATTCTATAAGACAAAAAAAAGTCTTCCTTCAAATATTACTTTATTCACTTATAACAAGTTCACAAGAATATACCATTGAAACTAATTTTATCAACATAAATTATTTCCTTTCTTCCATTTTATGACTGAATTAAAATTAGCTTAAATTCCAAAAAAAAAAAAATAGTATTTCTTTAAGTACTTATTTAGACAGCACAGTCATTTTACCACTTTGCATTTCTGGCCCACCTTGGAGCTTCCACGTAGGAAAAATGGAAGCAGTGGATATATAAATTATCTACTTCAAGCCTAGACCAATTAAAAAGCCAAAGCAAACCTCAAGAAGTATCAAGTTCCAAAGTTCTGTAACATTTTACATGTTGTTTCATCCTCAAGCTTCTAAACCACTGGTAGTATCAACAAAGTAAAGTGGCACATCATCAGACAATCATAATTCACCCCTATGGAATTCTTAGGTGATCAAAAGTCTTGCCTTCTAATGACCACTTCACTTCAGGATAACTAATAGGCCTGGAATGGACAAATGCATACATCTGCAAGCTCAAGAGCCACTCCAGAATGAACTGTCCCACTTGTTTTTTGCTTTTTGTTTTTATTTTTTTTTGAGATGGAGACTTGTTCTGTTGCCCAGGCTGGAGTGGAGTGGTGAGATCTCAGCTCACTGAAACCTCCACCTCCTGAGTTCAAGAGATTCTCTCACGTCAGCCTCCCAAGTACCTGGGACTACAGGCATGCACAACCACACACACTAATTTTTGTATTTTTAGTAGAGGCGGGGTTTTTTTCATATTGGCCAGGCTGAACTCAAACTTCTGACCTCAGGTGATCAACCTGCCTCAGCCTCCCAAAGAGCTGGGATTACCGGTGTGAGCCACTGCACAGAGCATAATTGTTTCTATCTTCTGTTATTTTCTTTTCCTTGAATTATGCTAGCAGTCACATAACTGGTTTCTGTTTCTAGTCCCCATTTTCTAATTAATTATTTGCAATGCTATCAGATTTACTTTCCTAGTTGAGAATATAAGCTCTGGAGCCAACTGCTGAGTTCATATCCTAATTCCATTTTGTGATCTTGGGCAAGTTACTTGACTTCTCTGGGCCTTGGTTTTCTTACATTGAGATGAGAACGCTCACAGATGTGTTATGAGGATTTTTAAAAATACATATAAAGCAAATAAATACATATAAATACAAATACTTCTACAGCCCTTAGAACAGTTCCTAACACACAATTATTCAATTAGTTATTGTTACTTCCTATAGGAGGTAAGAGAACATTACTCCTCAAAGGGCTTCATTAGCTCCTTAAGCCTCAAAAAACAAAGACAAAAATGTTTTCAGCTGGCACCCAGGAAATTTCCTAATCTCTCCTTCTTGGCTTTACTCACCAATTCCTTTAACAATATCTGGCATATAGCATGTCTTCATTAAATGTTTAAATTAGATTATACCTTTCGCCCCACTAGTCACTTCAACCTACACTGCTTTCAATTTCTAAATATCAATAACACATTCCTATTTATTTGCTTTTATGTAAAACCATGGCCTCTACCTGGGCTTCCTCTCACAACTCCTCCTGTAACCCTGCCATTCCCAGATCAACACAAATACCACTTCCATCATCGTAGCCTCCCCTGATTTCCCTGCACGCTTATTTATTTATTTTTTGCTCTGTTGCCCAGGTTGGAGTGCAGTGGCGCAATCTTGCTCTGTTTCCCAGGCTAGGGTGCAGTGGCATGATCTCAACTCACTGCAACCTCCACCTCCCAAGCTCAATCGATCCTCCCACCTCAGCCTCCCAAGTGGCTGGGACCACAGGCACCTGTGACCACACCTGGCTAATATTTGTATTTTTTGTAGAGATGAGGTTTCACCATGTTGCCCAAGCTGGTCTTGAACTCCTAGGCTCAAGAAGTCCGCCTCCCCTCGGCCTCCCAAAGTGCTAGAATTACCACACTCAGCTTCCTACACCCTTATTAAGAAGTTATTTCTCATAACACTACATTGTACTTCTCTTCCAGTATCCTTCACCATATACTATTATATGTGTACATCTCTCACACATCCATCTTGTTCTCCCTAGTTTCCCTTAAGGGTAGGTATACACCTTTCCATCCTCTTTATTATGTTGAAAGCATTCAAATATCCAAGGGAAGGAACCTATCACAAGAATAGTGATTTACTCAATCTTGAATCCTCATAACTCAAAGTAAAACTGCTCTAATAAATGAAAATAATTTTAGACTACTTTAAAGAAATTATATCATAAAATAGTGACTTATGAGTTGACATTCTTTTCATTATATCAGATTTATATTTAGAGTTAGAGAAAATAGCTAAATGAAAGTTCAGTTCTTTTTCTCCAAATCACAATTTGTTATATTAACATGAACATATCCAGATCTAAAATTTTTGATAAGAAAAGTACTCGTAGGGCAATTAAATTTAAAAGGTTGCATCTTATAACGTAAAATGATTTTTACATTCCTAGACACTGATAATTTCAATTTATTTCCACACCAAAACCTAACTATGCCTGTTGCTTCTACCAAAAGAAGGAATCACAAGAGATAAGGAGTGGGCAGTACACTCACAAGGACCAAAAATAGTCGTAGTTTTTAAAATTACAACTACTCTTCTTTTTATGGATTGTTTTGTTTAGAGATGAGCTTTTGTCATGTTGCCCAGGTTGGCCTCAAACTTCTGGGCTCAAAGCTTTAAGAAAAATTTTTTTTAAAACTGCTAAATCGCTTTCTAGATTTATAATATTATACTGTCACCAACAATTTATAAGTGTCCTTTGACCATTCCTTAATTAGCAAGTCAAATTTCTCCTTATAACAAAATGGCATACTATTCTTTAAATTTTTAGTTTATTTAAATTACTGTTAAGTTTAAACAATTTCCTTAAAATTATTACTAGCTGTGTTTCCTCATCACATTAAATATTAAACATCCCCATTTTCTTACTTTTCAAAAGAATTTGGGTGATGTTTTAATTTAATTTGGATATTAATAATTTCTCATGTTTATATTTTCCAAGTCTGTTTGCTTTCTTTTCAAATTTTAAGTTTTTATTTAGCCAAATCTGCTCATCATTTCCTTTGTAATTTATTCTATAACTTTTAAGCCTGGGGAAAAAAATCTTCTTGCAGAACATTTTCTTTTTCTTTAATTTCATTTTTTTTTTTACTACATTGATTCCAGGTGGTATATGAGGAGGCTCTAAACTGATTTTTGTTATTTCACTGTTCAACCAATTCCCCTCATTTCTAATATTTTCTTTATTAAATATTATATTCTTCTTTACAGTCTCTTCACAGGCTAATAATTCCAGTATAATAATTAGCTTTGTGTATTATCACATATTTTTAACTATTATAGCTTTTTAATGATTGAATATCCAGAAAAGTCAGTACCTACTCATTTACTTTTCTTCAGAATTTTCTTTGGAATCTGAATTGGCAAGAACTTACATATTTGTAATATTTAGTTCCTGCCCATGAAAATCACTATGATCACTATGTCTCTATACAGTCAAATCTCAGTAACAAGTTGGTTCCCTTTTTTTTTTTATTATTTTTTTTTTGAGACAGAGTTTCGCTCTTGTTACCCAGGCTGGAGTACAATGGCGCGATCTCAGCTCACCACAACCTCCGCCTCCTGGGTTCAGACAATTCTCCTGCCTCTGCCTCCCAAGTAGCTGGGACTACAGGCGTGCGCCACCATGCCCAGCCAAGTTTTGTATTTTTAGTAGAGATGGGGTTTCACCATGTTGACCAGGATGGTCTCGATCTCTTGACCTCGTGATCCACCCGCCTCGGCTTCCCAAAGTGCTGGGATTATAGGCATGAACAAGTTGGTTTCTTTTTAAGAATACTGTTATTTCTGGATATTTTATATTTTTTGGATTGCCATTATGAATATAATGGTTTTTTTCTTATGTTTTCTAAGTAGTGATTACATATAAAATCAAAAATCAAAAGCATTCCTATATATCTGCATCTTTGAACAAGTCTTTTCATTCGAATCTTAAGAAATTTTTCACATTACAATTGATGTGTCTGCCTTTTCTAGGAAATCATTTTTTAATAAGCCTAACATTCTGACTCTAAACACAAACCTGTATCCATCTCCGTATTTCTCACTGTTTTTTTCTCTTCTGCGCCTTTGTTTCTCTCGCCGAGCCTCAATTCGTCGCTTTTCTTCCTCTTCATTTTTAGGATCAGTTTTTGCTAGAATATCATACAAAAAAGTAAAAGCTGAAATTCATTTTCCATTCTCCCTTTCCAATCATCAGTTCATAAAGTACATACTTATAAGGTTTACTTAGTGATTGTAATCTAAAATTGAACTCACCAAAAAAATCAGAGTTTGAGACTGTCTAGTATTTCTGAAGCTTCATTGAATGAACTTCATTCATTTGAATACCATCATAACAAAGAAGTCTGTCATATTTGTCACCTATGTAATTATTTGCTACAGGTTTTTCTTTAAATCTGCTCATTTGTCTTATCTTTATTCTAAGCAATAATGTCCTTATCACCTAAAATCATCTTGGACACCACATACATACTCTGGGAAACACTGACATAACATGGCCCAGCATGAAAATGAAAGTTCGGTAAACACTGGAGAGCCCTGGATACAAGAATTCATGTTCATATTGTAGGAGCTCTCAGAAAATTTGTTAAAATGTATAGTCTCCAAAATAAAACCAAGTTTGTTTTCTTTTTTAAAAAGTTTTTCTATTGTGATAGAATACACAAAACATAAGATTTACTAGTTTAACCATTTAAAAATGTGCAATTCAATGGCATTAAGTACATTCACAAAGTTATGCAACCATCTCCACTATCTAGTTACAGAACTTTTCATCATCCATAAAAGCAGTCACTCCCCATTTCAACCCTAGGGCCCTGGGAACCACTAATCTGCTTTCTGATCTATGGATTTGACTATTCTGGGTATTTCATATAAATGGAATCATCCTGTCTGTTGTCTTTTTTTTTTTTTTTTTTTTTTGGCTTGACTCCTTTGATTTACAAAGTGTC
>NW_016107481.1:89048-99879 GCF_001604975.1 Cebus imitator | reverse complement strand
TTTAGTAGAGACGGGGTTTCACCATGTTGACCAGGATGGTCTCGATCTCTTGACCTCGTGATCCACCCGCCTCGGCCTCCCAAAGTGCTGGGATTACAGGCTTGAGCCACCACGCCCGGCCATCTGTTGCCTTTTTGGTCTGACTTTTATTTAGCGTGTTTTCACAGTTCACTCATGTTGCATCATGTATTAGTACTTCCTTCTTTTCTATGGTTTAATAATATTCCATTGTATGAATACATCACATTTTTTAACCATTCATCTGCTGATGCATA
Source organism: Cebus imitator (assembly GCF_001604975.1). Taxonomy (NCBI): domain Eukaryota; kingdom Metazoa; phylum Chordata; class Mammalia; order Primates; family Cebidae; genus Cebus; species Cebus imitator. The sequence continues at coordinate 99,604 of NW_016107481.1, read as the reverse complement.
TTTCAGTTGTTCTACCTTTTGGCTATTATGAATAATGCTGCCATAAACATTTATATGTAAATTTTTGTTTGGGTGGGGCACAGTGGCTCATGCCTATAATCTTAGCTTTTGGGAGGCTGAGGCAAACAGCTCACTTGAGGCCAGGAGTTCAAGACCAGCCTGGTCAACATGGCGAAACAGTCTCTAGTCAAGATACAAAAATTAGCTGGGCATGGTAGTGTACGTCTGTAGTTCCAGCTACTCAGGAGGCTGAGGCATGAGAATCACTTGAACCCAGGGACGGAGGTCGCAGGGAACCAAGATTGTGCCACTGCACTCCAGCCTGGGCAACGCAGCGTGATCCTGTCTCAAAAATAAAAATAAATAAATAAATAAATTTTTGTTTGAATTCTACTTTAAATTCTTTGGGGTAAAATACCTAGAGGTAGAATTGCTGGATCATATGGATAGTCTATGTTTAATTGCTTCCGGAACCACCAATCTGCTTCCCACAGTGGCTTCACCGCTTTACATTCCTATCAGTAATGTGTGAGGGTTCCAATTTCCCCATATTCTTGTCAACACTTGTTATTTTCCTTTTTTTTTTTTAAATTATGACCATCCTAGTGGGTATGAAGTAGTATCTCATTGTCAGCAGGTTCTTTCTTATAATACATTTAACTTTACACTTAAAAAAAATTACCTATTTGCCCTTAAATTTTTTCTTTTATGCACTGCTTATCCTTTTGGACGGCCTTTGAAAAATCTACTCATATATTACCTCAAATAAGAAGTAATTTAATCTTCCTTTCGTATGCTAAAACTATGACATGTTGTACTTCTAGCCAAGTGACAGAATCAGGTTCCTTTCCTATCAATTTTCTATAAAGTCATATAGTCTATACTACAGCATAGCAACACCTCATATTGAGGAAAATTCAGCAATCATCTTTTTAAATGCCCATTTTACACCTGACAGAAGGCACAATTTAAAGAATTTCAGTTCCATTCTTAGCTACACCACACTATTCTCAAGTTTTGTTATATAAAAAAGGGGGAATCAGGGAGGGATATGGAGGATACATATATATCTGCTTTACTGGACAATCAGTTTATCAAACTTTTGCAATATTTAACCATAACTGCAAAGTGTATCTTTGAAATAGGTCCCGAGAGAATCAACAAAATTTTCTATTATAGTCATGTCTAATAAAATTTCAAATTTGATACATAACAGTCTATCAATTGACAAACTGCAAAAAGTATCCCCATAACACATGTTCTGCTTAGTTTCAGGTTTCCAGAGTTCCAGAAATTCCAGAATATTGTTATTTCTTATTAAACAATAAGGCATGATGAGAAAGTATTTTAAGTATAGTTTTTAAGCCTTTCTTGAATTTTATATTATAGAAAATATTTTGAGAAAAGTATCTAAGATTGCAATTTCAGTTCTTTCAAATATTACATATTAAAATGTCTATAATGTTATAATTAGGGAAAAAGTTATTTTAAAATAAAAGGGAAAAATTAATACAAAGCAAACTTCTGTTACAGCCATATGGAGGTTTAAGAACAGGATTTCTAGAGGATTACTTGCTCTGGAATAAATCCTGGCATTACCATTTACTGGTTGTTTGACCTAGGCAGCAAATTATTTATCTATTCTGTGCCTGTTTTCTCAGCTGCAGAGGATTTGATACACAACCATACAGGACTCAGGAAAAATAAATGGACCGGGGTATGCACATTTTAAAAGTATCTTTGGGTATTCATGACCAATTATTAACTGCAATAGGGGATTCAAAAATCTAATTTCTACAATCACAATAGTTATGTAGTTTCCCTATATAAACATGAAAAAAATTACCTAAAAGTATGGAATTAAAAAAAATAAAAAGTATCCTGAAACATAGCAATTATGTTTTCTTACTTACTGGGTGATTTGCTGAGGCTTATCTTCTCCATAGGTTTTGCTAGTTTGGGTTTCTTGATAAAGGTTCCACTGGGCTTATTAAATGGCTGCACCATTTTTCTCTTTATTCCTCTTGCAGCAGCAACTGTCACATTGGTGGATTTGTTTTGATAGTCAACAACAATTCCGGGTCTATGAATGCTTCCAAAATCACCCATATGCTGTAAATTTGTGAAATCAATAAATATTAGCATATTATCCAAGATAAAATATGAATTCATATAAAATTTTCATGTTAACTATCTACTAATTTTCACCTGAAAATTCCCTGGAATGTAACTAAATTTTACATGTCCATTCTGAAAAAACACATTGAAAAACTCTGTAAATTATTACATAAGCTCGAATCCACTGAATTAGTACTTTTATTTCCAGTAGAACAAATAATGAATACTTGCTACCTGTTTTTACTTTTACATTTCAAAATTACTTGAGATTATAGACAACATATGTGCCTGTCCAAATGTTACCACTTGTACAACTCCTCTTCAGAGTTCCTAATTGATGTTTTCTCATGAAAAGACCCTAAAAGAAATCTTTATTTTACTAAAGCCTGGCTTACAACTAAGATACACAAAGAAGACCATATTTGTAGTTTGAAGTAAAAAAGATCCAGAAATCATTTAGTATTTCTCCCTGTTGAAAAAGGGAATGAGAAGGCGAGATGGAACATTAGTATGAAATAGGAGAGTTAAAGCATAACCATGCATCAACTTCCAAGACACACTTCAGATTAAGAATTGCATCTGACGTTCCATTCACATTCTTACCTAGAGAAACATTTTCTGAACCAGAAACCCAAGAAACAAAAGTTCACAGATGAAGAGTCATGCAACCAAACGACTCTTTGTGTCCCTTCCTCTTCTCTGGTCATTATCCAAATCTACTAAACCAAGAGGCCACATGTCCAAAGAAATTTATTCTGCTAATCTTACTTTTGGAAGATAAAGATGGAGGAGTAATCTGAAGAGAAGGACCCAAGGGGAATTGTACAAGTGAAATTAAAAATGTAGGTCCTATTGGCTCATATACTTCACTACCAGGAGGAGAGGAAGAAAAGTCCATTCAGACTAGAATGGTAAATACAAAGTACAGGAATACTTGTTTTACTATTATGAAAACAAAACTGACTTGAAGCCTCATTAAGAAAACACACTTTGCCTAAAATAATATACAGGACGGAAGATATTAAGTGTTTTCCAAATTTTCAAACTAGAATGGATTTTCAATTCAAGACCCAAGGCCTATCATCCCAACTATTTTCAATTAACCTATAATCATGAAGTATAGTGGAACTGGAATGCATCAGCTGCTTACATTTGTATACTATGCTTAGGAATACCTATCTAACCTAGTTGTGTTTCCAGGTAATTTAAAGTCACATCAGGAAAATCTTCCTTAATTACACATTAAAGGTGCAATGCATTTTTACATAAGTAAAGAGTAACTGTTAAAAATGCAAAATTTCTACACAAGTATAACAAGCTACACTGATACACCAAAGGTTAACAACCAGTCAAAAATGTGTACCCTGCTATATTTTTTGCTAGAAATACTTTCCTCTGCAAAGAAAATATTAAGAGAAGCTGACTTAACAAGATTCTTATTACATTATAACAAAAATACAATACCCTTTAAATGATCAAACTATATAATAACCCCACAGTCTACATACACTTACTAAGTAAAATTTCATGTCAATCAAGTAACCTAAGAACATAAAGCATAATGTTTACACTACGTATCCTAAAATTAAACAATTGTGGACTAGTATATTTACTCATGTAAGCAATAATTTACAAATTATTACTTCCTAAGAAGCCATAAACATACCTATACAGGTGGAAATTATTTCTCAAGAGTAAAACTAGTAACACAAGGGAAAATAAAACAACCAGCAATTGAACATATTGTAAGAGTGACTTAGCAAAATTACACTGACCACAAATCATTGTACAATCTGTTATACACATCAACTTCTTCACCACATAAACATAGCTAAGCTATCCTAACCTATCATCAACCTTTTAGTCTCTTGTGCTTAATGTGAAACATGGAGCTTTGAAAAAATTCTACTTGCTAGAGTTCAGCAACAAAGTATAAACATTTTATCATACATTGCACCTTTAACCTACTCAAAAACTCAAAAAGGGTTCAGTGACCTTTCACAATAATCCACAAACTATTCCACCAGCAAAACTGCTAGTGTTTACATGGAAAAATGCAACTCCTTTTAACCCCTTTTAGACCAAACCTAACAGCCTCACCTTTTTAATAAAGGGAGATTTGGCACAACTTCATGATCATCTCAAACTGTCACTTATTTTCTGAGGTGCTGGAAAAACTTTTACAGTCAACCTAAAAATTATGTTTATGACTCAGCTTTTGCTTCAAAATACACTGGGATGAACAGTGTTTATTCTAGTTGAAAACGATGGTCTTGAAAGGGTTTAAAAGAGTGACTAGTGAAAAGAATCTGAAAAGATTCTGTTGTACTTACTCCTCGGCCTCGGCCTCTGCCTGTTGATGGTCCTCCAAAAGCATCATAGTTTCTGCTTCCAAACGTACTTTCAGGATAAGCAGGCGTTCCTCTCCCCCGAGAGCCTACAGGTGCAGGCTTCATATGGGGTGAAGAAAAACTGCTGTAGGAAGAGTAATTCTCTCTTCCTCTGTCCTCCATAAACCCAGGCCTCAATTTTGAACGGGAGTAAGGTGCTTCCCAGCTAGACCCGCCCTGGTTTCTACCTCCGAAAGAGTCAAGGCTATTCCGGTAGGAGCTCTCAAATCGACCACCATAACTACCTCCGAAGCGGCTTTGTTCGGGTTCATTAAAACCATAGCCAGATCTGTACAGATCTCGCCCACCCAGAGAAGACCTGGAGTCGTAAGACTCATAAGGTCCAAACCTGGAAAAGTTGCACAGTGAGGGAAAAAACAAAAGTAAGCTTACTAATGTTAGACAATTCAAAAGACAAATTATCAGATGACATTTATCAACTAAAATTCATTTATACCATACTGGTTTGCACAGTTCTACTTTTGTTCACACTTGATTAGGGCTGGGCAGTTCAACGTGAGACCAGATAGAAAGCTATCTGAGTCAGATTTTAAATGTGAATTGAGTTTAGTAAAACTTAGCTTAAAATCTGCTTCTTAGCAGCTTTTCTATTTTATGAAGAAAATATTTGTCTGTCATTATTTAAGCCCAGCCCTAGTCTTGGAAAAGGTCATTTGCTAAAGTTCACAAACTATTCAAACTTTTTTGACTCTATCCCTAATATTAAAAATTACAAAACATTTACAATATTTTGGCTTGTGGGGACACAAATTGAAGTCTACATAGATGTAGGTTATTTGTGACACAAGATCCTTTTGTACTCCCAATAATCTATATCACAAACTGCTTCATTGTGTCTGTAGTAATCCAAATTTGGGGAATTATCTCTGGTTGTAAAAATTTGACAATCTGCCAAACTTCAGCCAAGGTCAATTAATAAATCCTCAATCACTTTTTACTTGTAGACTAGAAAATCTAACAAATCTAGGAGGATAAACACATAAAATAAAACAAGATCACCAACATATACCCTCTACATATGAATTTTCAAGGCAGATGAGAAAGAACACATCTTATAGTAGCTTCAATTATTTGAAAAAAATTATCACATAAAACTACCCTAAAAAGGGGAGCACACAGTCTCCTTGAAGTTTTAATAGAGTTAACAGAAAAAATAAATCATCTTCCTTCTCACAAACCCAAAGCATGGATTACAAAAGTTGCCTGATATCTTACAACACAGTTTTATAAAGGCCCACAATTACACATGAGATAAAACAATAACATCTACAGAAATAGCTTATGCACATTACATTCACATATAAAACATTAAGTGTTACATTACTTCAATTATTTACAGATCACTAAATAGAAGGTACTATTTACTTCTGAATCCTAGTAACCATATAAAAATTATTCCTATTTCCGACTACATTTTTCAAAACATCTATCACATAAGCAAAATAATTGCAACTGTTCACTTTCTTAATTTTTCTTTACTATAAACCATAGTGGCACACTGGAAGCAGAAAGAAGGAAATTAAGCATCATTCAGTCCATCATTAAGAAATCCGGATCCTTCAATTTATGAAGAAGGACGACTGTTTCAAATGTCCACTAACTAGTTTTACTTATATTCAGCAGAAACCTTTGTGCCTCAAAAAGTAGGCACCCCTTCTCCTGAAATATCGTCAACCTTAAAGCTTGTAGTTGTTTAAGCAGGTTTAAGCTTTATACAGTAGTAACAATAAAATATAAATACAATCTAGACTAGTCAAATGTATAGCATTCATGGCTTTAATACAATGCTCCTAGCCTAGAGCACAACTGTTTTGGTATAAATAGTACCTGCCAATAAATAACCTGGACATAATTTTTAAAATATTTTTATTATTGTAATATGCTCCTCCTTTAAAATTAAAGGAATATCTGTCTTGAATGTTTCTGAGAAAGTAAATGTTAGACTGGTTCAGTAAAATCCATTCTAGTTAGATTGCTTTGCTAATTTACATAGCACCCCACGTTAAAAAAGATTAATTATTAAGAAAAGCTTCACAAATAATATTTTCAGTAACACTGTTATATCATTTTTCAGGATATTTTGATTGATAAGTAGTTAAAAGTAAAAGAAGTAAAAAAAAAGTTCACTGCTAAAAACAGAATATCCTACTCTATTATGTCAATATGATATAGTTATCTGTGTTTTCCTAAAATAATGTCTGCCAGTAATCCTGATTTAAATGTTATACCCATTAATTAACACCTTTAAACATTTAAGTTGATGATTCAATAGCAAACAGTGAAGTTCAAGTATTATAACATGCCTAAAGAATACTTAAAATAATATATCCAGAATCTTATAGTTGTTTAATTATTCGGCCAAATGATTAAGCAATTTACCTGCTACCCCCACCACCACCACTGTGATTGTCCATGCCATATGACTGGTTTAGGTAGGAATCCATGGATCTTTGACCCCCATAGGATCCATGGCCATAGTCACGATCCATCCCTATAAGAGTTTAAAAAGAAAAAAGTTATATGATGCTCACCTTTACTGGCACTCAAAAGAAGAATTTTTAGATAAATATCCTTGAATGCCAGACCTCCATAAGATCCAGGACCATAATCACGATCCATTCCTAAAAGAGAGTCAATAAGAAATCATCAATGAAATACACCATTCTCTTCAGGGGTCTTTGCACAAAACACAGGATATTCCTATCAATCACCTGAGATAATAATTTACCGTTAACATTTAAATTAAACGCACACTAAACACTGAAGGGAAATACACAAAGATGAGAACCTACTGGATCAGATTTGTTAAAAAAGCCTGATGTTTCAAAGAAAAACATACTTTCAACTAAAAAGTTCTTTAATTGTTTTCTATTTTGATTTTCTTTTGAGACTGGGTTATGAGACTGGCTAATTTTTACATTTTTGGTAGAGATGGGCTTTCACCATGTTCCCCAGGCTGGTCTCGAACTCCTGGGCTCAAGTAATCTGCTCACCTCGGCCTCCCAAAGTATTGGGATTACAGGAGTGAGTCACTGCACCTGGCCACAGAATTATTTAACATTTACCCAGTATTTACTTTAAGGCCTTCTACTAAGTATTACAGCATACATAAAGATAATTAATGATGCATAATTCCTATTCTCAAGAGAAGTCAGCATTTACTAATGTCAAAGGGGAAATTTTTGTCCTATATGACAGCAGTAGACTATACTTGTTTTCTGCATCTAACTGCTCTCTAAATATCTGAAAACTCAGAAGAAGCCACATTTCCAATTAGCCTTGTTCGCAGTAATTGAAATAGATATTTTTAAACAGTAAAATCACAGATTGAGACCAATCTATGGCACTGTGCCTATAAATTATGACTCAACAAATATTTAAACCTTTAAATTCCCTTAAAGAAAGAAAATGGGGGGAGCGGGGTTTAAAAGAAAAGAAAATGAATGCAAATTCTAGCAATGTGAACACTTACAAAAAACTAATACTATAAGCATATTAAGTCTATTTTATGACACTGCAATTCTGCCTATATACCAACCTCTGATATGAAAAATAAATAAACCAAAAGAGGTAACAAAATCAATTTTGGATGACTATAAAAATCAGAAAGTAAAACATTTAGAATTTGTTTTCTATAAAGTCCTTTAAAAATCCCTCATTACCATCCTCCCCAAATATCATATACAAATAAATACAATAGTACACACAGAGTAAATAATTTTATATTTTTTAAAACACTAAATTTTATTTATAATCATTTAAATATCTCCACTCCTAACAACAATAATAATGACAACAATAACAACTTTATAAAAATAGTATTCAAAGTGATCCAACTTTAAACCTGGTAGCAACCTAAACGTTCAAAATCAATCTTCTCATTTTATAGATCTGGGGAACTAAAGTCCAAAGAGATGAAATGATTTTCCCAAAATTCTATACATAGCCTCTTGTCTAATCTCATGCTATTGCTTCTACATGAAACATCTTCCTCTACCACCCTAAATATTGGCTTACTGAAACTTTCTAATCTTTTCAAGTCTATTTCAAATACTAATGCATTCAAAAACACTTTTACTGATATTCTCTCAGCTGAGAGTCATCTTTCTTCTCAATATTTACAAAAGCCTATAACTCTCACATAGTGCTTGTGATACTCTACCTTACACTCTGCCATTTGTGGCCTCATCTTAAATTTACCAGTCCTGTGGTAAGGGTCCAATTTTTATCTTAGAAAAGCAGTTGTCAAGGCAGCTGCTGACCACTAGGAGTTGCTGAGATCCTTTCTGGGGATCCACAAGGTCAAAATATTTTCATAAATAACACCTGAACATTATTTGCCTTTTTCACAGTGCTGACAACTTGCACCGAAGGTGCAAAAGCACTAGTGGGTAAAACTGCTGGTGACTTAGCACGAATCAAGGCAGTGGCAACAGATTCCACTGGTAATCATTACATTCTTTAACATTACATGCTCACAGTAAAAATAAAATATAAATGCCATTTGCACCTCAGAATGTCCTTGATGAAGCAGTAAAAATTATCAATTTTATTAAAACATGACCTTTAAGTACGTATCTTTTTTATATTCTCCGTAATGAAATGGAAGAATATATCATGCAATTTGGCTGCATACCAAGCTATCATAGTTCTCCCAGGAAAAGCCATTGTGCAAGTGTTTGGTTTATGAATTAAATTAGCCACTTTTTACAAGGAACACTCTTTTTACTATAAAGAAAGACTGACAGAGAAATACGATGGTTTTCAGATTTCGGCATTTGGCAGACATTTTCCAATGAACTAAGTAAAACTACTGTTTTAACAAAAACAGCTGACATTAATTGTTGCCAATGATAAAATTCATTCTTTCAAGTGAACATTAGAATTCTATAAAAGTTGTAACTACCGCCTTGAGCTTGACAGCTTCCCAACACTTAAAGGCTTTCTGATAAGGTTGGTGGTGGGATTACTGAATATTTGTTAAATATTGTGCCATAAAACCTATCAATATTTGGAAAATCTGCATTTTATAGAAAAACCAGTATTTTCCAAATAATGCTTATATTACAAAATAACATATGGTTAAAAAGTATCCATTCAAAGTGCAAGACTTACTAATGGATTTCAATATGACAGTACAAAAAGTGTATCAATATGTTAAAATACAAAACATATTGAGATATTTTACACTGTTTTTTTCATTTGAAGACTTCAAATCTGGTATGTAATTTAGACTTACAGAGCACCTCAATTCAGACTATCCATGTTTTAAGTGCTCAACGGTAACCTGCAGCTAGTAGCTATCATATTGGACAACACAGTGCAAGATTAATAAAATAGTTATTTATTCATGATAGGGTTGGTAAGCATATAGTAAAATTTATACTCATATCTCTCAGAGGGTAATTTTGAGATTAAAACAAAGTTTTCAAAATGAAAAGTTTTCCTCTAAGGCCTGATATTTAAAAATACTGTTTAGTCAGGTATGCAGAGAAAAAAATCTTATGTTTTATTTTTGCTAGTTTCTACTCTGAGTTACCACTGGCTGCCTTTGAATACTAAATCCTTTAGTTTTTTAATTGTATTATTATTTCACTATAGAATCATAAAATTATTAACTTTATTGAACACTAATCATGTATGTGTTAGGCACTGTGAAATGTACAAAAATTAATAAAGCTACTTTTATATAGCAATGATTCTGGTTGATCATAGTAGTGATACTACTCATTTAAAGAGAAGGAAAAGCCTTTATATTGTATACAATCAGTGTAGTTATAGGGCTACAGATTTTGTTAAGATGACTCCTTTTATATAAATTTTTCTTCCAGGTCACCAAAATGAATGTTAAAATCACTTTTAAAAATAAAACCGCGAGAACATAATAGTATCTCTTTACTATTAATATTAAAAGAAAGTAATTTACCCAGAAAAATAAAACTGACCTAATAATTTAAATCAAATATATTCTATCTCTTGGATCACTCCTACAAATAACATGCTCAAAAATGCTAAAGCTCATTTTTT
>NW_016107481.1:74434-89038 GCF_001604975.1 Cebus imitator | reverse complement strand
TTTTTTTGAGACAGAGTCTCACTCTGTCACCCAGGCTGGAATGCAGTGGCGTGATCTCAACTCACTGCAACCTCCACTTCCTGGTTTCAAGCGATTCTCCTGCCTCAGCTTCCCGAGTAGCTGGAACTACAGGCACACACCACCGTGCCCAGCTAATTTTTGTATTTTGAGTACAGACAAGGTTTGACCATGTTGGCCAAGTTGGTCTCAAACTCTGGACCTCAAGTGATCCAACCCACCTCATCCTCCTAAAGTGCTGGGATTACAGGTGTGAGCCACCACACCTGGCCTAAAGCTCATTTTTAATTAAAATACAAAGAAGCAGCTGTGGAATACTGGGGAAAAAAATCTGACCCATGACCAAAATAACTATGTGACATTAAGTCTTGAATGGGACTTTTTAGCACGTCTACACTACCAGCAACCTACTACAAGATACCAGCATCTACCACCTAGGTTACTGCAAAAGTCTCCTAACTGGTTTTCCTGCTCCACTTTTGTTCCTTTGCTGTTTATTCTGAAGACAATAGCCGGAATAATTCTGGCAAAATGTAAGTTAAATCATGTTCAATGCTCAGTAACCTCCAATGGTTTCCTCTTACTCCAAGTAAAGCCAAAGCTTAAAATAACATTTAAGAACCTGTATCAGTGGTTCTTAACTAGGGGAGATTTTGCATCCCCTGGGGACACTGGCAATGTCTGAAAACATTTTTGGTTGTCACAACTCGGGGCAGATGCTACTGACATCTAGCACATAGAGGCCAGGAAGGCTGCTAAATGTTCTATGATGCACAGGACATATCCCCACAATAAAAAATTACCCAGTCCAAAATGTGATAAAGTTGAAAAACCCTGCCCTACATGATCTGCCCCATCACCTCTTCACTTCATTATCAACTATATACACCCTTGATCACTCCACTCCTACTACACCGGGCTCCTTGATGTTTCTAGAACACAAGGTGTATACCCATATTGGCATCTGCTGTTCCCTCTGCCTGGAATGCTCGTTCCCCTGAACCTGCACTGTTTATTCCCTCAGCTTGTTCAGGTCTTCGCCTGCTATTGCTTCTTATATATAAGCAAATTATCTTTGATTTTCAATGTTTTCTGGCTACACCTCACCCCTCTAACCTTGTCTTAAAATTACTCAGCAAAAAACCATCTGTTCTAGTCAAGCCAGCGTTGAGGTCTTGCTCTGTCACCCAGGCTGGACTGCAGTGGCACAATCATAACTTACCATAGCCTCTACCTCCTGGGCTCAATCAATCCTCCCATCTCAGCCTCTGGAGTAACTGGAACTACAGGCAGGCACCACCATGCCCGGCTATTTTTTTTTTTTAATTTTTTGTAGAGACAGGGTCTCATTATGTTGCCCAGACTCGTTTCAATTACCTGGCCTCAAGCAATCCTCCTACCTTGGGGTCCCAAAGCACTAGGATTACAGGAATGAGCTACCACACCCTTTTCTCTCCCGTCTTCTATCTGCTATTTACATAAAAGGTATTATGAGGCAAGAAGGAAAACATGGAGACACTGGAAATACATTTTCCTTCCAATAAATAGTTTGGGGAAAATCTGTATCTTGCCACGTTTTCCAATGCCTTCTACTTCATTTCACTTGCCAGAAAGTACAGTGCTAACAATAAAATATTTTTGACTTTTTGGTATCTACACATTGTTTATTTCTTAAATCCTGTAAGTCTTCCTCTAAATAGCCTCATGGCTTGCATACTCATCTATCTTAAATCTATGCTCAAACGTTACCTTTTTTGTGGGTCCTTCCCCAGAGACTCTAAAATTGCAACACAGAAAAGTACACGCACGCACGCACGCATGTGCACACACACACACATTTATTCTCCTTCTCTGTTATTCTCCCTAGCAATGATCATCATCTAACATACAATATCGATTACTCCCTTTATTCCCCTGTGGACTAAATTATGACATATATATTACTTCTTTATCTTGTTTACTATTTCATCCCACTAGACTGAAATCTTCACAAAGATAAGAATATTTGTCTATTTTGTTCACTGCTATATTCCCACCTCCTAGAATGGTATCTGATGCCCAGCAAGCACTATATATTCACTGGATGAAGTCAAACTGAATCCTTGAAATTAAGCTCCTCATTTGTAAAATATAAATAATCTAGATCTAAAAGTACTGTCAAACATTGGCCTTTACCCAGAGGTGCCTTCCAAAATCATTCAGAGTAGTTTTGCACAACATACACAGCCAAAGACCACTTGCCCTGAAATTAAGATTCAAGAGGTATAGGCTATGTCTGAACAGAAAGACTGAAAAAGCTCCCCAGGAGATTCCAACAATCACCCTCACATGAGAACCACTGTTATAACTAAAATTAGGAGAAAAAAAAAAGTCATAATATTAGATCTTTTTGTAAGACTGTATAATAATTAATAAACATCCGGGCCTACATGAGTCTGCATTTCAAGTCCTATGTTTAGACACTAAATCAAACTATCCAGTAAATCCTAGATGGCCTTTTATCATTACAAATTCTTTCCCTCCCCTTCTCTCTCATAAAAGCACTAGTCCTACATTCCAGTTTAAAATCCTGGATTCATTTTTATTCAACCCTCTCAATTTTCTCTCGATTACTAGTCAGCCTGCAAGTTCTGCTAATTTGTTCTTTAAGGTTACTACTATCACCTCCCAAGTGCAAGGTCTTAAAATCTTTATATCAAAACTTATGAAATGGCTTTCTAGTTAATTTTCTAGTTGTCAATCTAACCTACATGTGGATGCAAATTAAACTTCCTTTGGTAATTCTGAATTTCCAGCTCACAAATATATTCTTTAGTACTAATTTCCTATATGTTAAGCCTTTTCTGCCCACATGAAATCCAAAGTTCATATTAATCTTTAAAGACAGTACATAAAAATTAACTGTACAGTAATTATTCCCATAAATGTCATAGTCTTCTTTAGTAGTACATTTGCTTCAGTTTTACTTTGTGAATATATTCTATTCTATACAAAAGTTGAATTTTACATTTCTCTGGCAATCAGGATATTTAATGGCATTCCCTCAAGTCCTTCACATGCTTTTTAACCTCTACTAATTGTTCTGTGTTCTTTTTTGTAATTATTATCTTATGTGGCAGGGCCCTAACTCTAATACCTATCAAAATGACATCCAATTGTATTCTACATACCTCTCATAATTGTATCTAGCTCTGTAGTCACAGGTCTTATGTCATACTCAAGTCAATAAACAATCAAGCTTCTTCATGTGCTCCTCCAGACAGCTCTTTATATACTAACACATTTGGACACACTGAAGAAAATGACCTCAACAACAAGGTCAAAATGCATTACAATGCAAGCTATATAGAACCAAGCCAATAATCCACTCAGCGTGCATTACTCAATACCAAAGCCTCAAATTCAACGAAAAGAACTCAGCCAGTGTCTTGTGATTCATCACTCAGAATGTAGTTAGGGCCTTTGGAGCAAATTAAAAGAATCACAATTCAAACAACAACAACAACAAAATCAAACTAATGTGAATAACCCCTAACATTTCCTGATACCAAATTCCCAAATTCAAACACTATATATGGTAAGACAATATTAACACATAAGTGATATATCAAGAACCAAAAAAAATAACTGAAATAGGTTGAACTGGCTTTTTACATTGATATATATTTTTATGGGCATGAAGAGAAAAGCTGAAATGAAAGAGGGTACTTACCATTAAAGCCCTGATAAGTATTCCTGCAAGCGGAGTGTGTGTAATCTATGAAGACACATTTAACAAAAAGGAATTAGTGTGATATTAGCAATAATTCAAAATTATATAACCATTTAGTCAAAAATAAGCACAATTTTTTAAATGACAGTAATTATTCCCATAAATGGCATTATCTACAAAACTGGGGTACAAATAATTACCAATACTCCATTCGGGAAAACCGATCTCTTTTTTCTTCATTATCTCCCCAAATGGTAGATTTATTATCCAAATTATGGTAAACATTAGTTTACAACACCTGATATATAACAACAGCCAAAAGAGAGGGTACAGCACTGATTTGTACCAAGTAACAAAAAGGCAGATAGACTAAATTATGTATCAAATAATGCAAAAGCAAAGACATCTGAGAATTGATTTTAAGTAACATGAAATTTTTGCTAAGTTAATTTCTTTTACCATTTAATTTGCTCTTCAAAGATTTCAAAATTTTGGCTGGGCACAGTGGCTAATGCCTGTATTCCCGGCAATTTGAAAGAACAAGGCGGGCAGATCACATGGTCAGGGGTTCAAGACCAGCCTGGCCAATACAGTGAAACCCCATCTCTACTAAAAATACAAAAATTGGCTGGGCGTGGTGGTGCACGCCTATAATCCCAGCTATTGGGAGGCTAAGGCAGAATCGCTTGAACCTGGGAGGCGGAGGTTGCAGTGAGCCAAGATCACGCAACTGCACTCCAGCCTGGGTGACAGAGTGAGACTCTATTTCAAAAAAAAAAAAAAAAAAAATTTCAAGATCTTATCTGAGACACGCATATGCATATACATATATGATTTTATTCTATATTAATCCAGAATGTGTCATCACTGAAAACCATATTGCCAATTACCTCGCCAAAACTAATTTAACAACTGTTAAATTCCTTAGTTAATTTTACAAATACATACTAAAAAAAACAAAACAAAAGAATTTAATGTAGTGGTCATCTGGATACAACAGAATCCTGCTACACTGCACAGGATTAGATTCGGCTATGGTGTTAGTCAAATTCCATCTTCCAAATACAGCAGTGGTGTATCTGGGCAGTGAGAGAGGGAGTATTTTATCACTAATATTGTTTAGTATTTTATCACTGACACTGTTTAGAATTGTAGACATATGGCAGTAACAGAAAGCAGACATAGTATGTTTTATTATTGTTTTTCATTTCTCTACAGAAAATGGATTCCCTTATCGCTTTGGGTGGGGAGGAGAAAGAACTGCTTCCATTGCCCTACTTCCACCTTGTTAGCCTCTGCTATACGTTGGGTGTTGGCATTACCATCAAACTTTAGCATGAAAATACAATAATTTTTTTTTTTATTTTAACTCCCAACTCTGGACATTTCAAATATTCGTATTTTAAAGGTATCTACATCAAAATGAGTCAAAGTCCAACTAAAACAAACAAAACCACGAGAGGGTGCTAATCTGAAGAGCTGAACTTACTGTTTCAAAGTAACTGAAAAGTAGCCGCAAGAGGGCTATTCCAGTCCTCTTTCACAAATCTGTACCTATATTTGACAGCCTTAACTCTTTGTAGCATGAAATCTTACGAAAAATCAAAACCTCATTGAGTAAGACATATACTGAGATCACATCTCATTTAAAGATCTTTTTTTTGGTGGGGTTAAAGGTTTACAGCCTACTTAGCGAACTGGTTTTACTTCAGCATGCCTGGTTACTCAGGATTAAATCCAGTTTAATCATACAAGTCCTTTCCCATGTCTCCCTAATGTTGTCTCTACACACCACCGTATCTTGACAACAATTCCTAATAAAATTTGAAGACAAAAGTGAAGGCCAAATTAATTTTACTTTGTGACCCTGTAAAAGTGGTTTAAAGAACTGATATCTGAGATAACTGAAAGGTATTGCTAAAATACAGTTTATTTAATCCGTAGGTCAAATACTTACAAGGCTGTGTACAGGTGTTTAAATGAGAAGGACATTCGATGCTTGCTGTGCCAAAATTCTGATTAACTTAAATCCTATCTACACACGATCCAAAGAAAAGTGGTTTGGTTCACATAAATATTTCAAATTAGAGATTAACAACGAGATAATTTTTGTTGATAAACACAACAGTTTGCTAACCAGGAAACACCTTGCTTTCCATTTCGCATAGATATCTATGTATATATATATATCACTTAAAGACACCGTTTCAACTCATCTTAAACCAGGACAACCAGAAACATCACTGTGAACAAGCCTCCGAAAATTATATCTGGCAAGAAGTAACCCGAGGCTGAGGATTAACTAAACGGACGGTCTGGGTCGCTGCCCTGTGGGGCGAATGCGAGACTAGGTGGGTGAGGCCGCACTCGCCCGTTGGCTCGAGACCGGGAAGTTGGAGACGTCGGGGCAATTTCCACTACCAGGAGACAAGGCGAGTCTGGGGCTCCAGCCCGGAGGCCCTAGCGCTCTGGGCGCGTCCTGCCCGGCACCGAGTTCTCAGGTCTCCGCCGGCAGCCGGCGCCGGGCGGGCCGAATCAGGGCGCGCCGGTCCCCAAAGAGGCCGACTCCGGGCGCTGGGCCCGCGGCGGGCCGGCGGCCTCAGGGCCCGCAGAACAAAGCCCACACGGCCATCTTGAGACGGTAAACAGACCCTCAACGCAGGCCACCCCGCCTCCTGCCAGCCGTGCCGACCAGCCAGAGGCAGCGCTTACCGTCCTCGAAGTCCATAGCGGAGGCTGGGGGCCGTCGGCCTTGGCGGCTCTGGGCTGAGCTATGGCCGGCGGCGAGCGCCCGCGATCAGCGATTCCACACGATCACTCGACGCGACCGAGAGCCGGCGCTACCCGCCCGGGAGCCGCAGGCCACAGAGAGGCTGGGGAGGCGGGGCCGACTGGCGCTGCCAGCCCCCTCGGCGCGGCCTGTTATTGGCTGGCGCGGGCTGGTGGGCGGGCCCTCGCGTGGGGGCGGGAAGCAGGTCTGCTGTCAAGCTCCGAGGTGCCGACCCCCTGGAGCCGCCGAGGGGGAAGGAAGGTAAAAAAGGAGCGCCAAAGATTGGCGGGGGTTATAGGAAAGCGACCGGAGTGTACGGGAAGGGCTGGCTGCGGCCCGCCATGTTTGAACCTGGCAAGAGCGAAAGAAGCCGGTTGGAATGCCTCCCTTCTTCCCAAACTAATAAAACCCCATGCCTACCTTTTACTTTGCATTGTCTAAGAATGACTGATCAGAACATTTTAAGTACTTGCGGAGTTTCTTCCATGGAGACACACAAGTCTGGGACGTTTTTAGAAGCCTGTGGCAAATTTGAAAAGCAAGATACAAAATTGCATATGGAATCTGATCATTGCTATGTCAACAAATTCCTTTAAAAGACAAAGCATTGAAATAAAATGGAAATCATAATTCTTTTTAAAAAATTTTAATTATTTTTATAGAGATAGGAGTTTTGCCGAGTTGCCCAAGCAGGTCATCAACTCCTGGGCTCAAGCGATTTCCCCGCAGCCCCGCCTCGGCCTCCCAAAGTGTTAGAATCACAGGCGTGAGTCACCACGACTTTCATGGAAAGAATTCTAAAACATGAACAATGAATCTTTTGGTGATGACTTTTTATATACACATGATTATGTATTATATATTCTCCAAATTATTGAGCACTTTGATAATGTAAAATATACGTTTGGCATAAAACAAGATTTAATACTTAATGATTAGTGTTTATTAAAAGTTCTCTTTAGTCAAATACTATGTTTCAATCTCTTTGAAGATATACTTAGTGATGCGGGGAGCGGGGGTGCACTCTTGACCATTTAAGTCAGTGGTTCTTGATTGTGACTGTACTCGGGAATCATCCAGGGCACTTTTAGTAAGTGCCAATACTCAGGTTTCACTTCAGGGATTCTGATTTGATGATGAACCTAAAACTGTAACAAATGTTTATTTTCAAGACATTTAGAGATGTTATTGGACTAATTTCTCTTCTGATTCAGTAACCTGTACTCCTCGAGAAAATGTCAAGTCTAGAAAAATAACTTTAGAGACAGGCTATGATCCAGTTCTGAATTTTAACGTACAAATAAAAGGGCCATAACAGTTCACAGATGGGCAAGATTTGTAGCAGAAGAGTCATCCAGAGCTTGAAGGATGACCTCCAAAAATACACATACTGAATTGTATTATTGCCATTTTGGAAATGGTGTTTGTGACATGGACAAAGTTATTCACACATTCAACAATCTGGAAAAAGACAAACACACTAGAGCAATTTGAACCATAGATTTTTTTTAAGGTTTTTTGTTTGTTTGTTTGTTTGTTTTTTCATATTAGAGCAAATGGTGGCAACAATGAGTTGATCATCAGATAGGAAACCATGAATCCGATTATTTACATTTTTCAGGGTCCACCAAGTTGCTGAAACCAAGTTCCAAGGAGGCAACCTTTGGAAATACAACTAGAAGAAAAGCTCATGGATGCACTATGTGTATCACTGTTGCCCAAAAATGGGCAGGGCATTTTTTCCTCCTCCATGCTGATTGATTCACTCTGTTCTCCACCCTTTTCTTATTTCCTCCTTTTTTCCCTTCTATGCAGATACTCCTCCGCTTACTTGGAGTTACATCCCAGTAAATCCTTCATAAATTGAAAATATCACTAGTCAAAAATGCATTTAATATGCCTAACCTATTAAATATCCCAGCTTTGCCTAACCTACCTTAAGTGTGTTTAGAGCATAGCCTACAGTTGGGCAAAGTCATCTAGCGGCACAGGAAATTGTAGAATATCAGTTGTTTATCCTTGTGATTACGTTGCTGACTGAGAGATGCTGCCCAGCATTACAAGAGAGTATCCTACTTCATGTCACTAGCCAGGAAAAATATCAAAATTCAAAACTGGACTATAGTTTCTACTAAATGCATGTCACCTTCTCACGGCTATAAAGTCAAACATAGTAAGTCAGAGACCATCTATACATGTATTCTATTCACCTGAACTGAACATTTTAAAATTTGAACTCATAATTTCAAACCTGTTCGTCCTACTGTATTCTTTCATCTCCATTAGTGGCTTCACGAACAGTCACACACTATGCCATCCTAAAAGTCATCTAATCAAAACTCAGCCCTCCCTCATCCTCCCACCTCCAATCCATTCTGAAGCCTTTCTTCTGTTTATTAGCTCCTAAAATGTCTTAAACCTGCCCCCTCCTCTTCATCCCGCTATCACAACCTAAGTTTAGACTCTCATTATCTCTCTCCAAAACTATTGCCTCAGCTTCCTAATTAATCTCTCTGCCTTCCAGCCTCCTCAGGGTTGCAGTGATCTAAATGCAAATCTGAACATGTCATCATGCGACTCTATTAAGGACTAGGTCTAGTCAAATCTCCTTACCCTAGAACACTTGCAGCACGATCTGGCCACCGCCTGAACTGCCTCATCTCTGCATTTCCCTCGCTTCCTCTCTCCCACTCTTGATTAGCAATTTCAGGTGACAAGTTCCCAAAACACCCCTATACTTTTTCATGCCACCGAGCTTTTGCTTATGTTGTTTCCTCTACTTGGAACAAGTTAACAGGTTAACCTGGTTAATCATACTCACTTTCAAAACACAGCTCAGGATTTATTTCCTTTAAGACACAGTCCCAGATCCCATCCCCACCCCCAGGTCAGTACTTCTCAAATACTAACATGTATATGATTCACCTAAGGACTTGTTTAGACAAAATCACTTTCAGTCAGTCTGGGGTGGAACTGGAGAGTCTGCATTTCTAACAAATTTCCAGGAGATACTGCAGCTGGTGGAGCCACACTTGGAGGAGCAAGGCCTTGAGTTCTGTAACTGCAGTATCTCCCTGCATTAAATATTCTGGCTTAATGTCTTCCCACATTAAAAGCTTATTGAGATTAGAATCAAGACTTCTTTGTATCTTAAGTGCGAAACATAATTGAGTTCTCACTGAATGATTTTAGCTTTTTTTTCTTATTATTTTCCCCCAGGTTACCTTCTGGCAAAGAAATGATTTTATAGCTTGAGGTCTTTAGGTGTTGGCATTACTAGAAGGAAATAAATATTGGGTCACTGTATTTGTATGTTGTGTGTGTGTATGCATGTGCAGATGCACATGCACACGCACAAACACACACACACACACACTCTCACACACAGATACACACACACCTTTCTTCCCTAAAAGAGAAGACTGCTAGACAAGGAATTCCTAACTCAAGAACAAACCTGACCTTGGCACAAATGCATGGAGAGCCAGAACACACATATCTTTTCTCCCCTTCCTTCCTCTTTCCCCTTCTCTTTTCCAAATAGGAGGTGCTCTTCGAGAGGCAGATGGCCATACACAGAGATACCCTGCAATACATGAGTCTATCAAGCTGTCTTCCAATTCATTTATTCAACAAATATTGACTGAACACCATCTATGTACCAAGCATCATTTTCTTACTTCACAGTTATGTCTCTCCCGCCCCCCACAGTCTACCTAAGCTGCCTGTCCTGTTCTTATTTTGTTAGGCTCAGATTTTTATCTTAAAGGGCCAACGCTTTGACAAAGTCTTATGCCATTTCATCTTCCGTATATTTTACAACAGATGGCAGGTAAATAATGTCAGACCAGCAAAGTCTGATGTAAAATAAAAAAGAATAGGGCCTTTCATGTGAAGAGGTAAAAGGATATAGGGGCTAAAGTCAAGGAAGACTGCCAGGAAAAGGAGGAAATCTGAGGTCACACCTAGGACCTGATCCTGAGGGAGCTGTCAGAGAAGCCACACCTTGGAGCCTGAGAAGAGCCAGGTGAACAGACTCCCTGAGGAGCCAGGGACCTTTGTTCCTCCTCTCCTAACCATCTGCCTACATTCCTTCTGCTCTAACCACATAAGCCCACCTGCTGTTCCCGAATAAGCTGTGTATTTTCACATTCCCCGGCCGTTGCTCATGTTGAACTCTCTGCCTCAGTCATGTTTCCTCTCTTCCTTTGCCATACTTCAGGCTCAATATAAGTGTTGCCTCTTTGTAAACCTCTCCCTAAGTTCTTACTCAGAATCCCCTTCACTCATGTAACCTTATGAGAGGTTATCACCGTTGGATTTTTGCTACAATTAGTGAGTGAGTTGGTTATATCCTTGCCTTGCTCCTCGTACACACTCTTGGAGTATGGAGACCTTTTGCAACCCTTTGTATGACCCGTACATAGCACATTGTCACCATGTATGTTGAAGAGGAGGAACATCAAACAAATGATGAAAAACTTAGACTGAAATGAGGTGCCAGAGCTGCTTCTGCAGAAAATTACTGTGTTGTACAATTACGTTGGAAAGAAAGTGACGATAGGGTTGCAAAGGAGGGTCTTGATCCATACAATGCTTTTCTAATTTGCCACCAAATAATTCTTCCTCCGTGTTCTTTAAGGAATCCATAGATCCTTAGAGGGGAAGTCAAAAACTAACAATTATTATTGTACAGTTAAGCAGCCAAACTTAAAGTAATTTCTACTGAGGATCTGAGGACATATCAAAGGAGAGCTAGTTACAGGGCCACAATAATGGAAAACTGCTGAAAACAGCTGGTGTGACAGCATTAAGTGAAATACATTTTATACATGGTAAGCTATCTCTCCATGGTTTTAATATAGAACTACAAAAAGATGCAAGTGTCTCTAAAAGCTGAAAGGAATAGAAATATAAGTTATAATTAACCTTTATTAAGCCCTATATGTTCATCAATGTTCCAAAGCACTTTACAAGTGTTAACTAATTTTATCTGCTCAACAATGCTATGATTGCAGGTATTATTATCCTCCTCAATTTATCAATGAGGAAACTGATCCAGAAACGTAAAGACTTGTTCAAAGTCACAATGCTAATGAAGCGTAGAGCCAAGATTCAAATCCAGTCAGCCTTGCTCCAGACCTTAAGCTTGCATCTCTATCATTTTGAAGTACCTACTGTGCTCTACTGAGCAGCTACTGTGTGCTAGGAATTTTGATGGATACTTTACATGCCTATTTCTTTACAATAAGGTAGGTTATACCCTTTCCCAAAAAAACGAAAACTGATGAGAAGTTAAGTAACTCACTCAAGACCACACAACCAGCAATCGCTGGCTTCATATTTATGATAAATATTGTTTAGTCATGCTTAGGTCTATTGGTGTATAGAGCCAACCTTGTGGACCCAATACCATCATCAGAGACCTCAGTTTAAAAAAAAAAAACGACTCGCCGGGTGCGTTGGCTCACGCCTGTAATCCCAGCACTTTGGGAGGCTGAGGTGGGTGGATCACGAGGTCAAGAGATCGAAACCATCCTGGCCAACATGGTGAAACCCTGTCTCTACTAAAAATACAAAAAAATTAGCTGGGTGTGGTGGCACGCGCCTGTGGTCCCAGCTACTCGGGAGGCTTAGGCGGAAGAATGGCTTGAACCCAGGAGGCGGAGGTTGCAATGAGCTGAGATTTCGCCACTGCACTCCAGCCTGACGCCTGGCGACAGAGCAAGACTCCGTCTCACACAAAAAAAATAAATAAATAAAATAAAATAAAGTCTTTGCTAATCTATAGAGGATTTTCACATGATTGTGCATAATGCAGTCAAAGAGAACTATTAATACACATAAGGTAACTATGTAAGTGATCATGAATGCTTTGTCCTGACCTCTAGGCCTTCCTCAGATTGAGAAAAAAAAAAAAAAACTGGTTTATTTTATATGAATTTACTTTCCAAGAAAGCAAGGTAAAGTTCCAAATACAAAGTGCTTTCAAAATGTAATTGATACCTTCCTTTATTGGTTACATATTATATAAAGTACACTTTTCTGGAAAATGAAGTCTATTCCCTTATAGGAACTCACTTACAGCTCTAAATAATTGTCATGCATTTTATCTTACTCTTGTGTAATATTTCATTGTAAATTTTAATGCATTTTATCTTACTCTTGTGTTATGTCTCGTAAATTGAGAGCAAGCTGGCTGTGACACCTGTCAACCCCACTGATCGCCGGAATTGATTTGCTGTGTGTGTCCTCCTAAGATGGTGTCCTGTTTCTTTCTGGTTCTGCCACATGTGTTGTTCCAAAAGCTGGACACTTCATTGGAGAGGATGATTTTTCTAGATGGAGAAAGACAACTGTCTATAGAGAATCAAGTTCTTCTGCTAGAATATTCAAGACATGTTGAGTAGGTTCCCCTGCTTGCCTGTGTCTCTCCCAATAGTTAAGATAATGAGCCACTTGAAGGCAGAGATTTTATCTTTGTATCTGCAGCCCCCTAGTGCCATGCCTGGCATGTAGTCGATTCTTTAAAATGTTTCTTGAATGAATAAAAAGAAAACAGACACACAGCCAGCTCCTGTGTTCATATAGCTTCAATTCTACATGAAGGCAACACCTATAAATAAAAATACAGACATACAGCATTCAAACATGTATGGACACAATCTAAACCCCCTTCTTTAGAGTTCTTACAGTTTACAAACGGAAAAGGCACCATCCTAGAATAGCCAGTAGAGGGCATCACACACCAAATATAGTCAGAATGTGGCTACTGAAATTGAATTCAAGTTCTAGTTCCTGATGATCTGAAGAATTCTAAATGAACACCAAAGCAGAGAATACTTTTGGCCTGTCCTCTGCAAGTACCTGTATTTCTATTTTGGTGTAATCATGGATAGAAACTTTCCTGTTTGCCTCATTTCATTTTCAGAGATGACTTTTTAAAGCATGAAACAGTGAAAAATGCTCATTGTAATGGCAAATTTGAAAAGCAAGATATAAAATTGCTTAAGTCTATTGGTGTTTGGAGCCAGTATGAAATTCGATAACTGCTATGTCATTAAATTTTCTTAAAAGACAAAGCAAGCCTGGCATGATGATGTGTGCCTGTAGTCCCAGCTATTCTACTTAGGAAGCTAAGGCGGGAGGATCGCTTGAGTCTGTGAGCTCAAGGTTGCAGTGAACTGTGAGCATGCAATGCGGCTACATTCCAGCCTGGATGACAGAGACTCTGTTTCAAAAAGAAAAAAGAATGAAAGAGAAGGAAGGAAGGAAGGAAGGAAGGAAGGAAGGAAGGAAGGAAGGAAGGAAGGAGGGAGGGAAGGAAGGGAGGGGAAGAAAGAAAGGAAGAAGAAAGAAAGAAAGAAAGAAAGAAAGAAAGAAAGAAAGAAAGAAAGAAAGGAAGGAAGAGAAAGAAAGAAAGAGAGAGAGAGAAAGAAAGAAAAGACAAAGTATTAAAATAAAGTGGAACGAAGAATCCAAAACAAGAACAAGGACTCTTTTTGTGATGATTTTTAATGTATACATGCATATTTATTTTTCTGTATCCTCCAAATTTCTTGAGCACTTTGATAATGTAAAATATATATTTGGCATAAAACAAGATTTAATATTTATTAACAATTAGTGCTTATAAAAAGTTCTCTATAGTCAAATATTGTGTCTCATTCTTTTTGAAGACAGAGTTATTGATGGTGGGTGTGAGGAAGCTCTACTGGCCATTTAAGTCTGTGGTTCTTGATAGTGGCTCTTCTCTGGAATCACCCAGGGCACTTCTGGAGTGCCAAGCTCAGGCCTCGCTTCAGGGATTCTGATTTGATGATGAACCTAAAGCTATCAATAATGTTTACTTATTTTCAAGACACTTAGGAAAGGTGTTATTAGAACAAGTGCTCTTCTGTTTCAGTAACTTGTACTTCTTGAGAAGAAAATGTCAAGCCTAGAAAAAGAACTTCAGGGCCGGACGCGGTGGCTCAAGCCTGTAATCCCAGCACTTTGGGAGGCCGAGGCGGGTGGATCACGAGGTCAGGAGATGGAGACCATCCTGGTCAGTATGGTGAAACCCCGTCTCTACTAAAAATACAAAAAAAAAATTAGCTGGGCA
>NW_016107481.1:70291-74329 GCF_001604975.1 Cebus imitator | reverse complement strand
AAAAAAAAAAAAAAGAAAAAGAACTTCAGAGATTGAATAATACATTAACTGATTGATCTATGTGTGGGAAATAATGTAACAACTACACGCTGAATCAGAGTTGCTACAGTTGTATGTGCCTATACAACTTAGAGCTCTGAAAGCTGGATTGCTTCCAATATTTCCTCTAACTACCCTGCAGCCCTTGGGAGATAATTAGCTAATGAGAGTAAAGGACTTTTAAAGTTGAAACATGTTGTATAAATGCTAAACACAGGAAACACACAGAGGATCTCCACTGATTGCCAATACTTTGCAACCAGAGAAAATTTGATACATATTTCAGCCAATTTCTTTTTTGTAACTGAAATCTTTCTAGTCTTTAATCCCAGGGAAACAAAGGAAGTTCTTTTTTTAATGCCTTTCCTACAAATCAAAGGCCTAAGACAGTTGCTCCTTTCACTGTCTCACAAGTGAGGTTCCTGCCTCAACAAAACACCACATTGTAATGTGGTTTGTGTGGATGAAGGTTAGGCAGTTCACTGGTTTGCTGTAACTGAAGCTGGGTGGTACCCAAAAAAGGGGTCATACCAGCTTCTCTACTAGAGTCCTGGTACTACCCTATACATCATCTTTTGTTTTAAAGCAAATAATCTGTACATATGGTAATAAATCACATTGTATAAAAGAACTTCCATTGAAAAGCAACAGCCTTTCCTCCCTCCCCTTGCTCAGCTCCAGTTCTTCCGGAGAGAAAAACTTCCTGTTTCATCTGGTATGAGATCACTTGGTGTTTACTTCCATTGCACTCTATATTGCTCGTCTTGGTGTACCAACCGTTAGTCAATAACAGTTAATTCCACAATTTTAAAATGAGCACGTCTCTCATATTGCCCTCTTCTTCCCAATGTTTAACAGCAGTAATCATGTATGTTTTCCCCCTTTTGGAACTAAACCTTTATATTTCTAAATACTCACATTTCTATTTCTTTTTAACAGCACATCTGTGGGCTTTCTCTTCTATAAAATGAAGCGGTGGTTCCGCCTCCCATTCCTGCACTTTCCTTCTCACTTCTATTTTTGTCAGCTATACTTTACAACTAACAAAATTGTTAATATTTCTATTGTACTGCCATCATAAAAAACTTTTTTCTACTTGTTCCATAGGTTGACTTCAGAAGTTTAAGAAACTATATAATTCCTTCCAAAAAGTATAGTAAGGAAAGGGAGAGGAGAACTAACTATACATTGGAGACATCTGGTAAACACTAGCTCAGCCAGGTGATTGAGGTCATATTGATAGTGTGTACTATCAATACATAGTATGAATGTGCTGTTGATTTGATGTGATAAAAATGGCACCTTACCTTTTCGGTCCTCACAAAACCAATCACGCAGTCTAATAAGAAGAAAACAATTTTTAAAATTCCAACTGAGAGACAGTCTACAAAACCCTAATCAATCAGTAGTCCTCAAAGCTGTCAAAATCATCAAAAACAAGAAAAACCTGAGAAACTGCTATAGCCTAGAGGAGCCTAAGAAGACATGACAGCTAAATGCAATGTGATATCCTGGATGTGATGGGATTCTAGAATAGAAAAGAGACATTAGGGGGAAACTAAAACAATCTGCATAGGATATGAACTTTAGTTATTAATAACGTATCAGGGGCCGGGCGCGGTGGCTCACGCCTGTAATCCCAGCACTTTGGGAGGCCGAGGCGGGTGGATCATGAGGTCAAGATATCGAGACCATCCTGGTCAATGTGGTGAAACCCCGTCTCTACTAAAAATACAAAAAATTAGCTGGGCATGGTGGTGCGTGCCTGTAATCCCAGGTACTCAGGAGGCTGAGGCAGGAGAATTGCCTGAACCCGGGAGGCGGAGGTTGTGGTGAGCCGAGATCGCGCCATTGCACTCCAGCCTGGGTAACAAGAGCGAAACTCCGTCTCAAAAAAAAAATAAAAAAATAAAAAAAAAATAACGTATCAGTACTCATTAATTAATGTAACGAATGGGCTATACTAATGTAAGATGTTAATAACAGGGGAAACTGACTGTAGGGTATATGGGAACTCTCTACTACCTTGCAATTTTTCTGTAAGTCAAACAGTTCTAAAAAATGAAGTTATTTAAAATATTTTTTAAAAAAGAAAAACAGGCTGGGTACGGTGGCTCACACCTGTAATCCTAGCAGTTTTGGAGGCCGAGGCGGGCAATTGCCTATGCTCAGGAGTTTAAGACCAGCCTGGGCAACATGGTGAAACCCTGCCTCTACTAAAAATACAAAAAATCAGCTGGGCATGGTGGTGGGCACCTGTAGTCCCAACTACTGGAAAGGCTGAGACAGGGGAATCGCTTGAACCCGGGAGGTGGAGGTTGCCGTGAGCCAAGATTATGCCACTGCAATCCAACCTAGGTGACAGAGAGAGACTGTGTCTCCAAAAAAGAAAAGAAACAATCCAATATACTGCACATACTCAATTATGATTAATATAAACATTGTTCAATGTTAATATGCTAGGAGATTTTCGTTTCTATGGCCTTGATGTTATAACCCCTGGGTCTCTCAAATGAGGCTATTTCTAGCACCAAGGTCAAATGAATTGCCTTTTCATAGACTCCATTAACTGCTTATATTCCTGCCCAGTTGTAGTTTGCTTCATGTGTGGTCTGTGACTTTATTGTTCAGAATTGTTTCTCTCAAGTTTCCAATTGTCATTTTATCATTGTGTATTCTAGCCTGCGGCATTTTCTGCCCAATTTAACCATTAACTCTCCCCTTCCACTTTCTTTTAGAAATTTGTTGAAATTTCCAGTTTATTGCTTTCTACCACTCCCTACCATATGCTTTTTTTTTTCCTTGTGCTTATTTGCTTTTATTTCAATGAGGTCATGGGGGAAGGTGAGTGCTTATAGGTTCACTTTCCTGTCTCGAAAAAGAAACTTACTTCATCTTTCATACAATTTCATAGATACTAGAGTATACTAGTTGAGATCTGGCTCAAAGAAAGGAAAAGTATATGCAGCGTTACTGGGCTAGTTCTAGTGCTCAAGGAAAAAGAAAGAGTGCTTTCCATCAATCTGTGGCCTTCCTGCCCCAGATATTTCTAGAAACAGGTTATTCTGATTAATACAATTCTCTTTTTAAGAATCACATGATGGTAGGAAAATGAGTTGTTTTAATAGAAAGGCAGAAGGTACTTGTCCAAGGTCATTCAGCTAATGAAAGCGTTATGACTAGGAAACAAGCAAGGGTGACCTGAGGAGTCTTCTGACCCCATCCTGAGTTTGGAATCACTGTTTCCTTCTCGATTCTGTCCGATCTCCTCCTCTCTGACCACATCCTTTTCAGAAATTCTAAAAGGAGGCCTAGAAAAAGGACAGCATAGGGTGGGAGGCTAAGAGGACTAGCTGGAAAAGCGTCTGCGCCTGCTTTTTTCAGGGATCTACTTGCTGTGGCTGAGATAAGAGAACTCTGGGGACTTTCCTTCCCTCTTCACTCCCTCCCTTACCCCAAACCTGCCTGGGTGGAGCTGATACAGACAGCAGGCCTGGCTCTGCTTGTTTTGGCAAAATATATGCCCTGACTTTAGAATTAAATATCCCTCTTCGTGGGGGAGGTAGTAGATGTTCCTATTTACATAATAAATCTTTCTCCTCAAAGTTTTCTTATTCCTAAATATTCATGCTGTTATGAATTGCTAAAAGAAGAAAGGTCATAGGTGTATGATGTTTCATTCAGTAAATTAATATTAGGCAAAGGGAGCCGATCACGACGATCCTGTAATGCCAGCACTTTGGGGGGCTGAGGCGGGTGGATTGCCTGAGATCAGGAGTTCGAGACCAGCCTGGGCAACACGGTGAAACCCTGTCTCTACTAAAATACAAAAAAAATTAGCCAGGCATGGCAGTGTGCCCCTGTAGTCTCAGCTACTTGGGAGGCTGAGGCAGGAGAATTAATTGCTGGAACCTGGGAAGTGGAGGTTGCAGTGAGCTGAGATTGTGCCACTGCACCCCAGCCCAGGTGACAGAGTGAGACTCCATCTCAAAAAAAAAA
>NW_016107481.1:41644-69186 GCF_001604975.1 Cebus imitator | reverse complement strand
AAAAAAAAAAAAAAAAAAAAAAATTGGAGTCTGGGTGTAATCTTAGTATTTTGGGAGCCTAAGAGAGTGGTGACTCACGCCTGTGATCCCAGCATTTTGGGAAGCCAAGGTGAGAGAATCACTTGAGGTCAAGAGATCAAGACCAGACTGGGCAACATAGTGAGACCCTGTCTCTGCAAAAACTAAATTAGCCAGGCATGGTGGCATGTGTCTGTAGTTCCAGCTACTCAGGAGGCTGAAGCAAGAGAATCACTTGAGCCCAGGAGGTTGAGGTTACAGTGAGCCCTGATTATGCCACTGCACTCCAGCGTGGGTGACAGAGTGAAACTCTGTCTCAAAAAAAAAAAAAATGTGTAATCACTGAAAAGGTTGAGGTAGTTCTATATGTTTGATATGTATGTTTATAACATATAAAGTGAAAAGACAGGTTACTCACAGGTTGTATGTCATCTCATTTGCATATACATAGTCTATATTATACATACATGTGTATATTTATGTGCATGAAAATTTCCAAGGGATCTAGTCTATAGAGTGGTTAACTGGAAGGTCAACTATAAGGTGAAATGTTTGTAAAGGGATTTTTCACTACCCAGTTCTCAATGTTGAATTTTTATAATAAGCTAGTTTTACAGGCATCGTCAGCAGAAACAACAGTGATAATTCCATTTGGAGAAAATACAAGGTAATTGGGGATGATCTGGCACATTCCAGGCATCATTATAAATACCAATCATTTTGTTTTCTCCTAGTTAATTGGATTCCAATAAGCAAGGATTGACTATGTGTTGGGAAGGAAAACATTCTGAGCCATACTTTCACTAACAAACTGGAAAAAGCATACAATTGAACTGCAGGAAGGGAAGTACGATGACCAAACTTGGCAAGGTGAGAGATTTCCCTGCCTAATCAGTTTTCCTACCTCTCCAAAGAATCAGCTGGTATCTTTTAGTCTGGGCAAGAAACTCTGAGAGCATCCACCCCTACCACCCTTTACAGTGACCAACTCTGAGAGTAAAGCTGACAAACATCAGAGCACTGCAGCCCCGCTTTTTCTGCAGATCCTTATTATCTTCTCAAGGAAATGAGAATTTCAAAAACACTAAATGCTCAGAGAAAACATCAAAGAGTCCCCTTACGCAACAGGCAATGTCAGAGCAATCCTGTGAAACATAGCTTCGTGTGGCATTGTTCTAAGGAGAGACTTTCACAATCCAGTCATCTTCGTGTGTCTTCTCACTCTGCAATTAAATATTCTCTTACTGCCTCCCGTAGTTCCCCTAGTCTAGACATTATAATTATCATGACAATTCTTCCAATGTCCTAATTAACAGAGAATGAAACACCCTGGAAAAAGAAAGTCAGGACCCCGGGACTTAGAAGTCATATCTGCCAATGCCAATGAGGAAATTAGCCAAATATAGAGGAGAATGATTCATGGACTTCTTCACTTTCCTATCTCCCCTTCCTGACCTTCCTATACTCTTCTCAAAGGAGCATGTCGAAAGTTTGCTTCTCCTTTTCTTCCTCCGTATTTAATCTTCCCACACCACATGGCTCTGTTGAGGCCCATCTAGGCCATCAGAGTCTAGTAGCTAGTCTGTGCTGTACCAAGACATTCCAGTTTGCAGTGTGTTTTTGAAAATGTGCTTTTATGAATAAATTATGAATTTCTGCAGCACACAGGTCATTTTTACATGACTGCCTAGATTGGAGCAACTTGAGCCTATTCAAACAGGACCCAGGTTTCAGATTTGGGAAAGGAGGCTTAGTAAAGAAGTATCCCTCCAGCCTCTTTTCTATCTTTCCCCTTGTGCATTGAAGGACTTGGTGAGCCTAATAACGAAGCCACTGTACTCCGTCCAGTGCTCCACCCTCGTTTAACTGCCACAGCTGTGAATCAGGGGGTCCGGGGGTGCTCAGACACAGCTCTGCCCAAGGTCAGGGCCACATTTCATACAAAGGGCTTGCCATTTGCTGGCAGCTGCAGGATGTTTAGTGTGAGCCGAAATTCCCCAGCAGTTGAGCTCTGTGGGCTGAACTGCCCTGCCCTTCTAGGGAACTCACACCCAGTATCTTATTACTTCTGCCTAGTCACTATCATCTCTCTGTTTTCAACTTTAATTTTCTTACTTCTCATCTGCTTCTCTCTTTGCCTTTAAAGAAATTTGGAGTCGTTATCAGTGAAAAGGGAGGTGTCAGTAGAGGGGAGGAGAAAAGGGGTCCTTTCTTCCCCCTCATTTTATACATATACACATCAAGAACCCATAGCTTTGTGAGACCCTGGGGACCAGGACTCCTGGATAGCTGTCTCTGGACATCCCTTAACACAGGGTAACAAGAGATTCCTGGCCCCCATCACTCCCCATTTGCTCCCTGCCATGTTCCTTTTTAAGATGAATGACTAGCCTGAGAAGCCAAAGGGGTCAAGATGGCTTAAGACGTTATCTCTTTTTGATAATAATGTCATTAGTATAATATTTAACAGTTTACAAAGCCCTTTCACTTACATATTATTACTCTGTTGGAGCCTCACCAAACCCTGTGAAGTTGGTTTCATTATAATCCCCTATTTACAGAAGAAGAAATCTGGGTACTAACTGGTCAAACAAATAAGACATGTGATCGCATTGGGACTCAGACTAAATGCAGATCCCAGGGACTGTCATCCAACAGTTGCTTTTAGTATTAATTGCCGCATCCATAATACCCAGGATCAGGGAAGTTACCTTAGGCTGGCGTCTATGCACAAGCGACCACTAAGTGGACCAGAGGTAGATGGCTGGCCTGAGGCAGGCTTTCCATCAGCTGGTTAATGACTCATGAAGATGCTTCGGGCAAAGAGCTCTACCCAAAGGGCAGCTTCACGGAGCAAAGGCATCTGTACTAGCTCTCTCAGGCATTTGGATTGAGGGATTGGCCTCTTGATAAAAAGAGGAAAACAGAGCAGACGCATCATAGGAAAAAAGCAGAAAGATAACAAAAGGGAGATGATCCTGGCTATGAGAAACATAAAGGAAAGTCAGTCCCTGGAGCTCCCTCAATCCCCGAACAGTTTTCTTGTTCCAGTTTGTGTATCTATGGTAAACACTCCCTTTCCCAGAGGGCCTCAGTGTTTCTCTCCTCCTTAAAAGCAAAGGAGCCTTTCCATTCTCTATCTGCTAGCGATCTTTGCTGACTTATTCCAAAGCAGTGGCCCCTGTCAAGTATCCAACAGGAAGAGATTTGGGGCCAGGGAGTCTCTCAGATCTCACTAGGGGAGGTGGCTGATCTTATCTCCATATTTTCTGCTGCTCTCATTTCCTCTCTGCCCACAAAGAGAGGTTCTGGCCAAACCAGGAAATTCAGCTCATGTGGTCTCCAAGTCAGCTGGTTAGGCAGACAACACACAGGACCCACTACTGAATCCAGGTGGTTGAAGGATCAACTTTACAAAGATCAAAATTTTTGAATCAGACAATTTATTCTATGATAAGGTAAACATGTAGTTTTGATTTGCAAACTCTGATACTGTGTTCCAAGTGGAAAGATTCTTACAAACAAAAAGGTAGATTTGTTTCAGTAAGAGAATACTTTTGGTTGGGCATGGTGTCATACACCTGTAATACTACCACTTTAGGAGGCTGAGGCAGGAAGATGGCTTGCACCCAGGAGTTGCAGACTAGCCTGAGGAACACAGCAAGGACCTCCTCTCTACAAAAAAAACTTAAAAATTAGCCAGGCATGGTGGCACATGCCTGTAGTCCTAGCTACTCAGGAGGCTAAGGCAGGAGGATTGTTTGAGCAGGAGGTCAAAACTACAGTGAGCCATGACCATGCCACTGCACTACACAGCCTGGGTGACAGAGTGAGACCTTGTCTCAAAAAGGAAAAAAAGAGAGATGACTTTTGAAATTATACTGCAAAACAATGATGGCCTTACAAAATCTGTGACTAAAAGATAAAATAGTTGAAAGAAAGGAGTCATTTGAAGGAATTTTCTATCTCCAGCAAAGACTTTATTCAGGAGGATTTATTTTCCATTCACCTAGATCTTATAAAAGGAAGTATAATCTGAATCACCACCTGGAAGTAGCTTTTGTACCTTTGTCTTTCTTTTCTTTTCCATTTTTCCTATAGCTATACTTTTTTTTTCTTTTTGGAGACAGGGCCTTACTCTTTCATCCAGACTGGAGTGCAGAGGTGTGATCTCAGCTCACTGCAGCCTCAACTTTCTGGATTTAATAGATCCTCCCACCATAGCCCGCTGCATAGCTGGGACTACAGGTGTGCACTACCACACCTGGCTAATCTTTGTACTCTTTGTAGAGATGGGGTCTTGCTATGTTGTCCAGGCTGGTCTCAAACTCCTAAGCTCAAGCAATCAGCTTGCCTCAGCCTTCCAAAGTGCTGGGATTACAAATGTGAACCACTATGCTTGGCTATGTATACTTTTTAAAAGTTAATCCGCATTTTTTAAAAAAAATTTTTGAGACAGAGTTTTGCTCTTATTGCCCAGGCTTGAGTGCAATGGCCCAACCTCAGTTCACTGCAACTTCTGCCTCCCAGGTTCAAGCAATTCTCCTGCCTCAGCCCCTCCAAGTAGCTGGGATTACAGGCATACACCACCATGTCCAGCTAATATTTACATTTTAGTAGAGACAGACGTTTCTCCATGTTGGTCAGGCTGGTCTGGAACTCCCGACCTCAGGTAACACGCCTGCCTTGGCCTCCCAAAGTGCTGGGATTACAGGTGTGAGCCACCTCACCCAGCCATCTGCATCATTTTTTATTGTGTTCAAACTTTTGGGAGGGGCCACATTCCTGAATACTTTTACCTTTTTTAACCAGAAGCATTAAATATGAGAGCCCCAGGTATTTAAATCAGAGCACTTCAAAGGTAGCTGCCTCTGAAATCCTGAATATAATAGTCTAAACAAATATGATTCAGCTTGAATTTGTTGTAATGCCAAGAGCTTTCCAACTAGGAGTATCCTGATGTGAAACAAAGTATCTGGAATCTTTCAAAGCTAAAGTATAGTGGTTCAAGCCTCTGTTTCTTTGTTACCAGAGAGGTAAGACAATGAATGAATCAGTTGGGGACATATTTTGCAAATGAAAACAAAAGAGAAAAACAAACAAAAATGCCTAAGGTTGACAGACTTAGTAGCCTCTCACAACATTTAAGACACGAGATAAATATTTTGGCTTTCTGGCTTCTATAGTAGAGGGCAATAAGGAAAAAGGTTTTGTATAAGCCAACCCCCAGTGTCTGCCACAAACAGAATGGTAGGGGAGAGGAAGCAATCTAAAGTCACCCCCTGAGATGGGAAGCTCTCAGGCTTATGCCCTAAAAGGTAAAGTCCCATTCTAGATAAGACAATACTGAAATAGCTCTCTGGTTAGTGTTCAATATTCTACCTAAATAACATGTTTATAGTCAGGCAAAGTAAAAATGCATTCGGAGAAGTGTACAGGGAGGAAAGCACTGTGTCAACAGGAGATGACCTCACTGAAGAAGGCTTCCAGCACCTCTGTCTGGCTCACTGCTACCTGATTTTTCAGGTCACAGTATGTATAGTGATTCTTCCAGGAGGCCTACCTGGACTTCTTATCTAAATTTTATGCCTTTGCTAAAATGCTCACACATAATCTTGAAGTTAACCCTTGTAACATCTCTCTTTCATTTGTAAGCCTTATTTGATGTTTTCTTTTCCATTTAGACGTGGAAGTTCTATGAGGGCAGAGTCCATATCTGTCATGTTCCCTGTTATTTCTCAAACACTTAGCGCAATGTTTGGCATAAAATACGTGCTCACTAAGTTTGTTTTGGGTGGAGCAAAGCTGATTTGGCTATCCTATTAATATATTATGCTCCTTCATAAGTTATCACATTCGTAAATATGTATTATAATTACATAATTACTTATTTAAAATCTGCTTTTCTAACTAATCCTTTAGTTCTATGAGGGCAGGGCAAAGTCAGTTTGATGTGACTCTAGCATCTCTCATAGTGCCTGGTATATAGATTTGATATAGATGTTCAATAAACACTTGTTGAATAAATGATTGCATTAGTCAAGATATATAACCGGCCGGGCCCGGTGGCTCAAGCCTGTAATCCCAGAACTGTGGGAGGCCGAGGCGGGTGGATCATGAGGTCAAGAGTTCGAGACCATCCTGGTCAATATGGTGAAACCCCATCTCTACTAAAAATACAAAAAATTAGCTGGGCATGGTGGCGCGTGCCTGTAATCCCAGCTACTCAGGAGGCTGAGGCAGGAGAATTGCCTGAACCCAGGAGGCGGAGGTTGTGGTGAGCCGAGATCGCGCCATTGCACTCCAGCCTGGGTAACAAGAGCGAAACTCTGTCTCAAAAAAAAAAAAGATATATAACCACTGTGACACTCAGTTTCCCAATCTGCAATCATAACCACCACCATAAGTACCATGATGATTAAATGTCATGCATGTGTAGAAGCTCAATAAAGAATTCTTTCCTCCTCATGGTGAACCCCACAGACTGAAGCTCTGGGGTTTGCCATGGAATGAAAAAGCAGAACAGAGAATTTGGAGAACTAATCTGGAATCTGGTCCCAGAAGCTTTAATCTACAAAGGGTCCATGACAAAAATAAGGGAGTGTTTTATTTTTCTAGGGCTGTCATAACAAAGTAGCCCAGACTGGGCAGCTTAAAAAATGGAAGTCTATTTTCTCAC
Organism: Cebus imitator; assembly: GCF_001604975.1. Classification (NCBI taxonomy): domain Eukaryota; kingdom Metazoa; phylum Chordata; class Mammalia; order Primates; family Cebidae; genus Cebus; species Cebus imitator. The sequence goes on along the minus strand of NW_016107481.1, from coordinate 62,489 downwards.
CATTCTGGAAGCAAGAAGTCCTAGATCAAGGTATTAGCAGTGCTGGTTTCTTCTGAGGCTTCTGTCCTTGGCTTGTAGATGGTCATCTTCTCTGTCTTCACATGGTCTTCCCTCTTTGTGTGTCTGCATCCTAATTCTCTTTTCATAAGGAAACCAGTCATATTGGATTAGGGCCCACCCCAGTGGCCTCCTTTAGCCTTAATGATCACTTCAAAGACTATCTTCAAATAAATCCTGAGGTACTGGGAGTTTTGGCTTCAACATATAAATTTGGGAGTATCACAATGTAGCCCATAACAGGGGGCATTGGCAAATATGCTCCTATTCTCTCTTCAATTCAAAAAATATCTCACACATAATCTCCTGGTGAGAGTAATAAGTTTTAAAATACCTACAACCTGCTAAGAGGGCAGTCTATCAGCGACTCACACCTCAATATGAATTGCTCCATTGAGTGAAATGCTTTCCTATGAGCCACAGGGAACCAGTCACATAGGTGATAGAGGAGGCCAAGGAATGAGAAATTCCTCATTTTGACTCACAAATTGCTACTGGGAAGGGTAGAGCTGGGTAGGCTTAGGAAAAATAATAAATAAAATATTTTAACATCTACTGTGTGTTGTGCCAAGAATGAGTGACATGAGTCCATTGTATGCCTTTACATGAACTCAGTGAGACAGATACATTATTATCAGCATCCTCATTTTACAGTGAAAGAAGTTTAGACACATGATAAGTCAGAGCAGGGATTGGAATCAAAGTCCTTCTGAGGCCAGATCACATACTTCCATCTTCTAAACTGCTTGGGGACAGTTTTCAACATGAGGACATAAAGATCATGAGGATCAGTGCATCAAAACGAAGGCAGTAAAACCAGATTTTTCACTTTTCCTGTTCTACAATTTTGCAAACAAACAAAAAACAAAAGCAAACTTGTGTACCCATTTGGACATGTATCCTAGTGGCTGTCAGTGCTAGGAATATGGCTGTCAAATGCCCTATGATTTACCTGCCCACCCCAAAATACTAGCTCAGCTTCACAGGTGCAAATATTACATATGCAGGAAAGGCTGGGGCTCAGCCCTGGCTGTTTCCCATTTTGGAAATCCTGAAGGAACAGATCTTGTTCCTAAACCACTCCATGAATCAGGGCTTTCTCTAGAGCTGTGGTTCTCTACCCATATACATTGACCCAATATACCTTTCTTATAACAAATATTTGTAGCACTTCTCTTGCCATCATGAAATTAAATACTTAGGTAATAAAACCTGTGGGCCAGGCACAGTGGCTCACACCTGTAATCCCAACACTTTGGGAGGCTGAGATGGGTAGATTGCTTGAGGCCAGGAGCTTGAGACCAGCCAGGGCAACATGGCGAGACACCTGTCTCTACAAAAATATAAAAATTAGCTGGGCATGGTGGCAGGCACCTGTAATCCCAGTTACTTCGGAGCCTGAGGGTGGAGAATCGCTTGAACCCCGGAGCTGAGGTCACGCCACTGCACTCCAGCCTGGGCTATAGTTGTAGACTCTGTCTCATTATACACACACACACACACACACACACATATATATATATATATAGAGAGAGAGAGAGAGAGAGGGCCTGCCTACTCACATAACTTCAGAAAAAAAAAACCCAACACTATCTAGAGTGACTAACAATCCTGGTTTTCCTTGGACTGAGGGATTTCTGGGACACAGATTTTCAGCACTAAACCTTAACCATAATTAATAAAAAAAATGATAAAAGGAGAGTAACTAAAAATAAGTTACCGTGTATTAGAAGACTTCGCTTGGGCCAGGTTACATGAGAACGCACTTTGAAGTAGTCAGTTGCTTACGCTTTCTTTCTTTTTTCTTTTTTTTTTGGGGGGGGGGACGGAGTCTCTCTCTGTCACCCAGGCTGGAGTGCAATGGCACAATCTCAGCTCGCTGCAGCCTCTGCTTCAAGTGATTCTCCTGCCTCAGCCTCTCAAGTAGGTGGGATTACAGGTGCCTGCCACTATGCCCAGCAAATTTTTGTATTTTCATCGGAGACGGGGTTTCACCATGTTATTCAGGCTGGTCTTGAACTCCTGACCTCAGGTGATCCACCAGCCTCAACCTCCCAAAGTGCTGGGATTATAGGCATGAGCCACTGTGCCCAGCTCAATTACACTTTCTTATAATGTGTGTTGTGGCACACATTATAAGAAATGTTATATAATGAATGTTAGGATATAAGTAGGAATATCTATACAAGAAATAAGAAAATGAAAGAACAAGCGTGTAGGCCACACTAGAATAAATATAGTTTAGAGAAATTTAAATTTATTCATGTAAGAATAGAGAAAGTGTCAATTTAATTGGAGTAGGAATAACATGCAAAACAAATTACAATGCAAAGTTGAAAACATGAGGACTCTGATATCCACAGTTGTGTCTTGTCATAAACGTAGTGTCTCTCTATATGTACAAATATATGCTACTTCATGGGACAGAGTAGTGTCTCTTTTCTTGAAATCCCTCTGTGCTTTGTGGCATCTATGGTGCCAGTACTTAAAATGACCTTGGGGACCATGCTCTTGGAGGGACAACAGGAACTCAACAATAAACTGTGCAAAGAAATAGTAACTTAGGAGTTACATAGAGGTTACGTGGCATAGCTCTGGGGGCAGCTTCCAAATAACAGAAAAATATGAAAATCCTTCCATCTAATTATGAATTTCTTATCCAATTGCTAAATTGTTCAAATGCAGGATGGTAATAATATGAACTATTTTTAAAACAATCTTTAGTCATAAAATTCAGTGAGATCAATTCTAAGTCTATTGAAAGATGTGCCAAAGCTTCTATGCTACATATTTGCACCTGACAGCTACAATTGCAGACTGATACAGGTTTGGCATTATAGTGAGTCAAATACCATGAGCAGCCTTGCAATAGGTGATATATTTTCTGAAGTGGTGATCATTTCTTGAAAAAGTCCCAACAAAACAATGTAATCTTTCCTTTGTTTAGCTGGTGATTGCATTCCTAAGTGGTTCATATTTGTACATAAAATGAAATTAGATCTTAGGCTTGGAACTTATAAACAGGTTTTCCATGTACATGAGCCTTGATCCATTGGGACATTAGAAGATCCTATATGATGACAGAAAATTCTTTGTTGTATGGGCCGTCTCACTATGGCAGTGTGTCTCTCCTCCCTGGTCTCAGTTCAGTTCACTAAATGCTAGTAAAGCCCACTCATGAATCGCCAAATGCCATAGTTTAGACCCATTTCTTGAAGTGCCATCGTAGAGGTGACGGAATCCCAAGTGCTAATAGAACTGAAGGCAGGGCCAGGCATGGATGCAGTGGCTCACATCTGTAATCCCAGCAATTTGGGAAGCTGAAGCAAGAGGATTACTTGATGCCACGAGTTTGAGACCAGCCTGGGCAACAAAGCGAGGCCCCATCTCTACAAAAACTAAAATATTAAAATAATTTGCTGGATGTGGTGGCATACACCTGTAGTCCCAGCAAACTCCAGAGGCTGAGGTGGGAGGATATCTTGAGCCCAGAAATTCAAGGCTGCAGTGAGCTGTGAACATATCACTGCATTCCAGCCTGGGCAACAGAGTTGCCCTGTCCTCTGAAACAGAGAGCCTGTCCCGCACTCCCAACCAAAAAAAAAAAAAAAAAGAAAAAAAGAATTGAGACACAGCAAACAGCAAATATCACTGTGGGAAAAGGAGCTGTAAAGGAAAAGGAGTTTGGATTCAGGTGGACACAGGCTTGAACTTCACCCACCAATGATGATTAGCTAGATCTTAGACAATTTACATAACCAGCCACTGCTTCAGTTTCCCAGTTTTTTTCTTCTTCCAGTTTCCCCACTTTTATAATAGATCTATAATACTTCTGTTATAAGTTTGTATAAAGACTAAAAAGATTGCAATGTATATGAAATGCTTAACATACTTTTCAGGGGCCACATACCAAGTATTTCTTTCCCTGCCATTAAGTAAGAGAATCGCAGTTATCTCTAAGTGATGGAATATGATGAGGAAAAGCTTCCCACAGCTCAGTTCTTGGAGAGAGACAAGAGGAGCATATAAAAGTGACTAATTCAGGAGCAGGTGACACCTGAGTTATCAAGTAGGATAATATGACTTTGGTTCATAATCAGCAATAGGAGGTCTCAGTACGGCAAAGTAACTCTGCTTGGGTTTTATACTCAGAAAACCTGGCTTCTGGCTGGGCATGGTGGCTTACACCTGTAATCCCAGCACTTTGGGAGGTTGAGGCGAGCAGATCACCTGAGGTCAGGAGTTTGAGACCATTCTGGCCAACACGGTGAAACCCCGCCTTTATTAAAAATACAAAAATTAGCAGGCGTGGTGGTGGGCGCCTGTAATCCCAGCTACTCGAGAGGCTGAGGCAGGAGAACTGCTTGAACCAGGGAGGCAGAGGTTGCAGTGAGCTGAGATCACGTCACTGCACTCCAGCAGCATGGGCAAGAGAGCAAGACTCCGCCTCAGAAAAAAAAAAAAAAAAAAAAAAAAAAAAGGAAGGAAGAAAGGAAGGAAGGAAGGAAGGAAGGAAAACCTGGCTTCCTGTCTTAGCTCCGCTGCTTGCCAATGAGCTGGGACAAGTCACTTTGCTTCTCAGGTTCTTTATAGGTAAAATGAGTTCAATAATAGCTGCCTTTCCGGTTTATTGTGGAATTGAACTGAGATGTAGGATGCAAGGCACCTGGCTGGCAGCCAGACTCTTACACGCAGTAGCTCTTCCTCATGAGTTGAGAGCTGTGGGAAAACTTCCCTTTTGCCCCCTAAAGGTTCACTGAAAATCAACTGACGAAAGGCAGATTAATAGGAAAGATATAGAAATTTATTAACATGCATGGAGGAAAATCACAGCACTTGTCCCCTCTTTATCCATGAAATGGGGTCTAGATGTTTTTATACGTTTCTTCTTTGGAAAAAGGGAGATGGGGAAGTATGGATGATGTAACGGGGTTAGTAAATGATTTTTAGGGGAGTTGAATAGGCTCCAAGAACACGTAATGGCCTGAGAAGAAGCCTGTTGGGCCCACAAAGCAGATCATGTTTTGTGACAAAACACTGTCCAGATTTGTTGACAGGCTTGTCTTTCTTCCTGTGATGAGTTTAGTTAACTAAAACTCAGGAAAGGAGTAGAGGTATTTGTTTTTTCCGTTGGCGGGTCTGAACTGCAGGCAGATAAGGGAACTTTAGAGAACAACTTCATCCTGTGCTTTGGGAAAGACAGAGACGGGGTACAGGGGAGGTCAGAGAGAACTTGAGGCTGCTTCCTCCATTCAGCATGTCAAAGCACCATATTTTGGGGTAGCCGTTTCTGAGCCCCAACAGCTGCTAATCCAGCATCTGAAGAGACAGAACCACGAACTTCTGTTATTTATCAGTTAACCAGGCTAGGCTGGGCTACGCTGCAGTTACAAGTAAACCCAAAACTTCAGTGACTTAAATTTGAAGATAATAGTTCTTATTCATGATGTTCTGTATCATGGTCTGCTAGAAGCTTCATTCCACGCCATTGTCATCCTTCCTTCAGACTCAAGGCTGACAGAGCAACCACGATAGGAATATTGCTGGCTGCCATGACAGGAAAAACTTAAGATGCTGAAGCATCTTGACTTTTACAGCTTCCACATACATTTCATTGGCCAAGTCACATGGCTGTGCCTTCAGGTGTGGGGGAAATTACAATCACCATGTGTTAGGAAGAAAAGAGAACAAGAATGTTTGTGAACAACCCTAATGACCACTGTTGTTAGGGAGCAAAGATTTCAGAAAGATTTAATTATCTCTTTTCCCAGAGAAAGACTTGCTGTGAATTAGCTCATTGCGAATTGCAGGTTACCAAGGATATGTTTTTCTTTTCTTGATGAAAATAAATATTTAGTAAATAGTCTTGCTGATGGTTCTACTTTTTGTGGTGTTTTTCTGTTGCTATGGCCCACTGCTGAATTTAACCACCCAGGTTAATTTTTGTAGCTTTCTTTATTATAGTTGGGAAGATTCCTTTTCCTCACCTGTGGGTCTCTTCCTCTCTCAAACGTAATAAAAGTGTACCACTTTTGCATTTTTACTACTCACATTTTAGAACCCCAAATTTCTGACAGCACCGAAAACATAGAACTCTTGATCAAAAATGATGGGTTTGAGGAGGCTGGGAGCAGTGGCTCATGCCTGTAATCCCAGCACTTTGGGAGGCCTAGGTGGGCGGATCACGAGGTCAGGAGATTGAGACCATCCTGGCCAACATGGTGGAACTCCGTCTTTTAAAATTAAAAAAAAAAAAAAATGATGGGTTTGAAATAGCCAATGTCTTTATGTATCTTTTCCACTGAGTTGATTCTCTTTTCCCATGACTCATAAGTACTGGAAAATGTTGCTTCCTTTTCCATTTTTAATATGCAGGTGCTTCTCAGATGGTTCTTCTGTAAGGAACCTTCCTAAAACTCAGGGTGTATGTCAATTATCTATTGCCACATAATAAATTACCCTAAATCTTAGTGTTGTAAAAGAATGGGTGTGGTGGACACGCTGGGCGTGGTGGCTCATGCCTATAATCCCAGCACTTTGGGAGGCCACGGTAGGCAGATTACTTGAGGTCAGGCATTTGAGACCAGCCTGGCCAAGATGATAAAACTCCTGTCTCTACTAAAAATACAAAATTAGCTGGGAGTGGTGGCAGACACCTGTAATCCCAGTTACTCAGGAGGCTGAGACAGGAGAATTGCTTGAAACCAGGAGGCAGAGGCTGCAGTGAGCCAAAATCGAACCACTGCACTCCAGCCTGGGTGACAGAGCGAGACTCCCTTTCGAAAAAAAAAAAGAAAAAAGAATGATAGACATTACTATATCTCATAGTTGCTGAGGGTCAGGAATTTTGAAGCAATTTAGCTGGTAGTTTTTGTTTGGAGTATCTCATGAGGCTGTAGTCAAGACGTTAGCCTGGGCTGCGGTCATATGGAGGCTTGACAGAGGCTGGAAGGCAATTCATGCATGTGCTGGAAAGTGCTGACTGCTAACAGGAGATCCCAGTTCCTCCCAACTTGTGGCCTCCCTAGGGCTGTTTGAGGATTCTTTTTTTTTTTTTTTTTTTTTTAGACAGAGTTTCGCTCTCGTTACCCAGGCTGGAGTGCAATGGTGCGATCTCGGCTCACCGCAACCTCTGCCTCCTGGGTTCAGGCAATTCTCCTGCCTCAGCCTCCTGAGTAGCTGGGATTACAGGCACGTGCCACCATGCCCAGCTGATTTTTTGTATTTTTAGTAGAGACAGGGTTTCACCATGTTGACCAGGATGGTCTCGATCTCTTGACCTCGTGATCCACCCGCCTCGGCCTCCCAAAGTGCTGGGATTACAGGCGTGAGCCACCGCGCCCAGCCCAAGGAGGATTCTTTTTCCTGAGGAAGTGATGTAAGAGCAGCAAAGACAGAGTTGCAGTGCTTTATGACTGAAACTCCGTCACATACTGTCACTTCTACAGTATTCTGGTGCTTATCCAGAATGCATGGACATTCTGGGAGGGTATTACACAGGAGTGTGGTCACCAGGAGGCAGGTCACTGGAGGCCATCTTACATGCTGGCTATCACAAAAGTAAGGGAAGAACTCTCCTAATTCCCTTGAAGTCTACCCCAAATATAAAAATAAGAAATACAAGCTAAGTTCTATGAAGGCAGGGATTTTTTTTTTAATGTTTCTTCACTGCTTAGTACTTTTGACATTACCTAGCACCTAATAGCTTCTCAATAAATGTTTTTGCAATGAATACATAGGAAAAATCAAGAAAACTTTTAAAAGTCTCTCAGTTAAACATTACAAATACTGTATTTTTCAGCTTCAAATAAGGTATATAAATGTCTTGGAAATGTGGTAGTGTCTTATCACACTGTAGATGGCCAACAAACATTGAGAAAATAATAAGACTTGCCAAATCCCCTCCAAATTGGTGTTTACAGGCGTGATTTTATTAGGGAGGCAAAGTAGCACAGTGAATAGATGCAGAAAAACTGAGATCTTTGTCTAGGTTCTACCATCAATTAGCTTGGTGAATCCAAGCAAGACTTAGCCTCTCTGGGCCTTACTCTTCCTACTTATAAAACCAGAGACTTAAATTAAATGACATTAAAGCCCCTTCTAGCACTAACATTTGGATATTATTCATTTGATCTCAATTTGAATTTTGCCATACACTTAAAACTAGGCTTACAAGAAACGATTTCTGATCTGCTCTACTTATGAGTTCTTTCATGTGCATCAGGCTTCGGGCTAAAATGTGTGCATAGGTTTGTGTTTATTTCAAGTCTGTGGGGTGAGTCACTAAGTCTATGTGAATAAAGATTCCAGAAGCTCCTTGGGAAATAATTTACTCTAATGGAAGTGAGAGTTTGGTTCAAAAACAGTGTCTCAAGAATTGGAAGGGAAAGGCAATTTTTAAAATAGCTCCATGTCTACCTAGCAAATTATCTGATTTCATAGCCCCCATTATCTCATGTTTGAGTACTCAAGAGATGGGGCTGGCAGTAAAATGGATGCATTAAAATCTACAGTAATTTGACACAGATAACTTTTTCATGTGTTATCTATAGCTGAACACAGTACTCTAAGAGTGGTCTAACCCCAGGAAGAGAGTGCAAACAAACACTTTTTTATTTGGGATAGTATAAAGTTAGAATTTTATTTTGGAGGGAATGCATCATCTGAACTCTTGATTCAAAGTCCATAATCAAAGCTTCAAATAGTGTAGTAACCACATCTTCACGTGTACTTTTCATTAACTACCGTCTTGTCATTTTCATCCTATTGTTCTCAGTCCAGGTCCTTTGGATCCTGCTTTATGTCACTCATGCATTGGCAGTGTTTTGGTTAGTGTTCCTATAGGATACTGGCCAGGGTGCTGGGAAACCACAAGGGGTTGTCCAGGGCAAGTTACTTCAGAGAAGCTGACAAAAAGATTGAGGATCAAGGTAAAGCAGCCTTCTTGTCTCATAATGAGGGAGTCATAGGCTGGACTGCAGGGAAGGAGGTGTCCTCCATCCATTGCATCTCCTGCTGGAGCTTTCTGTGGCTAGACCCAGCTATAAGCCACAAGAGCTTATTGGCGTGGTTTGTATAAGCCAGCCTCCCCACAGAGAGCAGGGTAGAGAGTGGATCTGGGGGAGCAATGGACTTCTCTGGGTCATTCATTAAAAGGCAGAACGTCCAAGACCATGGATGGACATCTTTGGTATACCAACTAGATATTTTCCATTTCATGTTGATCCATTAATCTGAAACATATTGACCATATGACATATCTTAACCAGGAAAATTACATTCTTAACATACTGATACCTCCTCCTTCTAGTGCTTAAAAAAAACTAGCTTTATTGAAATATAGTTCACCCGTTACAGTATACAAATCACTGTATTCATATTCTCTATCCTGTAATTGTATTGAAATAAAGTTTACCCATTTACAATGTGCAAATCAATCGATTTTTGTATAGTCACAGTTATGCAACCATTGCAACAATAGATTTTACAGTATTTTCGTTACCCTAAGAGACTCCATACTCATTATTATATTTTAGAGTATTTTCATTACCCTGCAAAGAAACTCCATTCTCATTTGTATACGCTCCTCATTCTTCTTCAGTGCTGCCAGTTCCTGGCAGCCACTAATCTACTTTCTGTCTCTAAGTATTTGTTTACTCTGGATATTCCATATAAATGGAATTACACAAAATGTGGTCTTTTGAGTTTCGTTCTATAATATTGTAATACAGTACGAAACATATATTTGGTCTCTGCCCTTGGTTCTTGGCACTACAGCTCCTGAAACCCTTGGAGTCTCTGGAGAGAGGAAAGTAGCTTTTGTAAGCTAATGAGATGACTAGTGGCTGGAATCTCCTAGATAGCCTCAGATTGTAAGGTTGGTGGGGGCTAAGTTGCCAAGGAAACCAACCATGTCATCAGAGGGTGTGAGCTTTCAAACCCCCAACCTCTGAGGAAGAGAGAGGGGCTGAAGGTTAAGTTGATCACAAATGGCCAATGATGTAATCAATCATGCCTACATAATGAGGGCTCCATAAACCGCCCCCCCCAAAACTGGACTGCTGAACATTTGGAGGTAAGTGGGAGGCTGGCACACCAGAAAGGGTATGGAAGATCTGTGTCCCCTCCCCCATACCTTGCCCTATGTATCTCTTCCATCTTTCTGTCAATCTGTATCTTTTGTTATATCCTTTATAATAAATGTGTAAATGTAAGTATTTCCCTGAGTTTTGTGAACCTGTCTAGCAAATTAAAGCCAAGGAGGAGGTCATGGGAACCCTGATTTATATATAGCCAGTCAGTCAGAAATTACAATTGGTATCAGAAGTCGGGGGCAGTCTTGTGAGAACGAGCCCTCAACCTGTGGGATCTGATGCTAACTCCAGATAGATAGTGTCAGGATGGAGTTAAACTGTAGGACACTCAGTTAATACCTACAAAAAACTGTGTGGTGTGTGAAGAAACCCTCCCACATGTCTGTTATCAGAAGTTCCTGTCGAGTGGTATGTGAAAGTAGGAAAAACACTTTGGTTTTTCCCATCTCTATCAGCTTCTTTCACTAAGTATAAAGTGTTCAAGGTTCACCCATGTTGCAAGCACATATCAGTGCTTCATTTATTTTTGCTGCCAAATGTTATTTCACTGTATGGCTATCCCACAATTTGTTGATCTATTCATCAGTTGATGAACATTTGGTTTGTTTCTACTTTTTGGCTGTTACATATAATGCAGCTCTGAAATTCATGTACACTGTTTGTGTGAACATATGCTTTCCTTTCTCGTAGGCATATTCATAGAAGTAGAATTTCTGGGTCCTGTGGTAACTCTATTTTAAACCTTTCAGGAACTGCCAGACTCTTTTTGGCTGCACCATTTTCGATTCATATCAGCAGAGTGTAAAGATTCCAATTTCTCCACATCCTTATCAACACTTTTTATTATTTGTTGTTTTGATCATAGTTATCCTAGCGTATGTGAAGATTTTGATTTGCATTTCCAAGGTGCCTGAAGATGAGCATCTTTTCATGTGTTTACTTGTCATCTATGTATCTTCTTTGGAGAAATGTTTGTTCAGGTCCTTTACCTATTTTAACATTGGTTTATGTGTCTTTTTCATAATTGAATTGTAAGAGTTCTTTTTTTTTTTTTCCTTTGCTTTTGTGTTTTTCGTTTGTTTGTTATGTTTTGTTGTTGTTTGTTTTGGGACAAGGTCTCTCTCTGTTACTCAGGCTGGAGTGCCACAGCTTTAATCTCCCAGGCTCAATAAATCCTCCCACCTCATCCTCCTGAGTAGCTGGAACTACTGGTGCACACCACCATGCCCGGCTAATTTTTGTAATTTTTGTAGAGACGGAGTTTCACCATGTTGCCCAGACTGTTCTCAAAGTCCTGGGCTCAAGCAATCTGCCTGCCTCAGTCTCCCAAAATGCTGGGATTACAGGTGTGAGCCACTGTTCCTGGCCAGAGTTCTTTCTGTTTTAGATATACGCCTTTTGTTAGATATAATGATTTTCACAATTTTTTTCTCATTTTGGGGGCTGTCTTTTCACTTTCTTAATGATGTCCTTTGAAGCACACAGTTTTTCATTTTGAAGATGTCCAATTTAGCTATTTTTTTCTTTTGTTGCTTGTGCTTTTGGAATTTTATTCCAGTGTTGTTTTGACAGCTATTTTTTCCTAGCTTCCTATTCAGGGTTAGAAAAATCGTCTGATTCCTATTTCCTGCCCAAAATTACTTAGAATAGTATAAGCTAATATTTACTGAGCACTTACTATGTGCCAGGCTCTTGTTAAGAGTTCAGACAGCTTGGGTAATCAGTCCGGGATCTCAGGGCTAGGAAGGATGAATTCAGCTAATCTAACTCTGGAGCCCATACTCTCAACCACTTCACTGTCCTGCTGATAGGGTCTTCCTCATCTTGACATTTGATTCATTTTTGCAGAAGGAAAATGGTGCATTTTCTGTTGGTGTTGGACAAGATATTCTGCCTATGTTCTTTGTTTTCTTCCCTTTTCTGAGGTGAGTCCTCCGCCCCACCCTTTCTAGGGCTGCCAGAATCTACAAGCTGTCCAAAACACGCATGTACTCATCCAAAAAGGCAAAACAACACCCTCATTCATGACACAGAATACTCAAAGCCCTGGGGTCACAGCTGCAGTCTCTCTCTGACCCTTGCCTCACCCGAACTGTGCTGAGTCTTTTCTTTGGTTGTGATAGCCTAGGGTGTGACATCCAGGGACAGCTTTGACACCCCTCAGAAGTAAGTGCCATGCTGTGGCTTGCCTTGGGGCCCACAAGAAGGGCTCAGGTTCAAAATCCTTTAACTGTCGGTTGACTCAAACATGATCACATGGAGCAGTAGACAACAAAAGCAAGTCGGACTGCCTTCTTAGTAGTTTCCTTTCACTTTGGCAATATCAACATTTAAACTTCAAGTTTATTATTATTATGTTAAATAAGAGGTCAGAATTACTTAACAGGAGCCCAAGAACTTCCTACTCCACACTGCACCCCCTCATTCTGCAGTGTCCAATTGCCTATGAGATCCATTTGCATCTACTTCAGAAGTATCTCTCAGCCTCCCTCTCCCATTGGATCTTTCTCACCACTGCATCAGTCCAGATCTTTATCATCTCATTTCTCAGTCTTCTTTTTTTTTTAGACAGGCCTCACTCTGTCACCCAGGCTGGAGTGTAGTGGCCTGGTCATGCGATTGCAGCCTCAACCTCCTGGGCCCAGCAATCCTCCTGTCTCAGTCTCCTGAGTAGCTGGGACTACAGATGCATGCCACCATGCCTGGCTAAATTTTTTGTAGAGACAGGGTCTCATTATGTTGCTGAGACTGGTCTCCAACACCTGGGCTCAAGCAATCCTCCTGCCTCAGCCTACCAAATAGCTGGAACTATAGGTGCACACTGTTGTGCCTGGCTGATTATTTTTCTTAGTTTTTGTAGAGATGGGGTCTCGCTATGTTGGCCAGTCTTTGTTTCTTAGTCTTTTCTTCAGTTCAGTTGAATTGAATTAAACGATCTCTTCATGGTTGTCTTCCTCAGTAGATCATGGGATCTTTCAGGTCAGAGACCAAAAACAATTAATTTGCCTAGAATCTGATATAGAATCTGCCATCTAAAGGCATTTAATTAGCATTTGTGAAAGAAATGGTGAGTACCTTAATTTCCCCACTGCTTACAAGTCCTTACAAAAGGCCTTGTAATAAAAACAATTAAGTATCATGTGACTCAGGTGTGTCAGGCATGCCTTCCTATTCTGCTATGTGGACAAGTTTGGCTAGTTCCCAAGGTTTAATCAAGGCAAAGCGGGTATCTTATCTCCCATAATTAGAGAGTCATCTGCTAGCCTGGGGAGGGACAAAAAGCTATGATACTCTGTCATCACTCATCACAAGGGTCATGGCAGACACTTCTGTAACAAAAGACAAGTTAGAAAGAGAAAAGCATGACAAATGTATTTAACAAAGTTTTAAATGACATGGGAGACTTCAGAAAGGAAGACCCAAAGACCCAGGAAAAGCTGGGTATTTTTATGCTTAGGTTTGCTGAGGAATGGACAGTCAGGTAGAAAGGAGATCGGACAAAAAGGGCATGCTGTAATAATGGTAATCAGCTGAGAAGAATGGCCTCGCTAACTGGCATTTCTTTCTCTGGGTATAGGACAAGACACTTGTCTCATGAAGGTCTTCAGGGAAGATGAGAGAATGTCAGAGAGTGACATTTCTAGGTTTTATGGCCTGCTTCAGGGGAGAGGAGTTAGAATTTCTACAACCCATCTTAAGGAAGATGTATTCTAGTTTTATGAGTTGCTTCAGGGGAGAAAGAGTCTGAAGATAGGAGGGTGGGAGAAGGTCAGAAATATGTTCTCCTCAGGCCCTTGCAATCTCCTTCAGTTCAAAGAACTCAGCATGTCAAAGCCTCAGGCTTTAGGCCATTGTGTTTTAGCCCCATCACCAGTAAACTTCTCCTTATCTTAGTTATGTGGAAGAGTCTGACCTGTATCCCTCTGAGACCCACTTCTGCCAGGGACCACCAAGTGATCAGGATATTTCTCAAACACATCCACACTTATTTCCTCAAGTTCAAACACCCTCTGGACACTTTAATTTTTTCTAAAAACTGTAGAAAAGCATTGCAAAATCATTCAGAGGAGGAGGACCAACAGTTATAAGCCTCTCTGAGTAACCTGCTCCCTACTACCATATGAGGAAAGGCGGTGAGCAGACAGGACAAGCACTCACAATTTAGACCTTTACAAGATATCCCAAATGGCTGTCCCCTTGCTCTCTGTCTCCCCAAGGTTTCCGCTGTCCTCCTCTTTGATCTTCCCTCTGAGATTCCTTTCTATGATACCATCCCTTTATCCCAGAATTCTGTCCCATTCCCCACAAGAGAAAGTGGTCCCAGTGCTGCTGTCTCTTATTAAGGGCAAAGATTAATAATGCCTTGGGCTTCTGAAAGGCAGATTTCTTTGGCTCATCCTTCCCCTTGCTCTAAAGTAGGAAGAATGTGGACAGTCTTGTAGTGGCACTTCTTGAAATGCTTTTCCCCCTTGGGCATGAGGGCTAATGGGGGGGAGGGGCAAGTTCGTTTTGAAATAACTAAGGAAAAACATTTCCCCATAATCAGTATTGCTCATCTTCCAAAGACATTGGGGGTCAGTAGCACAGGAGCAAAGTATTTTTCAGACTTTTGTTTGTTTTTGGAGCCAAAATCTCACTATGTTGCCTAGATTGGCCTCCAACTCCTGGGCTCAAGTGATTCTCTTGCCTCAGCCTCCTGAGTAGCTGGGATTACAAGCCTGTACTCCAGCCCCAGGGCTGGGCTTTTTTTCCCAGGATGTTAATATGTTCTTCACCTAACCCTATTACATTATTATTGTGGTAAAGGAGATTTCGCTGTCTTCCCGGAACTTTGTCAGTACCAAAGTCTCTCATTAGTTGAGAATATTTGTTTACTTTCTACTATAGAGTTTTTTGATCCTAAAACTCTCCCAAATGGAGTGGGGGCGGGGAGAATCTCCCTTATCTTGCCAAGCAAACTAAATAGAACCTTGAAAGTTTTTATATAACCGGAGTGGAGTGGCTCAAGTGCCTGGAAAGCCAGCATTTTGGGGGGCTTAGATGAGAGGATTGCTTGAGGCCAGGAGTCTAAAACCAGCCTATGCAACATAGTAAGACCCTGTTCTTTCCAGAAAAGACAGAAATTACCTAGGTGTGGTGGCACACACCTGTAGTCTCAGCTACTCAGGAGGCTGAGGCAGGAGGATCGCTTCAGTCCAGGAGTTCAAGGTTACAGTGAGCTATGATCATGCCACTGTACTCCAGCCTGGGTGACAGAACAAGATCCTGTCTTTCTCTAAAATTAAAATAAAATAAAAACAAACACTAAATAATTTTAAAATTTTTTAAAGAAGTTTGCACATAGAATTAGCAAGATAATTATAAAGGCAATGTTTATAGATTTGTAATTGCCTGATAGGTCCTTACCCACTGCACAGGTAAATTCAATTCACTGAGACAGTATTATTGCACTAAAGAGTTTAATTAACACAAGGCCAGCTAAGCAGAACTGGAATTATTACTCAAATCAGTGTCCCCAGCAACTCAGAGGCTTGGGTTTTTATGGATAATTTGGTGGGCAGGGAGGAGTCCTGCTGATTGCTTAGAATGAAATCACAGGGTTGTGGAAAACAATTCTGTGCACTGGGTCAGCCTCTGGGTGGGGCTGTAGGACTGGGTAAATCCTGACCCTCTGGTCTGGGTGGGTCAATCAGTTGCCAGAATCAAAAATCTGAAAAAAAAAAAAAAATTCCAAAGAACAATTTTAGGTTCTACAATAGTGATGTTACCTACAGGAGCAACTGGGGAAGTCACAAATCTTGTGACCTCTGACAACGTGACTCCTGAGCAGTAAGGGATTATAGAAAATATGCCTGTAATTTAGCAGAATTCAGGTCCCTACCATAAACTTAATCTTGTGACCTCTCATTAGTCTTACAAAGGTGGTTTCAGTCCCTTAACAAGGAGGGGATTACTTTCAGGGAGAGACTGTTATCATCCTTTCTTTAAAGTTAAACCGTAGGCTGGGAGTGGTGGCTTATACCTGTAATCCCAGCACTTTGGGAGGATGAGATGGGAGTATCGCTTGAGACCAGGAATTTGAGACCAGCCTGGTCAACATAGCAAGAACTCATCCCCATTTTAATTTAAAAAAAAAGGTAAACTAAATTTCTGCCATGGTTAGCTTGGCTTATGCCCAGCAATGAGTAAAGACAGTCAGGCTGTGAGGCTAGAAGCAAGATGGAGGCAGCCATGCCAGACTTGTCTTGCTGTCATAATCTCTGCAAAGGTGGTTTCAGATTCAGGGCCTTGCTCTATAAAGTGTCCTTAAAAAAACTGATGTCTTCAATTTCAGAGGAAATAGATTTCTAAACAACATGTGCCTTTTTGCCTAGGAGCTAAAAGCTTTCAACTCCTCCTCTTCTTCCATCTCATAATCTGCAAGATGAAAGGAAAAAATCTAAGATTTCTAGCAGATTCTTGGAATTCGTAATTCAACTAATGCCTACTAAATATCTACCAGGTGCAGTAGTGGGTGGTGAAAATGCAATTTGTATCATTTAGGCAAAATTCTCATGGTTTCTACAACCTTGCTCTGAGCAATAACATACTAGAACAAAGGTTAACACAAATCATATTATTTCTAACAGCAAAAGAAGAAAACACTTCTCCAAAATGACTTATCTGAAAGACCCTAAGCCCGATTAGGTATTGTCAAGGAATAGGTCATTGTGGTTCAGAAGTTAATGGAAAAGCATTCCAAATTCCTTCTGTTCTTTCCTTCAATAGCGACTTCACTTGACCTTGACAAAGAGACGTCTTCAAGGAAAAACAACTTTGAAAGGAAAACAGAATTTGAAGAGTAATTTAATCTTAACCATCCTTTCAACTGGAAATTTGAGCTTATAAATAGTATCAGAAAAATGTGTTAGAGGTGTAGCTGGAAAACAAAATGTAACTTTTTCTTAAACTTCTGCAAATGACAGAATTATTCATAGGAGTCTAAAGGGAACAATCTCTGAAGGAGAAACACTGCTATTTCACCAGCGGGTCTTCAGAAATACCCGAACTTTCCACTTATCTCTTATAAGAAATTATCCACCTCAACTGGAAAATTCCAGGCATAGGCAAAATAGTCTATTTAACTTTCATTATAATATAAAACATTATTTGCCAGACTAGTTACATTGCTTTTCCAGATATCCCTTTTTCACCTAACACATTATTACCAAAAATATTCTAAAGTCTCAAATGCATTTGCCCTTCTGTCTTCATTTTAATGTCAGATTCTAAATGAAATTTGCATCAAAATACATACAAATGAATGTTTTAGAAGTTATTCTTCATAATTTTCCCTTTTCCATTTGTCTGAAATACAAGTTGTTATTTTTTGTTGTTGTTTTACCTTTCAGGAAATGGTGTCACCTGCTTTATGTTGATCAAAACATAAATCTAGTTGACATTCTTGATTTCTCTTTCTCACCTCCACTATATTCAATCCATCATATGTCCTGTTGGCTCTGCCACTAAATCAGAATCCAAGTCTTCCACTTTTCTCCATTTCCATTCTTTTTTTTTTTTGAGATGGAGGCTAGCTTTGTCACCCAGGCTGGGATGTAGTGGCATGATCTCGACTCACTGCAACCTCCACCTCCCAGGTTCAGGTGATTCTCCTGCCTCATCCTCCCAAGTAGCTGGGATTACAGGTGCCTGCCACCACACCTGGCTAATTTTCGTATTTTCAGTAGAGACAGGGTTTCACTGTATTGGTCAGGCTGGTCTCGAACTCCTGTCCTCAAGTGATCTGCCCACCTTGGCCTCCTCCCAAAGTGTTGGGATTACAGGGGTGAGCCACCATGCCTGGCCTCTCCATCTCCATTTCTACTGTTCTGGTTTGATATGGTTTGGCTCTATGTCCCCACCCAAATCTCATTTCAAATTATAATACCCACATATCTAGGGAAGGAGGTGACTGGATCATGGGGGCCGTTTCCCCCATGCTGTTCTCATGATAGTGAGTTCTCACAAATTCTGGTGGTTTTATAAGGGACTCTGCCCTCTTTGCTTCACTCTTCTCCCTCCTGCTGCCTTGTGAAGAAGTTGCCTGCTTCCCCTTCGCCTTCTGCCATGATTGCACGTTTCCTGAGGATTCCCAGCCAAGTTTCCTGATAGGCCTGTGGAACTGTGGTCAATTAAACCTCTTTCCTTTATGATTACCCAGTCTCAGGTAGTATTCTTTATAACAGTGTGAAAACAGACTAACACATGGTTTAAGTCATCAATATCTTGCACAAGGACTGCTACATTAGTTTCTTAAAATCTATTCTTCCTCCACTCTTGCTCCTCTAAAATTCATTGTTCCCAGAGTTTCCATGTTGGCCTTCAAGAGCTTAGATTTGATCATGTTTCTCTTCATCTCCTTGAAATCTTCCAATGTCTTCTATCGTACTAAAAATGCAAATTTTATTTCATGGCCCATAATGTGGTTTACTTCTTTGACCTTATCACATATCCTTATCCCTCATTCACTGCTCCCAGCCTCTACAAAACTCTGTTTCTCAAACCCAAACACCAAACCTTTTCCCACCTCAACACCTCTGCAACTGCTGTTTCTTCTTTCTGGAACTCCCTTCTCCAGATCCTTTTCATCATCTTTTCTCTACAACATGTGTTTCATGGACTAAGCAGCTTATCTGGGACCTTATTAGAAATGCAGATTCTTAGGCCAGACCCCTCACCTACTAAATCATAGTCTACATTTTAACAAGATCCCTGGGTGATTCATATGCAAATTATTAATCCCAATTGTCACATCTTCAGAAAGAATTAGCTGTCCCCAATCTAAATGAGCATCCCAAATCACTCTCTATTACACCATATATTTGATTCTTTTCATAGCAATTAACTTTAGATGAAAATACCTTATTTGCGCAGGGTGTGGTGGCTCACACCTGTAATCCTAGCACTTTGGGAGGTTGAGGTGGGTGGTTCATCTGAAGTCAGGAGTTCGAGACCAGCCTGACCAACATGGCGAAACCTCATATCTACTTAAAAAAAAAAAAAGCTGGGCGTGGTGACGCATGCCTGTAATCCCAGCTCTTTGGCAGGCTGAGACAGGAGAATCACTTGAACCTGGGAGGCAGAGGTTGCAGTGAGCCAAGATTGAGCCACTGGACTCCAGTCTGGGAGACAGAGCGAGACTCCATCTCAAAAAAAACATGCATTAAAAAAAAAAAATAAAATACCTTATTGGCTAACTAACATCTTGTTTTTTTCCTCACTAGAATGTAAGCTCCATGAAAATGGGTTGTGTTTATATTGTCCACTACTGTTTCACCATCTAGCATGTCTCATCCATAAATATTTAATAGCTCAATAAATATTCAAATACTGTACCTATTTTAATCTCATTGATCAAAGAGATGGTTGAATAAAGTTTTTAAAAATTTCTGTTTATCTGGCTTTTTTCTGACCAAATTGCCAGCCAGAAAAATGAGTCATATCAAGTGTTTTAGCATAAATCATTTGCAGTACCTTAACTGAATTTAAGGAACAAAGGAAGAAGGTTGGCCTTGGAAAATGAGATGGTAATAAAGATGGCGTCACTAAGAACTACAAAAAATACCCCTGCAGAAGCAAGTAAAATCAGATTACAGTGGACTCCCCAACATAGAGTGAATTATGCTAGCTTCTCACCTTCCAGAGCATGTAAACACTGAAGATTGGAGGTTTACATTTCCTATTGTATTGCATAGAATAACCAGTTCAAGGTGTTAAGAAGGAAAAAGCTTGTTAATAACATCCAAGGTGGGGCACAGTGGCTTGTGCCCGGAATTCCAGCACTTTGGGAGGCTGAGGTGGGAGGATAGTTTGAGCCCAGGAATGCAAGACCAATCTAAGCAACATAGCAAGTCCACCATGTTTGCAAAAAATTTTAAAAATTAGCTGGGTGTGGTGGCACATTCCTGTAGTTCCAGCTACTTGGGAAGCTAAGGTGAGAGGATTGCTTTAGCCCAGGAGATCAAGGCTGCAGTGAGCCATGATTACGCAACTGTATTCCAACCTGGGTGACAGAGCGAGACCCTGTCTCAAATAAATAAATAAATAAATAACATAGAGTTAAGAAAATTAATCTCTTGACAATTTATTTTCCTCATTCATCAGCAAGCCAAATGTACTGTGTTGATAGAATATGCACATATCAACAGGTGATATAAAAACAGTTGAGTTAGTTTCTGCACCATTTCCATTGTTCTGGTAAAAACAAACTCAGAAGCATGTTTGAGCTACAAAATATGAACTGTATAATTTCACTAATCCTGCATACAAGGTATATTTGCATGTTAAAAGAAAATTGTACAATATACAGATAAGTGGTAAAATGTATGCTAATAATTTAAAATTTTTTCTTAGAATGATATGTGATAACCAATTAAAAACACTGTGACAAGAGAAAGAATGAGGGAGAAAGGATAAAACTTTTTATTTTAGAAAATGACTTCTTTTCATTTGGCTTGGTGTGGTAACCCACACCTATAATTCCAGAGCTTTGGGAGGCAGAGATGGAAGGATCACTTGAGGCCAGGAGTTTGAGGCCAGTCTGGCAACATAGCAAGACCTTGACTTTTCAAAAAAAAAAAAAAAAAAATTAGCCCCTCGACATGCTGTTGCCTATCCATAGTTCTAGCTATTGGGGAAGTTGAGGTGGGAGGATC
>NW_016107481.1:11542-41497 GCF_001604975.1 Cebus imitator | reverse complement strand
ATATATATATATATATATATCCATATATATATATGGAGAGAGAGAGAGAGAGTTAAAGAAAGAAAATTACTTCTCTAACCTCTAACCTGCTTCTAGCTATAGTCTACAAGCTGTCCCAAGGAGCTTTTCCTTAAAGGGACCAAAGCTTCTAACCACCCCCAGAATTAGCAAAGTACCTTTTGAAAGTACTGTGTTGACTATTTTCTCCAGTCAGGTATCAGTTTTCTTAAATATTAAGATTGACTTGTTAACCAAACCTTCTCAAGGTGGAATAGCAGCACAAAGTTTGAGAGGAGATTGTTCTCTACTTGCTCCAGGCTGACATCAAGGTTTATTCAGGCCAGAACAACTTGGTAACCACAGGTTAGATACGCAGATTTAAAGTTTAACTTTATGTAAACAGTGAAACACAATCCAGGGACAAGGTCCATAAAGAAAGGTCCTGACACCTTTGCATTTTTGTGTCTTGATGACTGGATCATTGAGACCTTTAGGTTTTGGCCTCCATGGAGAGATATCAGAAAAATTAAAAATGCTTTCTTTTCTGCTTGGCCCCATGGCACAAAGCTAGCTGGCTAACAAAAACAATGAACAGAGCTTCCCAAGCACAAAACCCTGGGGAGAGAAATGGAA
Organism: Cebus imitator; assembly: GCF_001604975.1. NCBI lineage: Eukaryota > Metazoa > Chordata > Mammalia > Primates > Cebidae > Cebus > Cebus imitator. Next base: position 40,864 of record NW_016107481.1, on the reverse strand, counting down.
TGGAGTGAGAAGGCATTTCACCTGGTGCTGCATGATGGCTGGTAGAAACCCTGGGATGTGAAGTCACAAGCTCCCTTCCTATCAGCTGTATGACCTTAGGCAAACCATTCCCCTGTCTAGGCCTCAGTTTCTTCATTTATAAAATGGGATCAACGATATTTGCCCTGCCTGCCTACTGATATTGTTGTAAAAAGTAAGTGCTATTTAACAGTAAAAGCACGCATAATGGTGTAAGATCTAAAATGATGCATTCTGGAAAGCATTTTCAAATTCATGTATTCAGTTATTTAACAGATATTTATTGAGCACCTACAACAGGCCAGGTTCTATTCTAGGTGTTGGAGATAAATCTGGGAACAAAAACAAATAAATATTTCTCTTTCTATGGGATTTGTAGTTAGCCGAGGATAAAAATTATGAGTAAAATAAGAGCGAGGTTGCAATTTTAAATCGGATGGTGTGGCAGCCTGTTACAATCGTGGTCCCTCATAAATTATGCCTTCCTATGTCTGCACACCCTCAAAATGGACTCTGTTGTTTCTAACTTGCCAGTCAGGACCCAAAGCCCTGAGAGATCTTGAAGCTTCCACTTTTTTTTTTTAAGAGACAGGGTCTCTCTCTGTTGCCCAAGCTGGAGTGCAGTGGCATGATAAAAGCTCACTGCAGCCTCAAACTCTTGGGCTCAAGAGAGCCTCCTGCCTCAGCCTCCCAAGTGACTAGGACTACAGGCATGCACCACCACGACTGGCTTTTATTTTTTGTAGAAACAGGGTCTGACTATGTTGGCCAGTCTCGTCATAAACTGAAGCGTCCGCTTTTGAGAATTGTTGCTGTTGTGTAAGGAATCCCAGACTAGACCAAAGAAGGATGCGCTACTTGAAAAGAAAGGCCCCGCCAACATCAGCACCAAGGCTCCAGCCATGCAAGTGAGGCCGTCTTACACCCTCTGGTCCCAGTCCAGCTGCCAGATAACTGCTGCCTCCCTAGATGACCCTGGGAATCCAGCTGGCCCACAGAATTGTTAGAAATCATAAATCAGTGTTTTTAAGAGAAAGCCTCTTTGGCAAGGTAAGACTTAAGCAACAACTTGAAGAAGGAAGCTGCTGTGGACTGAATGTTTGTGTTCTCCCCAGTTTTTATTTTGAAGCCCTAATACCCTGTGTGGTCATATCTGGAGATCAAGCCTACAAGGAAATAATAAAGATGAAATGAGGTCATAAGGATAGGGTCTTATCTGATAGAGTTAGTGTTCTTTTTTTTTTTTCTTTTTCCTGAGACGGAGTCTCCCTCTGTCACCCAGGCTGGAGTGTAGTGGCGCAATATCAGCTCACTGCAACCTCTGCCTCGCAGGTTTAGGCAATTCTCTGCCTCAGTCTCCTGAGTATCTGGGATTACAGGCATGTGCCACCAAGCCCGGATAATTTTTTTTATTTTTGGTAGAAATGGGGTTTCACCATCTTGGCCAGGCTGGTCTTGAACTCCTGACCTCGTGATCCACCCGCCTCGGCCTCCCAAAGTGCTGCGATTACAGGCATGAGCCACCGCGCCCAGACTGATAAGGTTAGTGTTCTTATGAGGAGAGATACCACAGAGCTCTCCCAAGTCCCCGGTCTTCCCAATGCACTCATAGAAAAAAGGCCAGGTTGGGGACATAGCAAGTAGGTAGCTGATTGCAAGCCAGGAAGGAAGACTTCACCAGAAACCAAATGGATCAGAGCCTTGATCTTGGACTTCAGCCTCTAAAACTGAGAAAATACATTTCTGTTGTTTAAGCCATCCAGTCTATGGTATTTTGTAATGGCAGCCAAGGGCCTACTAATACAGAAGCTATGCCGAAGTTTACCTGAAGTTGCGAAGGCCAGCTGGAAGGCTGTGATACTGAAGCACAGTGAAAAAGGACAGAATTGGAGGACATGGGGTCAGGGAGGTAAGGGGGGTGCAAATCAGCCGGCCTTTGAAAGACTGCCTTTTACTCTTATTCTGAGTTAAAAGAAAGCCAATGTAGAGTTCTGAGGGGTGGAGTGACATATCTTCAAAGGCCATGCATTTCTGCAACATTTGATTTTTGTGTAACAATGAACATGTGTTACTTTTGTAATCAGGAAAAAAGGAATCAGAACACTTAGAAGCCTACATAAGAACAAGCAAACAAGTATAAGCTGTGACCTTTAATGCTACCTTGTAGGGTACAAAGGAAAGGGAGAAGAGGGAGAAAACAATAAAGGGTGGGAAGAAGAGATTGCAGCTGATGAGAAGTACAAGTCCCTGCAGGCCACCATCCTTGAATTAGCCAAGAACCTAGACACCTGTATTCTTTGCACTGCACTTCCACCTTCTTTTTTTTTTTTTTTTTTTTTTTTTTTTTTTTTTTTTTTTTTTTTTTTTTTTTTTTTTTTTGAGACAGGTTTCATTCTGTGACCCAGGTTAGAGAGCAGTAGCACCATCTCAGCTCACTGCAACCTCCAACTCCTGGGCTCAAGCGATTCTCCTGCCTTGGCGTCTTGAGTAGCTGAGATTACAGGCGTGCGCCACCATGCCCAGCTAATTTTTATATTTTTAGTAGAGATGGGGTTTCACCATGTTGGCCAGGCTTAAGCCCACTCTTAATTGCACCTCTGCAGAATGGCATCTGACAACAGATGGGGGTAGGGAATAGAGGGTGGGGACCAGAACAGAAAGCAAAGCATGGATTGAATCATTTTTTGCTAGGAATCAAGTACACCTGATTTACTTCACAACCTTGCATGTTGCCTGGCTTACATGAAGTAACAGCTCGGTTAATATTTCTTGAAGAAATGACTGGCTTGACCAGTCTCCTTAAGTTATTCTGCTATCCCAGTCTCCCCATTCCCACCCTTTTTTTTTATTGGTACAACTAAATTCTAAAGGGCTTTTTTTTAAACAAAGAGTTGGTGGAGTGGAGAGTTGATATTTAATATAATACAACAGCAAAAGTCTGCTCTATTTAAATCCTGCATGCCTCAGGGTCTGTTTCTAGGTTTAAAAATGCAACAGATTGAACTAAATCTTCAAGTAAAGATGAGATCTCACAGTTTCTCAGATAATCCTTTACATCTCATCATTGTTTATATCTTACTGTGGATTGTAACAGTGTTAAAATTGCAGTGGAAAGGTTATATGAGTTGTGTTATCTTGTAAAAGGTAACTTCATATGTTTACTCATTTAATCCACACAGCTATGCTACAAGGAAAATACCATCATTAACCCCATTTCACAGATGAGGAAGCAGAAGCTAATGCTCATGTTAGGTAACATGCCTTTGAGGAGGCAGTTCCAGCGGCCACTAAATTCTGCAGCTTCTCAGTTCCAATGCCAAAGAACAGGTGATTAGGCACTTTTTTTGGTCCTTCCTTAGCAGGCAAAAGATGGAGGAATGGTTAAAGATGCTCAATGAAAGTCTGGGTGGAGAGTTTCTTTTGTTTTTGTTTGTTTTTAAACGTACTTACCCCTTTATCTCTCTGACCCCAAGTCCTTCAATTCTGTCCTCATTTACTGTGCTCCAGTGTCACACCATTCCAGCTGGTCTTTGCAACTTCAGGTAAACTTCAGCATGTCTTCTGTACTAATAGGCCCATGCCACCATTTCAAAATACCATAGACTTACTTATAGGGTCTTTGTTGCCAAGGCTGGAATGCAGTGGTGCAATCTTGACTCACTGCAGCCTCGACCTCCTGGGCTCAAGAAACCCACCAACCTCAGCCTCCTGGGTTGCTGGGACCACAGGCACACACCACCATGCTCAGCTAGGGTTTCTTAATTTTTTTTTTTTTTTTTTTTTTGTAGAGACGGGGTCTCACCATGTTGCCCAGGTTGGTCTCAAACTCCTGGGCTCAAATGATTCATCTGCTTTGGCCTGGGTCCCAAAGCATTAGGATTACAGGCATGAGTCACTACACTCAGCTGGATTGCACTTTTAAAATGAGCATTCTGTCTAAAGTGCTCATTTAAAAAGTGCTGCAAGTATGCTTTGCTGTAACCAGTGGTTTCATTTCCTAAACAGTGTATATAAGCACTTTTTTTCTGAGTTCTAGAGGAGCTAACCCTGATGAATAGAAGAAAAGATTCTTTTTGTTTTGCAAATCATACCCTTAGTCATCTGTTCTGTAAACTTGGGCTTTTATGGATCAGATATTTTAAAACTATAACATAAATATATTTCAAATAAATTCTTTGTAGAAAGCAAATGACCAGCTATTAATATCTGTGGTCACAGAGATGAATTTTCATATTTTTTAATAGACTAAAAAGGTAGAATACTTTTAGTCCCAGTGACCAGTCTAAGGTTCACGTTTACCAAAAAGAGATACGAAATATTGCTCAGCCCAGCAGCAGATTCCTTATCCCTTGCCCAACAAAAACAGTCAACATTCCTTATTGAGAACTGCTGTGGTTTGAATGTGTCCCCCAAAGGTTATGTATTGGAAATTTAACCCCCATTGCAACAGTGTTGAGAGGTGGAAACTTGAAGATGTGATTGGGTCATGGGAGCGCTGCCCTCATGAACAGATGAAGGCTGTTGTTTCAGGAGCGGGTTCCTGATAAAAGGATGAGGTTAGCCTTCTTTCTCTCGCCCTGGCTCTCCTGCTTTCTTGCCCTTCTGTCTTCTGCTATGGGATGATGCAGCACGAAGGTCCTCGATGCCAGCACTTTGATATTGGACTTCCCAGCCTGCAGAACTGTGAAAAAAAAATTCTTTATAAATTACCCAGTCTTTGGTATTCTGGTATAGCAACACAAAGAAGACTACAAAGACTCCATAAATTACCCCAAGTCAGAGTTCCTTGCTGCTGTTCTTTGAAAAATCTGTCCTTAGGTCTTTCACCAGTAGGTCATTGGGTCTGACCCAAGTTTAGAGAACTATTTACAAAGAATCCTAACTAACCCCAGAGAGTTCTTGGTATTACAATGTCTGAATACCCTGATTTACTAAGCAAACTACACAAATTAATACATGGATAGAAAGCTGTCTGTGACACATTAAGTCACCAGTGACTTGACTTTGCTGTCTTTTGAGAGAAAGGCAAAATTAGTTCTTACTTGGGCAGTGTCTATTTCATCTCTTATATAATCTTCTATTTGAATAGCTTTTTTTCCAGGTTTCAATGATGGATACATCTCTCAAATATTGTAGAAATATGTATATTTTTTGAGATGGAGTCTCACTCTGTCACCTACGCTGCAGCACAGAGGCACAGTCTCAGCTCACTGCAATATCCGCCTCCCGGGTTCAAGTGATTCTTCTGCCTCAGCCTCCCAAGTAGCTGGGACTGTGGGTGTGTGCCACCATGCCCAGCTAATTTTTGTATTTTTAGTAGAGACAGGGTTTCACCATATTGGCCAGGCTGGTCTCAAACTCCTGGCCTCATGATCCACCTGCCTTGGCCTCAAAAGTGCTATTATAGAAATATTATTAATGAAAATCACTTAAGTGTATTAAGCATTCAACATGCCAGGCATTGTCCTAAGCAACTCATGTGTTAACTCACTTAATACACACAGCTATGCTACCAGGTAAATATTATCATTAACCTCTTTTCACAGATGAGAAAGCAAAACCACACTCTTGTTAAGTAACTTGCCTTTAAGGAGGCAGTTCCAGTAGCTTAAACTCTAACCACCATATTCTGCAGCTTCCCAGTTCTAATGACAAAGAGCAAGTAGTCATGCTGCTGGCAGGAGGCTTTTTATACAGAGGGAGCTAAGTCTTACACTAAGAAAATTAACTTAGTTTCATTCAATGAGGAGGATTTTAGCAACTAAAAACTCATTATGGCTGGCGCGGTGGCTCACACCTGTAATCCCAGCACTTTGGGAGGCCGAGGCAGGTGGATCACAAGGTCAAGAGATCAAGACCATTTTGGCTAACATGGTGAAACCCTATCTCTGCTAAAAACACAAAAATTAGCTGGGCATGATGGTGGGCGCCTGTAGTCCCAGCTACTTGGGGGGCTGAGGTATGATAATTGCTTCTACCCAGGAGGGGGAGGTTGCAGTAGCTGAGATCGCGCCTCTGCACTTCAATCTGGCAACAAACTGAGATTCTCAAAAAAACGAAAAACAAAAAAACCTACAGTATGCATAGACCCAACTTAGAACCTCTTGTAATCTTCTCAAAAGCAACTGCAATAGGTCTCAATTCATTGCAATTGACCACACGTGTTATTTGCTATGGCTTTAGCTCTGGCTGGCAGAAGAACTGAGGCCATACTTAGAATGTGTCATTGGGCTAATTTTATTCTGTAAATAAAAGAATAACTGTTTACAATATTTTAAAACATCTTTCCTGGCCTCCTCTTAGCTCCTTGCTCCATTGGCAGACTTTTCTCAGTCACTACTGACTATAATTTTAGTCCTAGTGAAAGGGAAGATTTGCTTATATTAATTGTATATAATACTGTGTTATCCCATAAAAGTTCTGCCCACTCTTACAAGGGGTCAGAAATATAAAAGACACACAAATACTTTTCATCTGACAAGTCATGTTTTGTTTAAAATTTGCTCTGCCAAATTGAGCTCATTTGGGTTGAGGAATTAGAATAGATTACAACGGATAAGGGAGGAAGGTAGGCAAAAAATAAAAACAAAAAAATAATAAAAAATTGAAACCTCCTGGAGGTTTTGGAATGAAATGCAAATCTGGAAGGGGTACATACATATGTACCAGCAGGGGTGGGAATGTTAGTGTCCTCAACTTTATTCATTCTTTCTCTAAGCACTTTCTTCCATGTGAAACTGGGTCCTTCCTCCCCACGGACCACAAATATTTGATTTCTTGTCCCAGCCCAGATGGTGGAGTACAGTGACCATCAACAGAAAAAGAAAAAGATCCAGTAAAAATAAAGGTCAGGGCGACGCAGACGCCTGCTGCTGCATGGGTTGGTAACAGCTGAAGAATCCGTGTTTGAAATGCCATGCTGGAAAGAAAAGTCACATCTGCCCAGAGGGCCTAGAAAATGTTACAGTGTTTTCCTGCACCCACCTTTCTGGATCTGTTGAATGTCACTCTCTACCACACTGACTCTGCATCAAACAGCTGAGACAGAGCTTTCTCATTTCTGAGTAAATGACCATGAGTAAAGACGGTCATGCTTTTAACATTTAGTGAGGGAAAATAATTTCATGACCTTGGGTGGATTGCCCTTTCACGACTGTCAACAGCCTAACAGAGGAAGCAAGTTGAAACGCTAAGGACAGATGCTGAGACACATCAAAACTTCTCTCTAAACACTAAAGAATGAAGAAAAATCCTAGCTTGGGGCATATTTATGTAACCGGATGTCAACACAGATTTCAAAACATCTTTTTGAATTGCTGACAGAGCACCAGTCATCTGCTGGGTATTTTAGTGGAAGAGCATCAGGGACTATCTGCTATTTACAATGTGAGAACAGAGACAGGTCAGCTTCTCTAGGTTTGCTCATCTCTTAGATGACGATAAAGCCTTTCTGTTAGTGGTCTTGTGAGGATTCAATAAAATATGCACATTGCCTGATTTAGCAGTGCCCGTCTCCTGCCGACTGGGTAACATTGGACAGATTGTGTAACTTCACAGTTTCTTCATCTGTAAAATAGAAATAACTCACTTTCCTGGTTGGCTGTGATACAAGTCAAATGCCCATCTGGCATAGAGTTGGAGCTACTACTATTGTTACTTATATTGTCTAATTCACTTTTTGTTTTTTTGAGATGGACTCTTGCTCAGTCACCCAGACTGGAGTGCAGTAGTGCGTCTTGGCTCACTGCAACCTCCACCACTTGGTTCAAGTGATTTTCCTGCCTCAGGCTCCTGAGTAGCTGGGATTACAGGCACGCACCACCATGCCAGCTAATTTTTATATTTTTAGTAGAGATGGGGTTTTGCCATGTTGGCCAGGCTGGTCTCAAACTCCTGACCCCAGGTTATCCTCCTTCCTCGGTCTCCCAAAGTGCTGGGATTTACAGGCCTGAGCCACTGCACCCAGCCCAATTCACTTTGAATATCATCTTCTATCTTCAGAAATGGAAACATATAATCCTGTAAAGAACAGTAGTTATTTAGGATTGATAAGTGGAAGGTGTAGACTTGAATTCATGTGTCAGCTACTTCTAAGGCAGAGATGAAAATGCTCTCTTCAACTGAATTTCCTACCTTGATGATAAACTAACAGCAAACTCTGATTATGCATATTTATCTCTAGGGAGCACTAGGCATCATGCTGACATAATCTTCACAACATTCTAGGAAGTGGAGATGATGAGCGATTTAAATACCATCTTCAGGGAGATGAAGGGTTATCATCAGGACAGTAACCAGAGGTTTCCATCATAACCAAAGCCCGATAGGTAACAGGCCTAACCTGAAGGAAACAGTTGAATTAAACTCTAGGAGATGATACATCTTCAAGTTTTCATTCAGGCAGAACTTCATTTCATTTTTTAATTTTAATGTATTTATTTATTTTTGAGACAGAGTCTGGCTCTGTCACCCAGGCTGGAGTGCAATGGTGCAATCTTGGCTCACTGCAACCTCTGCCTCCTGCGTTCAAGCGATTCTCCTGCCTCGGCCTCCCGAGTAGCTGGAATTACAGGCACACACCACCACGCCTGTCTAATTGTTGTATTTTTAGTAGAGACAGGGTTTTACCATGTTGGCCAGGCTGGTCTCAAACTCCTGACCTCAAGTGATCCACCTGCCTTGGCCTTCCAAAGTGGAGAACCTCATTTTAAAGTACTGAAATGGCTATTACTTACAGTTTTTCAATGGCAAATTGAAAAAACATATTTCTTTACATTATCTATGCAGCTTAGTGTAACACCCATGTGGCTCCTTTGAGTAGGTCTTTCCCCTAAAACTACTCTAGCTATTTTTCATGCTGGGCTACTTGGCAGTTTTCCAGAAGCATTCTGAAAAGGCTCAAAATGGGCAGGTTATCCCATGGTTGACTGAACTTTAAGCAACTCAGCCAGACTCAGTCTGAAGGTTAACAGAATGGGGGAGTTTAGCTACCTGGGCACGTGAAGGCTGTCAATAAGTGAAGGGCTTAGCACAAGTGCATATGCCATTGGGGCAGTTATAGACCTTCAAAACCTCACACTCCTGGGAGGATGACCTATATTGCCATCGCCTCTTCAAGCAACCCACAATGACTGTGGCTTTTTTCTGCTCTGTAGTTGCCATGGTGACATGGAAGGCATGCCTGCCAGCAGGAGCAAATAGGGATGTGGAAGTTGGGCTAAACCACAAGCACCAACAAAATCCCCAATTCCTTCCTCTCCCACTAGAGCCCAGCAGGAGGCTGATGGGAAAGGCACAACCCAATGGGGGTAGAAACACCATTTCTGATGACTGATTTGTTCTTCGTAGGTGTGTTATTTAGGACAATGCTTCTCAGACTTTAATTTGCCTATAAATGACCTGGACACCATCCTGTTAAAACACAGGTTTTGATTCGATCAGTCTGGGGAGGGATCTGAGATTCTGCATTTCTAACAAGCCCCCAGTGCTGCTACAGCTGTCCAGGCTTTGATTAGGAAGGTCTTTAGGATTTGTTGCATGTATCAGAGCCCCCAAATTAATGGTGGCTTAACCAGGACAGAGGTTTATTTCTCCTTTATATGACCCTGTTTCTTGAAGTCACCAGGGGCCCAGACTTTTATTGTGCTGCTGTGCCACATCGGATTTGCTGCCCTGGTCTGCACAGTCTAAATTTGGCTGCTATATATGCAATTTAAGCAGCAGGAATGGGGAAGGATGATATGCCCTTCCTTTAAGGTTCTAATCCAGAAATGTCACATTCTACTTCCCTTCCCACTCCCTTGGCTATAATTTAACTAAAATTCTAGCCCCATGGCACATCCAGTCCCTAGTAAGTCTGGAAAATGTTTTTCATTTTGTTGGGGCAGGGTCTTGCTCTGTTACCCAGGCTGGAGTGCCACAGTGCGATCTTGGTACACTGCAATATCTACCTCTTGGGCTCAAGAGATCCTCTTGCCTCAGCCTCCTGAATAGCTGGGACTACAGGTGTGCACCACTGCACCAGCTAATTTTTGTTATTTTTGGTAGAGACAGGTTTTGCCATGTTGGCCAGGCTGGTCTCAAATTCCTGGCCTCAAGTGATCCACCTGCCTTGGCCTCCCGAAGTGCTGGGATTACAGGTGTGAGCTACCGTGCCTGGTCTGTTTTGTTTTTTAAAAACAATCAGGGTCTTGCTGTGTTGCCTAAGCTGGACTGGAACTCCTGGGCTCAAATGATCTTCCTGCTTCAGTCTACACAGTTGCTGGGGCTACAGGCATGCACTGCTGCCTGGCTTTAACACACATTTTGTTGTGTTCCAGGTGTCCAGTGAAAATTCCATTACCAAGGAAGGAGAGAATGCATATTAGGGAAGACCAAGTCTCTAGGGATAAAAGTAATAATAGTATTACTGCATACTTACTATCTGCTAGGCACAGTGCCTCAAATGAATCACTTCATTCAATTGTCACACACAATAAAACCCATTTGGTAGGCACTATGACTATTCCCATTTACAGTAAAAAAACTGAGGCTTAGGTAAGAAGCTTCTGCACAGTCACACAGTTAGGGCCAAGGCAGGATTCAAATCCAGCCACTCTCACTCCAGGGCCTGGAATCTTAGGATTGAATGAAGGAGACCTCACAGTGACAGATGGGGCTGGGGAAGCTTCTACCATCAGAAGTCCCACAGAAGTGGGAAGGGGGTGGATGAAACTATGGGATAAAACTTTTCAGGATTAACTCTGAGCAAATAATCCCATGAATTTCCACAAGAAAGGTGATGCTTACCTGGGACAGTTTATACATTTTATGTCCAGAGACACAAGGATGAAAAATGGAGATCTGCTATTGGCTAGGTGAGTGAAAGGGCTTATTTCCCTGATTTCAGCTGTGACTGTCATCCCAGGCTAGGCCAGGCCAGGCTTAAGAGGCAGATGGCTCCTGGCCTGCTGCTCTTCTGCCCTCTTGGCTTCAGCCTTCCCTGTGCCCCAGTGGATACCACCTTGAATACCCAGAACCCTTGCTTTAAGGGAGCCACAGCTGGCCAGAATCAGACAGGGCCACTTCTTCGTGTTGTAGTCACAAGTTAGAGGACTTTTGAAAACTGGTTTCCAGGGGCTTGCTCTTTTTTCCCTCTTCTTTTTTTTCATGAAAGGAGCTTTTTGTTAGTACAGTCTTTGTTTGGGGATTCAGTTGATAAAGAGACCATTTTATTGGAATGAATTACTGACGCAAGTGCTGCCAGAAATCCTAGTGAGAGGACACCACTCTGGCTTTTATTCAACAAGGTGAATGGAAATAACTATTGAATGATGGCCTCAAGGGCACTTTGGAGTTTGCTGCCATCAGCAACTTTGAGAGTTTGGTTACTGGTTGAAGTAGAGACCAGGGGAGACAGAGAAAGTATTACAGATAATAAGAAAGAATATAACTTCTATTAAAAAATGTCAAACAGTCGGGACTTTGCCGGCCAGGAATTACAGAATGAACTCTTCCTACTATTAAATTACTAAATCTGTACTACTAAGAATGAGGTCCCTGAGACAGTTCCAGCTCATCTTTCTGAACCCTTGAAAAAGCCAATCCTCTCTGTCAAGCCAGCTGACTACTGGTGAGAAAAAATAAAACCACCACAAGTAAACCAAGTTCTTCCTGACTTTATGAAGACTCACCCAGATACGGCAGACTTCGTGGAAAGATATGAAAATGCTATTAAGCCAAATCTTATACAAACTAACTCTTCTCCGATGTCTGGTCCAAGTGATGTCAACATAAATTCAAGAGGACATACAGATTGACAGTATACTTGGCCCCACAACTCTTTTTCTGTTGTTTTGTTGAGGCTTCAAAACCCAGTAGTCTGTTAAATGAGTCAGCATTTCTCAGGAACTCTCTTTTGAAGTATTCCTGTTTGCAAACAGTGGTATGGAATGTGGCATTTAAATCAACTGACTGTGAACTTTTCAGAGTTCAAGGAAATCATTAAGGGTTAATAGTCAACGGAAATTTGGGTAAGAAGTACCCCTTGATACTGTTTGAAGGCATCTAACACCAACCAGTTCTAAGCGATTGAACCCCAAGTACCGTTTAGGAAACAGGAGCCTATGGGCAGAGCTGCCAGTGGCCAAACTTAGGGACTGTCTCATAGATTGTGGCTCCTATAGAATGGCTCCTCTGAAAAGCAAAGTGAACTGTGGTGTCCTGCCACCCCTGCCCTACAAAAACTATATACATTTGTTTTAAGAAAGGAAGGCAAGGCCGGGCGCGGTGGCTCAAGCCTGTAATCCCAGCACTTTGGGAGGCCGAGGCGGGTGGATCACTAGGTCAAGAGATCGAGACCATCCTGATCAACATGGTGAAACTCCGTCTCTACTAAAAATACAAAAAATTAGCTGGGCATGGTGGTGCGTGCCTGTAATCCCAGCTACTCAGGAGGCTGAGGCAGGAGAATTGCCTGAACCCAGGAGGCAGAGGTTGCGATGAGCCGAGATCGCGCCATTGCACTCCAGCCTGGCTAACATGAGTGAAACTCCGTCTCAAAAAAAAAAAAAAAAAAGAAAGGAAGGCAGCTCATTGAGATGTATACCATATTTAAGGTATACATATGTATGGCCTTTTATATGCCAATTATACTTCAGTAAGTTTTTGCTTTTTATTTAAAAAAAGGGAAGACAAATTTTCTGGTCCTAAAAGCAAAGATCATAAGATCTGGACTCCTTATCTTACAACTAAGATAGGGTGGCATCCTTCTAAAAATGCTGTGCCAATTTCAGGTGGTGGCATTACCAAGCAGGGAGAAGAGTGCCCTTGGTGGCTGGTGGAAGGGGAACGTTCAGGATTGTTTATAAGTACAAAGCTTCCCTGAAGCTCCTCTTTAAGTTCACTCCACTCCTGCCATTATTCATTTACAGATTCTGTACACTTTTTTGTTTGAGACAGGGTCTTGCTCTGTCACCAGGCTGGAGTGCAATACCATGCCTGGCTAATTTTTAAATTTTTTTGTAGCGATGGGGTCTTGCTATGTTGCCCAGGCTGGTCTCAAACTCCTGGGTTCAAGCCATCCCCCTGGCTCAGCCTCTCCAAGTTCTGGGATTACAGGTGTAAGCCACTGCACTTGGCCTATACCTTCCATAATTGTAATTAAACATTTCTATTATTTACATAATTAATATTTATCTCTCTACTTTGCTATATAAATCTCCATGTAGCCAGAACTTATTCTAACACTGAATCCCTAGTTCCTTGTACTAGATAGGCACCAAGCAGGTACATCATCAATACTAGTGAGTATATTAATGAATGCTGCGACAACTGGAAGATGCATAGAATTTCCTTGTACTGAAAATATGCCACTGCTTTTTGATTAAACTTAAAAAACATTTAATAAGCTAGTCCCCCACCTCAAGCCTTTGAAGAGGAAAAGAAATGGCCAGGGTGCCAGAGCCAGCATCAATTCCTAATTCAACTACAGGGGCTGCGGCCTTTTCTATTAGTGATAATACTTCTCAGAGCATTTGTAGGCTCTACTGCAGGCAAAGCTTCACCTCCACTGGCCACAGGCCAGCACCCCCAGAGTTCAGTTCTGGGGAGGAAAGCAAAGATGAGTCTATCTTTGCCCATTCTCTGCAAAATTCTTCAAGCTGTGCTTAGAAGTGACAAAAGTCCAGTGTTTCATTAAAAGAGTTCAGTTTTGTATTGAGAGGACACTACTTTGTCAGAGTGCTAAACTGTTCTCTTCTCTTGAAAAGAGTCCTGTAAAAGGTCTATGAAACACCTGCCAACTAATACCTAAACAGGTGGCAGGGAATTTTTTGATTTTTCTGAGATTGATTAGACATTGGTAAGTTAGATAAAGAAGGACATCATTATCTAAAAAGTGTATTCTGCCAGCATTTCTCTGGCTATGACTCCTCCTAGCTGCACACAAACAGACAATACAGCTTGTCACTAAGATAGACAGGGAAAGTTAGTTTCCCTACCCAACGAACTACATTTCCTATTATTTTCCCACCAACACCAGAATAGTGAAAAGGGCAAGAAATTAAATGATACTTGTGATTCTGTGTTATCTTCCAAATAGTGGTGATACTGGAGGTTGTGTTAATAAGTCATTAACATTTTTATTTTGTTGTAATAAAATTTATTTTTAGAAAACATTTTCTATTTATTGGTAACCCTATATTATTGGTAGAAAAATGTACCATATAATCAGAATTCCAAACTATGTCAAAAAAGCTATTAAGAAATTTGTTATTTTATTGTTACTTATTCTTAAAAAACAAACAAAACCTCTAACAATCCACATATCTCTAATGCATTCCAAGTCTGTAAGAGTATAAAATCTATGACATGAGATGCTCAGAAGCAGCAGTACCAGTCAACTATTGTGAGAAGTGCTTGAGGCTTTAAATTAAAACAAGAAATAAATCAGTATTTTAGTAAATCTAAATTTACAAGTTTGGACTTGATGTGTCTGTCTTTAGTGATCTGAGTTAAAGCAATATTGCACCAATTAAGCAAAGTAAATTAAGACCCCTCAAAAAAGGTGACATAGTAAGAAAATGTCAATTTAATCATTTACTTTAGCAGGCAAGCAATTTGTAAACATTCAGTAGCGGCAGCATCCAAGTTACAAACAATTTAAAAAGAACCAAGATTAGTGATTATAATTTTTCCTTCCCTTTCCCCAAAAGAAAAAATAAGAAAACAGATTTGGAAATGAATGACTTAAAACCCTACAAACATTGAACATTCAGTTATGTCTTCTATCAGCCATCTATGCATCTTCTCTGTTTTATTTTAAAAGATGTGTCTAGTCCTAAAATGCATTATCCTGTAAGAACTTGTACGTGAGCACTTGCAATCTAGGAATTTGTTCCTGCACACCTCTGTGCACGTATTATCTTAGTTTAAATCCCATTTGCAAAGGGAATATTTATGTCTTGATTCAATGCCTCTTTGACTTCGAGTGGCAGGGTGTCAAAAAGGTGATCTTCCACAACAAGCCCACTTTTCTTGAGCATCCGACACTGGCCCAGCTGGGCTGGCAGGCGGTCCAAGCAGTTCCCCTTCAGCTCCAGCTGAGTGAGCTGAGAGAGCTGACCAACTTTCTCTGGGAGGGAGGTGATGCAGTTTTGTCCCAGATTCAAAGTCCTCAATTTTAAGCATTTAAACAATTGTTTTGGCAGAATGTCCACTTTGTTACCAGTGATATGCAAATGCTGCAGGTTCTGAAGCAATCCTATTTCTATTGGAATCAATGAAATGTTGTTATAGCTTACATCTAAGCATCTGAGTTTCTGTAAACTAAATACTGCCACTGGTAAGGATTCGAGCTTGTTGTTAGAGAAATAAAGTGACTCCAAGTTTTTGACATGGGTAATGGAGGGAGGAATAGTAACAATTTTATTATGCCATAATTTTAAACAAGTGAGTCGTTTTAAGTGCTGGAAACTGATGATTTCCTCAATTGTGCGAATGTTATTTGACTTTAAATCCAGTTCCTGTAAATTAGAGAGGCTGAAAATAGCATGTGGAATTCTCTCTAGTTCACAGTTCTGGAGTTCCAGCTCGGCGACATTCATCATTTTCTTAAGGCTGTTCAGTACCAACAGTTTAGTGCCGTCATTATGAATGACTAACTTTGTAAGATGTGGAGCCACATCTGTAATGTTGGAGGGAACTTTGGTCAAATTGCTCTTCACGTGGAGAATCTTAAGGTGTCGCAACTCTCGGAGAGATTCAAGTCCTATCATCTTATTGTTTTCAGAGTTCAAATTGCCTATTAAGTACAACTCTCGAAGGTTTTTGAGCAAATACACCCAGGCAGGAATTTCAGCCACATCGGTGAACTTCACATGAAGGCATCTCAAGTGATCGCGAAGAAAGCTAAAAGCAGTCTGTTCAACTTTTGCAGGGCAGTGGCAGAGGTGGAGCTCTTGGAGGTTAGTCATTTGAGAAATCTTAGCAGGAATTTTAGCTTCTGGAATCAGCTCCAGCTTTAGCACATCTAGGTCTGTGAGGTCAAAGACAGCATCGGGCACCCCCGACAGCATGAACAGATGCAACTCCTGCTTGTCCTGGGCATTGCGTGATATGTGCTGCCTGAGTTTTTCAAATGTCCACTCGTGGTTCAAACTAATTTCCCTAAGTTTATTTTCACTAACTTCTGACAAGAACACACCAAATCGCTTGGAATACAGCTGGTCATATTGGTCTACCATGTGGAGAAGGAACGCAAAATCATTTTTGACATCTGGAATGTCACTAAAACTGCTCTCTTCTCTGACTTTTTCAAAAGAATATTCCTTCAAAGGTATCCTGAATAACCAGAAGAGAGTGTAGAGGCAGATAAAGCCATAAACACAAATAATGGATATATAACTGATGAGAAGCTTTTTCAACATGTAAGCCATATTGTGGGTGCACTCAAATACCTCGTAACCAGTCAGATGCTCAACTTTAGGCTTGCAGACGTGTTCAAAGCTGATTGCGTTGACAAAGTTCGCTGTGTAGCACAGAATAAAAATGAACTTGGCTGTTTTGATAACTGTTTGGACCACATAGAGTTTATAGATCAAGTCACTATCTTCCACATGGGCACGGAACTTCCTCACTTTCTCAAACAGGGCTTTGGCCTGCTCTCCATCCTTTTTATCCAGGATGGTCATGCTGGGTACTTCAATCACAGGCTTCTCAGCTGAAAATTTAAAGCCAGTTTTATTGATCATTGGTGTACTGGCACTGGGGCTCCCTTCATCACTGCTGGTAGACACATGCTTTGGTAGAGTCTGGGCACCTGTTATTCTCTGCTTGTTTTCCTCTGAGTCTTCGCATGCTGTCTCAGACAATGCTTTTGTAGTCCAAGGGGATTCAAAGCACTTTCCTAATATTGAAACGAAATGTTCTACTTTTGAGCATGTTTTGGGATATTTGAACCAAAAGTTGCTACTGACCATGAGAATAATAGTATGTATAAGAGCAAGGTATGGAAAATACTTAGAATACCACGGAAGAGCCAGATGGTAACACATCTGATTAATAAATACATATTGCTGAAAATCCAAGTTTGTTTTTCGGCCTGTTGGATCTTTTTTCTCTTTCTTTGCCTCCTGATTTTGAACTGTGAAATCTGTGCGAGGATATGTGGCTCTGAGAGGTATGTCAGGTGTCACAGCAGATGTCCCAAAGGAAATGTCATTTGTCGCCCATCCATCTTGGTCTTGGTTGGTGGCCGTGTCCATCTTCGGAATGTCGGTGGTGACATCAGCATTTCCTGGTGGTGTATGTGCCTTTGAATTTACAGGAGATGGCAATACTGGCAAACAGACCACCTGATCTTTGGTAAGTTGCATGGTTCCTGCAAAGATGGCTACCATCAACATAACAACAGCCAGGTAATCCATAAACACATCCCACCATGGTTTCAGGATTCGGTAAGTTGGCTGGATGTCATTAAGTGACGCAACTTCTGCAAGGGTAAACATTCCTAGAAAACAAGAAGAGAAAAGACATTATTCTAGAGATGCAAGTGAAAAGAGTAAATGAGAAAAATCCTGTGCCTGCTCCAAACTAAAGTTTTCTTATTCAGGTCCTATTGTTTTATCCAAGATAAGTGTAGCACAAAATAAACTAAAAGGGGAATATATAGCTTTTGTCTCCTAGTGCAAGGGAAGGGGGAAAAATGAGTAAGAGTTACATTCTAGGTAAGAAATAATGACAGACTAAATAAAGCCCATAGTGGTTACTTAGTGGACCTTGAAGGAGGATATGACAGCAGGATGGCATTTGTTGTCGGCTGGACTCATTTAAAGTTAAGACTGAAATTTGGAGGTCGAGGAGTGGGATGACTCTTATTTTGTATAAGCCAAAATTGAAGGGTCTGTGTATACCATTAAATACCATTGAATTCTGGATAGTCTTATGTTCCAGACTCAGTCCTAACATTTACTAATGGTGTGATTCCTTAAGCCTTGTACTTCCCATCTGTATAACAGGGATGAAAACTTCTAAGGGTTGCTGGAAAGGTTAAGTAATGATTGTGAAGCTCTTACCACACCCTCTGGCTACAAGTGTTTGTTAGCTGTTTATGTTAGCTCCATTCACTCTGGGGGAAGTGTCCGTGAACAGCTGAAATTAAGGGTCTCGCGTTTAGGAGGAGTCTTATCCACTTGCGATTTATCAGTATATATAGCTGAAACTCTGGCCTTTGATGCAGTGCTTATGGAAAACATGTGGATTAAAAAGACAGCTCAAGACTCAGCTGGCCATGAAATAATCAATGATGGTGATGCTGAATGTCAGCACCTGGAAGACCTATGTTCTCTGCTAAAGCAAGTGACCTGAGCAGCCATGAAGGAAGCCCCAGCACCAGGAAACTTGAAATGTGGTCATAAAGCTGGCAGCTTTATAGCACTGGAACTAGTTTATACAAATAATAAAGTACCAGAGCAATCATCCTGGAAGTAACCAAGAAAAACTGTGTTTATAGTGGCAAGTAATGGCAATGGGCTTCTCTGATTACATACATGAACCAAATGTTTCAAGTTTCAACTTCTTGAAAAACCACATTACCATATTTTGCTTTTTCGGAAGGTTCTTGGGTTTCCAGATTCATATTGCTTGTCTTTTTTAAAGAAATACATCATCTTGTTTCTTTAAAAATGAGCAAAAGACAAAGCAATAAAAACCAAGGCAAGTACCCAAGACTTTGAGAATGCATGTATTTTTTAAAATAAAGGATGGAAGGTGGATTTTTATCTATTCATGGGTTGTCTGGAATGCTGCGTTGAGGATTCTGAGGCCGATTCTGGTTTCAGTAGGAAACAGTGCTGTGACTGATTACTCGTATCTTCCTTGGATGACACAATGAAGAAAGGTAGCATTAGTACTTTGATTCCGCTCTGTTTTAAATTAAGTTTCTGAAAGCAGGAACCAGGTGTTATTTTCTTTTTTTCTGAAACCCTTCCCCATACCTAGTACTGCACAGAGCAGGTATATAATATTTCTTAATAAAATACAATGAATATTTCAGCAATGATCACATCTATAGTTAGTTTTGTAAGCAAAATATCTCTTATGTAAGCAGGTAAACACAAGCCTAAGCAGGTAAACACAAGCCTAAGAACTCCAAACATAAAATTGTTAGAAATCACATTCCCAGACTTCAGGGCTTAAGTATGAAATGCCTGGTATCCAGTCACTGTTAAAAAAAAAAAAAAATTACCAAGAAAGTGAAAAAAAGAAAAATAAATATTTGCACCTTAGTAGGGGAAGTGGGAGATAACACACCCACTTAAACCCCTTTTATTCTGAGCTCCTGTATTTTGTGTGGGTTTTGCTTTCGTGAATGGCTTGGGTAAACAGGAAGAAAGGCAACTGGAATCACAGCAAGCTAAACTAAATGAGAAACAGCTCAACCTCATGTCATTTTGAGCTCTTCAGTTCCTATCTAGAATGCACAAAACACAGCATCAAGCTGCAGGTTATACAGAGTGACTGTTTTTTTTTTGTTTTTTTTTGAGACAGAGTTTCGCAAGAGCCCAGGCTGGAGTGAAATGGCGCGATCCCGGCTCACTGCAACGTCCGACTCCTGGGTTCAAGCAATTCTCTTACCTCAGGCTCCCAAGTAGCTGGGATTACAGGTGTGCAACACCATGCCCGGCTAATTTTGTATTTTTAGTAAAGACGGGGTTTCACCATGTTGGTCAGGCTGGTCTCGAACTCCTGATCTCAACTGATTCAACCGCCTCAGCCTCCCAAAGTGCTGGGATTACAGGCGTGAGCCATTGCATCCAGCCCAGAGTGACTCTTACTTCTTGTACAGAGACTAGAGAATACACCTTGCACAGGTTTATCCCTGGCAAAGAACATAACAGTCATACCTGGGGACCATGTTTTAAAGGGCCATTTGTGTAATAGAAACAATAGATTTCTTTCAAATAGGATTTTTCTTTACTTTTTAAATAAAGTCATGAACTGCATAATGGTATTTTGGTCAACAATGGACTGCATATATGATGGTGGTGCCATAAGATTATAATGGTCAGGGACAGGGGCTCATGCCTGTAATCCCAGCACTTTGGGAAGCCGAGGGCCAGGTGGATCATTTGAGACTAAGAGTATGAGACCAACCTGGCCAATATGGTGAAACCCCATCTCTACTAAAAATACAAAAATTAGCCGGACATAGCGGTGCATGCTTGTAATCCCAGCTACTTAGGAGGCTGAGGCAGAAGAACTGCTTGAACCTGGGAGGCAGAGATTGCCGTGAGCCAAGATCGCGCCACTGCACTCCAGCCTGGATGACAGAGTGAGACTCCATCTTATAATGAACCGCACAGAAATGTGACATACAACACTAAACATTGGCATTATAGGTCAAGTAGGGCAATGGTCCCCAACCTTATTGGCACCGCAGACCAATTTTGTAGAAGACAATTTTTCCACAAATAGGGGTTGTGGGGAGAGATGGTTTTGGGATGGAACTGTTTCATCTTGGATCATCAGGCATTAGATTCTTATAAGAAACGCACAATCTAGATATCTCACATGCACAGTTCACAATAGCTTCACGCGACTATGAGACTCTAATGCTGCTGCTGAGCTGACACAAGGCGGAGCTTAGGCGGTAACGCTTACTCGCTCGTGGCTCACCTACTGCCGTGTGGTCTAGTTCCTAACAGGCCTCGATGGGTACCAGTCTGCAGCCTGGGGACTGAGGACTCCTGAAGTAGGGGAAAGGACTGATATTCAGTAACGGTGTTGGAAATTTGGTTTTCCATATGAATACATACATACATATACACACATACCATCTAGCTCTGTGTAAGTACACCCTGATAGTCACAGAACAATGAAATTGCCTAACACCACATTTCTCAGAAGGTATCCCCTTTAAGTGACATGTGACTGTAGTTGCACCTGGTTCTAGAGAAGCCAGAATGTTTGGGTTGAAGGACTGAGAGAGAAGTGAATTTTCACAGCCCGTGTACTGAGAACACTGGTTATACGTCTTTTACATCATGATGATTACGACTGGTGTTCCTGCTGCCAGGCTTTACCTCCTTCAATCCATTTTCCATCTTGCCTTAGGTCCCTTGGCAAAAACTCTCTAGGGTCCCTCTGCTCTAGTCTTGTTAGAGAAACTTCTGCCAGCTTCTCCAACAAGCCATTCTCTCCCTTGTGTTCAGCCTCTCCAACACTTTGTTTCCTCTGCCTTGACTACTTCCTCCCTACTCCTTTTCACCAGGCTATCAGGTTTCTGCAGCCTTTTCCAGAAAGCCTTCCCTGATCCCTTAGTCTGGGTGAGGTGCTTCTTGGATGTGTTCTCACAGGACTCTGTACCTCCGCCCATCACAGCCCTTATGACATTGTATTTACTTGTCTGATCTCCCACTGGATTACCAGTTCAATGAAGACATGCACTATGTCCAAATTCCTTCTTTGTCCTATGTATCCAATGCCTGACACATAGTAGCAGGTGCTCAATCAATGAAATAATTTTGAGATCTTGATCATTATCTTCAGCATCCTAAAAATTCCTTGAGAACATTTATTAACATCTACAGATGGTAATGGGCAGAGGAGCATTTTATTACACTGAATTGCCACCACAAAGCAACCTGGGTCTATGCAAGAATGAACACTACAAGCCAGGTCTCAGCATAAACATAGTTAAAAGGACCATACAGCAGAGACACTGTTGGATCCTTGCAACCAGTGTTACTTTGCAGCTGTTGAAATGTCAATGGTAGTTTTCAAGCACCCTGTACTCGGGACAGGCTTTGATCCCAGGAAATAGAAGAGGCTGTCCACCTTCCCAGTGGGAGAAGAAAAGTTCAAAGGCAGTGGCAGTGGGCACAGCAACAGAGTACAGAGTACTGTAACTTCACACACGGTCACCAGCTCGAGCCCCAGACTCCCTGCAAGAATGATTAACACTCAATAACAGCACACGACCACTCCAACCTCAGATGAGCTCCTCTCCTCCAGCCCATTGTCTACTCTGCCAACCCCCCACCAGAAGTTTTGTGCCCTCGCTGTTTTCTCCAGCTCATTTCTCTTTTTTCTATTGAACTTTTCCTTATTAAGTCCCAGCTCAAGTACTACCTTTTCCTTCAAATTGCTATCATATTGTCTAATAATAATCTGTATCTAGGCTGGGCATGGTGGCTCACGTTTGTAATCCCAGCACTCTGGAAGGCTGAGGTGGGCGGATCACCTGAGGTCAGGAGTTTGAGACCAGCCTGGCCAACGTGGCAAAACCCCATCTCTACTAAAAATAAAAAAGTTAGTGAGGCATTGTGGCGGGTGCCTATAATCCCAGTCACTCAGGAGGTTGAGGCAGGGAGAACTGCCTGAATTCGGGCAGTGGAGGTTGCAGTGAGTCGAGGTGGTGCCACGGCACTCCAGCCTGTGCAACAGAGCAAGACTCCATCTCAAAAACAAACAAAAAAACCCCTACAAAAATCTGTTTCTAATCTTGGTCTCTTTGAGTAGTTCTTGAACTCCTCGCAGGCAGAAAATACGTCTTAGTCACCTTTGTAATCCACCATGCCCTACTCTTACCCTTGACGAACACAGATGGCACTCAGTGATGATGATAATGATGACACTAATAGTGTCTACCACTTGTCATTTCCTTCCACGTGGCAAGCACTGTACTAGGAGCTTTACATCTGATACAACTGCCCCATTGTATACAGAGCACAATCCTGAAAATGAGCGTACAAAAGTTTAGTTTAAGGTTTTGGGGGCTAAGAGAATGGCTCTATTTCTAAATGTTATATGAAATTATAAAATCCATCAGAATTCCTAAAATTAAATTGGCAGATAATACTAAGTGCTGGTGGAGGTGCTGGAACAACTGGAATGCAAATGCTGCTAGTGAGTGTGTCAATGTTGGGAAACTCTGGGAAATGTTTTAGTATTATCTATTAAAATTGGGCATAAGCACACTCTATGACCCTGCAATTCCACAGCTAGGTATATACCTGTAAGAAAGGTGGGTATATATTCATCAGAAGACATGTATGAGAATGCTCATTGAAGCACCATTTGTATTAGCTCTAAATTGGAAGCTATCCAAATGCCTATCAACTGTAGAATTTTAAAAAAGATGTGGTATCTTTACAAAATAGAATACTAGGCGGCAGCAAGAATGAATGATCTGGTTACATGGGTGTGTTCAATTTACAAAACATGATCCGTACACTCAGGCTTTCACTTCAATAAAAAGTTTTTGGTGTGTAGGCTTTCACTTCAATAAAAAGTTTCAAAGGAAATGGTAAAAGAAGCTACAGCAGAAACAGCTGTCCTAGGAATGTGCTGTGACATGACATTGAGGCAGCACCTCCACCCTGTCCCAAGGCAAATCCAGGCTGGCTGGGATCACATGCCAGGGAAGCCTGTCTCTTCCTCTGGTGGTCTCCCCTCACGATGTATTTCCCCAGCCTGAGAGTAGGTACCTGCTCTCCCTGGAGTACAAAGAACTGATTCTGCCATAGAAAAGAAGGTGCAGAGGTAGGAACATGTAGTATCTCAAAGCTCTGGCTGGAAAAAGTTGAATGTACACAGGTGGAACACAAGTAGAACATTGCCTGAATCCTATTTAACCTTCACAACATTACTCTAAACAGCCAAAGCATTGTTATTTATTCTTGAGAGGAGAAGAAATAGACTCACAGAAGTGTGGATTTTAAATAATTAGTAGCAGGGTCTGGATTTAAAATTCCACCTAAGGCCAAAGCACATGCTCTTCCTACCAGATGACCTTTTCCTCTTTCTCATGTTTGTAGTGCTTTATGGTTTACAAGCTACTTTTCTATACAAGATCTCTATTTATTTTTATCATAATCTGGTCATCTAGGCATTACAACTGCCCAACAGTATGAGGAAACCTGAGGCCCAAAAAGCTTAAATGACCTCTCTGAATTAATTAAGTTAGAGAGCTAACAGAATCTTTCATCTCTAAATCTTTTTCTCTACCATGCATCATCCAATGGCTATGTTGTTGGCTATTGAAGGAGGAAACCCCTCACTGTTGTCCTTGGCTTAGTGGAGACAAAGCAATGAAATTGTGTGATCACCACCATCCCTTCCTGACATTCGCTGGGAATTCAAGAAAGCCACCAGCCCCATGGTGCCAGGCACCATGGAAGGGAATGCAGAGATGGTCTAACAGAGTCCTTGCCCTCAAGGAGATGCCAGTCTAATGCAGGATGATACCCATAAGTGTACAATTACAACATATTAGGTTGCTGCAAAAATGATTGCGGTTTTTGCCACTACTTGTAATGGGCAAAAGTTGCACCGACCTAATAGTAAGGGCATCACTTTGACCTTAATACAAAGTAATACGAAGTTAATACA
The DNA here is from genome assembly GCF_001604975.1 of Cebus imitator. Taxonomy (NCBI): domain Eukaryota; kingdom Metazoa; phylum Chordata; class Mammalia; order Primates; family Cebidae; genus Cebus; species Cebus imitator. The sequence goes on along the minus strand of NW_016107481.1, from coordinate 16,474 downwards.
AAGTACAGCAGATGCACAGGGCAGGCAAGCCCAAGTCTGCATGTGGTAACTGGGAGAACTTCACAGAGGCGTGGTTTTGAGCTGAGAGATGAAGGAGGGGTGATACATGAGGAGGTGGGGAGAGGAGGGAATACAATTTTGACCAAAGAAATAGCAAGGGCAAAGGCATAGCATGAGATAAACGATGTGCCAGAGAAACCACAAATAATTTTAATGCTATCCCAGTTATTGTCTAGTATAACCTTATACCCCTGTACAGATATCACACCTCATGGGTAAACCAAAGCATGGAAACCAAGGCATGGATGTAGGTACAGGCTTAAGGAAGTGCCCAGGCCATAAGGCAGAAAACCAGCACTTTCCAGCAATGTCAGCCACAGGGCTTGAATTAATGTATCTGTTATACCATTTTACCCACTAAAAATGGGGATAATGACATATGCCTTTCCTACCAGGGGGTATTTCAAACATCAACTGAATTAAAGATGCACAAGTACTTTGAAAACAAAAGTAGCTTTTCGTATGTACTGAGTGTGTATGTGTATAAAGTATATTAAACACATTTATATAATATAGTATATTAAGTACATTATGAACCTCAAGTGACTTAGGTTCAAGGTGTACATGTGCAGGTTTGTAACATGGGTAAACTGAGTCACTGAGGCTTGGTATATGAATGATCCCAACACCAAGGTCAGCAGTCCCCAACCTTTTTGGCACCAGGGACTGGTTTCATGGAAGACAATTTTTCCATGGATTTGGGGAGGAGGGAGGTTTCGGGATAACTCAAGTGCATCACATTTGTTATACACTTTATTTCTATTATTATTACACTGTAATATATAATGAAATAATTATACAACCCACCACAATGTAGAATCAGTGTGATCCCTGAGCTTGTTTTCCCCGCAACTAGACAGTCCCATCTGGGGGTGACGGGAAACAATGATAGATCATCAGGCATTAGATTCTTGTAAGGATAGCACAACCCAGATACCTTGAATTCATAGTTCATAATAGGGTTCACGCTCTTATGAGAATCTAATGCTGCTGCTGATCTGACAGGAGGCAGAGCTTAGGCAGTAACGTGAGCAATGGGGAATGACTGTAAATACAGATGAACCTTCGCTCGCTCTCCCACTGCTCACCTCCTGCTGTGTGGCACGGTTCCTAACAGGCCATGGACCAGCTGCAGTCTGTGACCCAGGGGTTGGGGATCCCTGACTAATGAGCACAGTACCTGATAGGGAGCCTTCCTACTCAACCCCGCTCCTTTCTCTCCCTCATTAAGCAGTCCGCTGTGTCTATTGTTCCCTTCTTTGTATCCATGCATATTCAGTGTAATTTAGCTCTTACTTATAAGTGAGAACATGTGGTATTTGGTTTTATGTTCCTGCATTACTTTTCCTAGGATAATGGCCTCCAGCTGCATCCATGTTGCTGCAAAAAAACATGATTCATTTTTTTATGGCTGCATAGTATTCCATGGTGTGTTTGTGCCATATTTAAAAAAAAAAAAAAATCCAGTCCACTGTCAATGAGCATCTTGGTTGACTCGATGTCTTTGCTATTGTGAAAAGTGCTGCAATGAACATTCAAGTATACATCTTTTTTGTAGAATGATTTGTTTTCCTTTGGGTATACATGCAATACAGACTGCTGGGTTGAATTATAGTTCTGTTTTAACTTTTTTGAGAAAACTCCACACAGTGGCTAAACTAATTTATATTCCCACCAGCAGTGCACTAAGTGTTCTCTTTTCTCTGCAACGCTGACAGCCTCTGGTGGTTGTCTGAGTTTTTAATAATGGCCATTCTGGTATGAGAGGGTGTTTCACTGTCTTTTTGATTTGCATTTCTCTAATGATTAGTGATGATGAGCATTTTTTCATATATATGTTGTCCACATGTAGATCCACATGTAGGTCTTCTTTTGAGAAGTATCTGTTCATGTCCTTTGCCCATTTCTTAAAGGAATTGTTTTTTGCTTGCTGATTTAAGTTCCTTATAGATTCTGGATATCAGATCTTTGTCAGATGCAGAGTTTGCAAATATTTTCTCCCATTCTGTATGTTGTCTGTTTACTGTTGATAGTTTAATTTGCTGTGTAGAACCTCTTTAGTTTAATTAGGTCCCACTTGTCAATTTTTGTTTTTGTTGCAATTGCCTTTGGGGATTTAGTCATAAATTCTTTGCCAAGGCCAACATCCAGAATAGTATTTTCTAGGTTTTATTCTGGGGTTTTAATTTTTTTTTAGGTCTTACATTTAAGTCTTTAATCCATCTTGAGTTAGTTTTTTGTATATGGTGAAAGGAAGGGGTCCAGTTTCAATCTTCTGTATATAGCTAGCCAGTTATCCCAGCACCATTTAGTGAACAGGGAATCCATTCCCTATTGTTTGTTATTGTTGACTTTGTCAAAGATCAGGTGGTTGTATGTGTGCAACTTTATTTGTGGCCTCTTGTCTGTTCCAGTGGTCTGCGTGTCTGCTTTTGTATCAGAACCATGCTGTTTTGGTTACCATAGTCTTATAGTATAGTTTGAAGTCACGCAATGTGATGTCTCCAGCTTTGTTCTTTTTGCTTAGTATTGCATTGGTGATTTGGCTTTTTTTGGGTTCCATATGAATTTTAGAATAGTTTTTTTCTAATTCTGCAAAAAATGACAGGGTAGTTTGATAGGAATAGCACTAGATCTGTATATTGCTTTGGGAAGTATGGCCATCATAACAATAGGATTCTTTCTAATATGAAGTTAAGCCAATGAGAGAGATCAGCACCTGGTTTCTGCATTCCATCCACATCTTCAGGTCTGAACTCCTTAAAGAATCAGGACTCAGAATGGCTATAAATGGTTATCAAGGGCTTTTTGTATTTTAACTTGAGAAAGGCACATTTAATAAGCATTAATTGCATATATTCTTTGGTTTCTCTTTTATAATATGTTCACTGCAAAAGACTTAAATAATTACATTATGAGAAAGTGGATTTCACATTCCAAAGCTTCTCTTTGTCAGTGGCACACATGAAAATCAGCTTAACATTCCTGTAAGTAAACATTTCTCATGGAAGTCAAGGAAGTTTTTGTACTAAAACTGAAAAGGAAAAGTTATTGGACTTTAGTTGGACAAAACTAAATCTGAAAATAACAGGGTTGAATCTAAATCCTTTTAGAATTATGATCCTGTTTTCTTATTCAAATGTATGGTTAGTGGTAACAGAAAAAGTCAATAACGAGTCAAGTTAAAATATCAGAAGATACTCGCGTTGGACAATCCCATGATTACACTAAAAAACACTGAATTGTATACTTCAAATGGGTAAATTGTATGTTATGTAAATTTTATCTCCATAAAGCTGTTAAAATAAAGAAACCAGATCTCAACCTTTATTTATTTTACTGCCTAAACTGCCTTTCAACAGAAATAAGATAGTGAAGGTAGATATGGTTGTAGCCTATTGTAGCTATTCATGCTAGACTACATTAAGTTCAAATATGTTTTTAAATGATTGCGTATGTTATTATCTCTCTAACATCCATGTCTCATCTCTAAAATCTTAATAATAAAAACCACCTCATAGTATAATGTATTAGGAACACCTGGCTCAAGGTCTGGCACAAAGTAAGTCCCCAGAAATGTTTGCTGAGTCTGAAATAAAAAAAAAAAAAAGAATCATTGAGGAGAAAAGCCTGTCTTAGTCTGTTAATAACAGAGGATGACTAGGCCAATTTGTTGCATTTTGAACTAGCATTAGTAGCATGTACATAGAGTAATCCTGAAATAAATGGCTGATGATAAATATTTGGTATTTAATTTTATTTATTCTTTTAGATGTATTTAAATTAAAATTACTGGCTGGATGCAGTGGCTCACACCTGTAATCTCACCATGTTGGGAGGCTGAGGCAGGTGGATCACCTGAGGTCAGGTGCCTGGCCAACATGATGAAACCTCATCTTTCCTGAAAATACAAAAAACTAGCCAGGCCTGTTGGTGGAAACCTGTAATCTCAGCTACTTGGGAGCGTGAGGCACAAGAATAGCTTGAACCCAGAAGGCAGAGGTTACAATGAGCCGAGATTGCCCTGCTGTACTCCAGCCTGGGCAACAAGAGCAAAAAAAAAAATATTTATATGAAGAGGTGGCAAATGATATTAGAAAGAGCACAACTCCGATACCCAAGAGACCTGGATTCAAATCTTGCTCTTGGTTCACATTTGTTGGCCATAGCAAATGTGCGTAGCTCAGTGACTGCTGGAAAACATATATGCATGAGATTATTATGAACAATACAAGAAAACCCTAGCATTAAAACAGAAAAATTTAATCCCCTAAATTAAGACTTTAAAAGTTGGCTGGGTGCGGTGGCTCATATTTATAATCCTAGCACTTTTGGAGGCCGAGGTGGGTGGATGACCTGAGATCGAGAGTTTGAGACCAGCCTGGCCAACATGGTGAAACCCCACCTCTACTAAAAATACAAAAAATAGCTGGGCATAGTGGTGGGCGGTTGCAATCCCAGCTACTCAAAAGGCTGAGGCATGAGAATTGCTTGAGCCTGGGAGGCGGAGGTTGCAGTGAGCCAAGGTCACGCTGCTGCACTCCAGCCTGGGTCAAAGAGCAAGACTCTGTCTCAAAAAAAAAAAAAAATAAATAAAACTAACTTTAAAAGTTTATCTGATCTGGCCGGGCGCGGTGGCTCAAGCCTGTAATCCCAGCACTTTGGGAGGCCGAGGCGGGTGGATCATGAGGTCAAGAATCGAGACCATCCTGGTCAACATGGTGAAACCCCGTCTCTACTAAAAATACAAAAAATTAGCTGGGCATGGTGGTGCGTGCCTATAATCCCAGCTACTCAGGAGGCTGAGGCAGAAGAATTGCCTGAACCCAGGAGGCGGTGGTTGCGGTGAGCCGAAATCGCGCCATTGCACTC
>NW_016107481.1:6143-11367 GCF_001604975.1 Cebus imitator | reverse complement strand
TTTTTGAAACAGGATCTCACTCCAGTTGTCCAGGTTAGAGTGCGGTGGTGCAATCTTGGCTCACTGCAGCCTTGACCTTTTGGGTTCAGGTGATTCTCCCACCTCAGCCTCCCAAGTAGCCCAGCTAATTTTTTATATTTTTAGTAGGGACGGGGTTTTACCATGTTGCCCAGGCTGGTCTTGAACTCTTGGACTCAAGTGATCCACCCGCCTCAGCCTCCCAAAGTGCTGGGATTACAGGTGTGAACGTTCGTCAGTAGGTGGTGATTCAGGTAGGAATGAATTAACTACCCAATTAAATATCAACTTTCATTTTCTTTCTATAGGGAAAAAAGTCAGCCCTCTTGGTCAACCTGGGCAAATGGGAGAACGTACAAAAGACTTACGAGGATCAAATTCTCAAATCTTTCATTGAAATAAATCAAATGAGAACAAATTAAAATTTATAGAGCTATACCACCTCTATAATAAAACTTCCCCAACACGCAATAGACACGTAAGCATATATGTGTATGTACACACAAACTCACATACCACACCTAATCAGATATCAAAAATATATATGGTTAAAGAAAATAACAAATGCTTTAGAAGCAACAGGGGAAAAAGGAATGATTTAGTCTTTTTCCAATAGGCCTCTGTGTGACTGTATTATTTGTTAATGGTTATGGGTATTACAAGTATACAATATACTCTACAGCTCATGTAATTCTATATACAAATGAAATGTAAATCACTAGTGTCACTCCCTCTTAAAAGATTATGATAAGAACTTATACTTTAAAAAATAGTTCATTTCTAATGCTATTTTGGTTTAGATATTCAAAAATAACTGAAACAAATTTTTTAGGGAAAAACCTGAAGATTTTAAAAAACATTCCTTATATAAAATTCACAAATCTCAGATTTCTCATAGGGCAAAATTCATCCATTTTGCTAACCACCAAAGCTTTTTATAAATCCAGTTAACACCTAAAAGGACTATAGAAAATTCTTGTGAAATAAAAAGAGTTTACACAAATTACATTTTAGTGTCTCTTTCAGGATTTCTCCCGAGTGCACTGCTTATTCAGTGCAAATTTGCTTCAGAGCTAAGGAAAAGAACTCTAAATATGTGTTAATAGGTCTGAAACAAAGCATCTTAGGAATTAACAAAAATGTGTTAGTATACTGCTGTAAATTTGTTTTTACTTCTAGCTCTCAATTCTAAAAGTCAAGGCCCACATTTGAGGGCTTACAAATGAGATTTTACTCATGGAACAATACAAAAGAGGCTCTAAAATCAATGGCTTCCACATTTTATTCCACACAATCTATTTCTTCTACAAGCTATCACCAGCATTCCCTTAAATCATGAACTCAACCAGCAGAATTTCACAAATGCTTCAGTATCTACATAACCCACTTAGCGTATCCTTTATTAGAAACTTTACTTAACAAATAGTTACAGAGTTTATGCTATAGGGTTTTGGGGATCAAAAAGGGAATTTTTTTTTTTTTTAATTAAAAGCTGCCCTTACTGAGAAAGCAACTTAGAAGAAACATAAGAAAGGCAAGGGATAATGACAAAGTTTCATTAGTCTCTAAAAGACAGTCTAGCAGCTAAGAGACCTTAATAAAGGCTCCAGAGAAAGTTATCCCAAACTGAGTGAAGCATTTGGTTCAACTTCATCCAGTTTATGAGGCAGGAGCTTTGCTTGCATTTTAAAATTCCCTGCTTTTTTCCATTTGTAAAATGGGTATCTTAAATAAAACCTGACCATTTTCCTTTTAAGTTTACTGACATTTAATAGTATTTCTTCTAGCACATGCCTGGCACAGCAAATCCCTGACACCCAAGCAGCTTTCCAAGATCCCACGAAGTTGCCACATTCTCTTCCAGCTGTTTTTGCTACCAAAAGCCCCCTCTGATCATAAACCCATAAATATCTGCTCTGGCAATAGATAGTTGAGAGCCTGTCAGTCCTTATTCCTGGTTTGGTACAGATGCTGGAAAAGTACCTGAGTACCTTGACCTGGTGCTTATCTCACTAACCCTCAAAAAGTTCTCAAAGTTAGTATGAGAGAAAAATACTCAGACACAAATTCTAATCCGTGGATAGGTAGCTTATTGAGTTAAAAGGATTACTTGGTAGTTGATTTAGGAGACTCTAGCCATTAGGACCAGAAATAAATGCAAACTCAGTGAATGGCTGCCCAGGACACTTGCAGAACTCTTAGTTCTGTCTGTCTCCCTTTCTTCCTCCACTTGGGTTTCAATGCCTCCACCTAATGGGAGGACAGTTTCTTTTACCTGCATATTCTCAGAGTACAGCACAGATTAGGAACTTTAATAAGGGTTTGTTAACAGAATGAATCACTCACAACTGTAACAGCATTCCAGAAGGGTGCTCAGAAGGCACCCAACCTGAACTGAATACTGTCGGTGAGAAAAGGTCACTCACCATTAATTATATCAAAGTCAAAATGATCAACTTTGACAGGCATTTTTCAATGTCCAGATGGGCAACATATTAGAACCCTTTTTAACAGGTCATTTTAATGCTAACTCATTCTGATAGACCACCTGCAAGCAGTTTGCCTCATAATTAAGCACTCTACAGGAAAACAAGACCAAGGTAAGCTTGGGCATACCCTCACTAGGAGATGATACCAAGACTTAATTCCTAGCAGAAGGCAGGTGATAAGCCAGTATGACCTCTAGGGCAGTGGCAGTCAAACACCATCTTAGCACATAACAGGTGATATAAAAGGGCAGAGAGGAAGGAGCTCCAGAGAGGGAGGCCCATTGACACAATGAAAGTGCCAGCACCTCAGGCCTCCTCTTCCTCGTCCTGATGGGGTTTTCTGCCCTTCTGCGTTGCAAGGACAATGGAGGCAAAAATTCTGACTGAGAGTGAGTTAGTGGTGAATGCCATATGTGTTAAGGTAGAATACCAGGTGCAAACGCTGAGCAAGTGCCCAGGACATGGTAAGCCCTGAATAACAGCTGTGGGTTATTATTCATTGTGTGGAATTAGGTGCTTCATATAAATAACCCTACGAACATTCATCTTTACCACCTGGTACTGAGAATTTTGTCTTTCATGATGAAATGGTATGAGCCATGGAACCCAGATGTTCTCCACCTGGCTTTGGGTTCCAAGAAATTCAGCCAATTTTATACAGGCATTATAAGCATTAATTCTAAGTCTTCTTTTAATTATTCATTTCCTCATTTATTCCTTTACCCAAGAAAAATATACTGTACACTCGTATTAACACTATGCAAATTCCTGGAGAAAGCCTGGGGAGTAAATTCAGACATATTTCTTCTCTCACGCAGTGCATAGTGTAGGGGAAAAAAACATTCACCTAGTTGTGTATATTAATTAAATCGTCAACATGAAGAGCTACCAACAAGAGGTACAAGCTGAGGTAGATTTGCCATGCAGTGAAAGAAGAGTAGGGATCAGGACCCTATCCTCACACTGACCTCTTCCAAGGTCCTGTACTCATATTTGCATCTCTAATTTTATGACAGTTTTCTTAATGAGAGCCCCTCACATTGCATAAATTTCAGATCTCAGGAGGCTTGGACCTTCCCCTGGTTGCACAGTACTATGAAAGTGCATAATGGCGTGTTTCCTTCAGTTTTCAAGATCCAGGAGGAATTTTCTGAGGTAATCATGATGGAAGGGAGGTGTGAAGAAAGAGTATATGGGTATGGTGGCCCAGAATGTGCAAAGGCTCTGTGAAGAGAGGAAACATGGAATGACTGGAGAACTGAAAGAACACTAGCGCCCAAAGACTGAAGAGTCACAGGAACATGCAGTGGAGATGATGCAGGGTCTTAGAAGCACAGTTTGATGTCATCAAACTAAGGGAACTGGCGTGTTTTTGGCTGCAGACTGGAGGTGGGTGTGAGAGATTGTGTCAAGGAAAACCAAGTCCACAAGGGGCGTGGTTTCAAAGGCAGAAATTTCCCAGCGACATGCCCGACAGGCCTTCGCCCCCGTTCCCATCTGGGAACTTAGAGTTCTTTGTCTAACATTCCCTCGCACGGGCTAGGTAGAAAGTCCAGGGGAGTTTCCTTTGTTTAGAAAGCCCACCGAAAGCTCCAAGGCAGGAGGCTTCGATTTTGGGCCAGGCAACCAATCCAGTATCAGAGTTGAAGATCAATCACTCCAGAAGAAGTTTGGAAAAGCTCCTCACACTGGATGAGAAAACTTGAATGGGGCGGGAGTAACTCCAGGGTTAAAATCTCCCCTACTCCCTTACCTATACCGACCCCGTCTCCGGATCCCTTCCCCACAGCAACATGGGAACCGTCTCCCTCCCTTTACCTGCACGGAATTTCCCTCTCTGGGATCCCCTCCCACAATAGCATGGAACTCTACTTCTCTCTCTCTGCCTAATAAATCGCTGTCTGCAAAACTCTTTGGGTCTGATATTTACCTGAACGAGCTCACCGTGCCGCCAAGGCCCTCTCCCCATTCTTGAGTGAGTGAGAGCCCAAAAACCCTGGGCACATCCCATGGTGGAGGGAGCCAAGCCTCCCCCGCATCCCACGAGCCCGGTTACAGGTGAAAATTAGATTTGTGCCTTTTAAAAGATTACTCTGGGCTTAGCATATAGGTTAGTGAGGGAAGATGTAAGATCAGGAAAGCAGCTATTTCATGACTCCAGGCAAAGGATATAGATGTAGGTAGTTAAAACTAGGTTGTAAGTGATAGAAAAGGTATTGAGTAAAATGGATAGATTAATAGGCTATTTAAGCCAAATAGTTTACACCTGTATAAAATATTCAACAGATGGCATAATTTATACACAAATAGGCTAGAGTCTCTCTTATGGAGCTAATTTAACTAGAAATTAAATTACTAAGTTTGTAGAATACTGGATAAGAATGTGGCTTAAGGAGTCAGCTTGCTTGAGTTTTCACCCCTATTTCCACCTTTTTTACCTGTAAAATAGGAACACAGATAATGTTTCACATCACCGTGTAAACCTGGGCCTTCATTTTCCTTATCAATGAAATGGAAATAAAACCCCACTGTGACAAGGTACATTACAAGGTACATTACCACCCAGTGTAATGCTGAAGACATAATAGGCCCGCTCATTGAATGTTCCTACCCTAACAACTTCCCATAATTGGATTTAAATGTCTAGAAATATTTGAGGAAGGTGGGGTCCCTGAGGAAAACCCAGGATTTGAAATGTGGTGGTGACAGATGAAAAA
>NW_016107481.1:3760-6063 GCF_001604975.1 Cebus imitator | reverse complement strand
AAGAGAACAGAAAAGCAAGAAAACCAATAGATGAGGAGACAAGAGTTAAAATATACATCAGTCAAATATTACAGATATCTTAATCTCATTAAAGGATAATGAAGACTTAAAAATCATTAATGACCTTTGACAATATAACCTCTATTGTAGAGGAATTCATTATTGAACTTAGAAAATATTTTAGAGATAAATAAAAATTCCCCTAAAGGGTTGGCCTTTCGAATACAAACAAGTCCTTATTTTCGATTTAGTGATAAATTGGTAAATTTGGCTAAATATACCTTTTGTTCTATTTCAAAGGATTTGATAAAGCAAAGAAATGTTTTATTCACATTCGATTTATTTAATTCTAAGTACTTAGCATCTATTTGTGCAGCTCTTGTGAAAATAACAAACGATCTTTAGAAAAGCAGATCTGATAGGACATTTAACTGGAGGCCCTTCACAAGCTAAGATGTGCTTGGAATTAATGGTCTCTTCCCTTCCCCAAATTATCTTAACTAGTAGAACTTTAGTAGAGAGCCACTGTTATGATACTATAATTTAAAACATTTTCCCCCGTGATAAAGCATTAGTAGAGATGTAGGACTGAATCACAATGGAGCAGCCCTCAGTTCATAAACACTCTTCAACCTTCCTGTGGTGGGAAGGTCCAAAACAGAAACAAACATACTATCTTTCTTTCTTTTTTTATTCTAACTTCATGTGAGAACATGCTTTCTAATTCAGTATGCTGTTACTTATTTTAGATGAATTGCTTCTTTGAAGATTATGGTCTTTGACTTTGGATAATCTTAGATATTTACTTTCTGATTAAGGCACATCTATTTAACTCCCAAAAAATGGCCCAAGATAACATTTTTGAAAAATTATTTTGCAAACTCAAGTGTCAATGGTGCCAATGCATTTATTTAAGCACCTGCTATTTTAGTTGTAGAGGGCATTAACAGTGTTTCCCAATCTGTTTCATTTCACGGCCGACAGAGGAAAGGACATTTATATACGCCCTGGAGTAAACTGAGGAGGGTAAATGCAATCAGGGAAAGGGGCTCCAGCCCCACCCAAAGAAGCAGATATCTCAGCCACCTAGTAGCCATTTCTGGCATATCGAGTGGGACTCCCAGCCTAAAATATCATACATTAGTTATAAATTAAGGTCTAAAACTTACAAGTGATAGAATTTATCTATCATGTGATCATTTTCAGAGTGATTGTCATCTTTTTTCCTCATAAAACCAAAAAACAGTAAACACAGATTATAATCAAGAAACAAGTTTCTTGTTTCTGTGATTTTATATACAACATGTTACAATTGTAATGGTAGAAATGTCTAATGTCTTGATGGACCACAATATCTTTAGATAGAGGCTGCAAATGCTAAGAAATATGTAAGACTGAGGTGACCATTCATTAATCTACATTCCTAAACACTACACACTGTGTTAGGTATTTAGGATTTGTAGTTGGCAATAACATACCTTGCCCATCACAGATTTTACCAAATTTGTGTTTTCATGAAGCCATCAAACTCATTATCAATTACATTTTCAACAAACGTTTAGCTTAGGTAAGTGCTAGGTGCTGTACACACACACACACACACACACACACACACACACTCTCTCTCTCTCTCTCTCTCTCTCTCTCTCTCTCTCTCACAGAGTACAGGAAGATAGATGCAGTCCTTGCCCTCCCAGAGCTTAAAGATCCATCCATGCGAATTGTGTTCCCAGCCACCGCCGCCGTGCACAGTTGCTCTTCAACGCCAGCGTGGCCTCTCGCTCCGCGAGCTCCAGCCGAAGGAGAAGGCGGGTAAGTAAGGAGGTCTCTATACCATGGCTCTTACAAAGCAGACTGCCCGCAAATCTACCGGTGGCAAAGCACCCAAGAAGCAACTGGCTACAAAAGGCGCTCACAAGAGTGCGCCCTCTACCGGAGGGGTGAAGAAACATCATCGTTACAGGCCTGGTACTGTGGCACTCTGTGAAATTAGACGTTATCAGAAGTCCACTGAACTTCTGATTCGCAAACTTCCCTTCCAGCGTCTGGTGCGAGAAATTGCTCAGGACTTTAAAACAGATCTGCGCTTCCAGAGCACAGCTATTGGTGCTTTGCAGGAGGCAAGTGAGGCCTATCTGGTTGGCCTTTTTGAAGACACCCACCTTTGTGCTATCCATGCCAAACGTGTAACAATTATGCCAAAAGACATCCAGCTAGCACGCTGCATACGTGGAGAGCGTGCTTAAGAATTCACTATGATGGGAAACATTTCATTCTCAAAACAAAAAAAAATCTTTTTTTCT
>NW_016107481.1:0-1006 GCF_001604975.1 Cebus imitator | reverse complement strand
CTCTGTCGCCAGGCTGGAGTGCAGTGGTGCAATCTCAGCTCATTGCAACCTCCACCTCCCAAGTTCAAGGGATTCTCCTGCCTCAGCCTCCCAAGCAGCTGGGATTACAGGTCCGTGCCACCATGCCTGGCTAATTTTTGTATTTTTAGTACAGACAGGGTTTCACCATGTTGGCCAGGATGGTCTCGATCTCCTGACCTGGTGATCCGCCTGCCTCAGCCTCCCAAAGTGCTGGGGGCCACCGTGCCTGGCTGCAAAATAAAGTTTTAATAAAACACAAATAATACAAGATAAAAGAATAAGAATAATTAGAGTTGGAAATGTTCAACAGAGAAATAGTGATTTTTTAAAAGCTAGGTCTTACAGGAGGTGAGGTATAACAGACAGAGTTAACAAAATAAAACAAAAACAGAATAATCCCACTGGTAACTGCAAGCGTATAGCTTAGCTTTAACAGAAACCTGCTACAAATGGATGAATTTAAAAGGCTGGGCCAGGTGCGGTGGCTCATGCCTACAATCCCAGCACTTTGGGAGGCTGAGGCCAGTGGACTACTTGAGCCTAGGAGTTCAATACAAGCCTGGACAACACGGTAAAACTCCATCTCTACAAAAAATACGAAAATTAGCTGGGTGTGGTAGTACATATCCAGAGTCCCAGCTACGCTGGAGGCTGAGGTGGGAGTATCACTTAAGCCTGGGAGGCAGAGGTTGAAATGAGCCAAGATCACACCACTGCATTCCAGGCTGGGTGACAGGGCTAGACCTTGTCTCAAAAAAAAAAAGGTTGAAGACTGCAAGGGGTTTGTGAATAGGGCATCCTAAATATTAAACTAGGTCATTTCAGAAGCTAACATCAATCAAGCTCCAGATAACCTGAGTGAAGATTTCAACTCAAAAGTCTTTCATTGGATTGCAAATCCATATGAGAAAAAAAATTAAAAGGCAAAAAGTCTTTTATGTAATTATAATAATGTGCAAAAAAATGGGAATGAAAAAATTTTTTT
>NW_016107480.1:4502347-4534373 GCF_001604975.1 Cebus imitator | reverse complement strand
GAGCCGAGATTGTGCCACTGCACTCCAGCCTGGCACCTGGCGACAGAGTAAAACTCTCAATCAGCACAAACTAAAGTAAAACTGACACAGATATTAGAATTAGAGGACAAGAATATTAAAACATTATTTCAAACATTAAATAATATATATATATATATAAAATATATAAATTGGCTGTGTATGATAGTGCATGCCTGTAATCCCAGCTACTTGGGAGGCTGAAACTCGAGTACTGCTTAAACCTGGGAAGTGGAGGTTGCCGTTAGCCGAGATTGCACCACTGTACTCCAGCTTGGGCAACAGAGCAACACCGTCTCAAAAAAAAAGAAAAGAAAGAAAGAAAGAAAAGAAAGAAACTAAGATTTAGGCACTACTACTGTGGTGTCATTTATTTTGGGCTTGCTCAGCTGAAAGAGCAAAAATATATGTGTGTATGTATGTGTATACTAACTTGAAAATATATGCCTATCTATAAATATTTTGTAAGCAATCATTCATATATATTAAGGTCAATGTGATTTTTTACTTATGTCTTGAACTCTAATCTATTACCACATAGATCATTCTAGCCTCTTCCCTTCACTGATCTGTATCTTCCCACTCTAACTGCGAGAAACCAGGCTTCCACCATTTGCCATTTATTTATGTAATTGTTCAATTCCAGCATATAAATATAGAGAGCAGTATCAGAATTGTATTCCTGTGGAAGGCAACATTATCAATTACAGTACAGTACTTATGTCCAGTTCCTTTTTTCTTAAGTCTTACAAACTCCATTCATTTCCAGTTACTTAGGGTAGCACCTTTTCTCCCACTCCTTTCAATGAGGCTGTTTTATGCATTTGTAACACAGCTATATTCTGTTGTCATAGTCTTCATTCATTTCTGGGATCCCATGATCTCCTAAATGGTATTTTTTTTCATTTGCCTGTATTAAGGTTCAGTCTTTGTGTTGTGAAGTTCTATAAGGTTTTTGACATATGCATAATACCAAACACCCATTATCACAGTGTCCTGAAAGATAGTTTTACTGCCCTGAAAATTTATATTCTACCTGTTCTGTCTCTTACCTTTTCCCCAATGACAACCACTGATGTTTTTAATGTTTCCATAGTTTTGCCTTTTCCATAATGTCATATAGTTACGATCTGCTTTTTTCAACTAAAAAAAATATGTATTTAATGTTCCCCATGTCATAGCTTAATAGTTTATTTCTTTTTAAGTCACTGAGTAAATTACTATGGTTTGGATGGAGCAGTTTATTTGCCTACTTGCCTACTGGAGTGCATCTTGGTTGCTTCCAAATTTGACAATTATGAATAAAACATTTTTGTGCAAGCTATATGTGGACAGCTTTCAGCTCATTTCGGCAAATACCAAAGAGCTCAATTGTTGAATCTTATGGCAAGACAGTGTTTGGTCTTATAAGACTGCTAAACTGTTTTCCAAAGTAGCTGCACAATTTTGCATCCCCACCAGCAATGAATGAGAATTCCCATCCTTGTCAGCATTGGTATTGTTAGTGTTTTGGACTTAACATTCTTATGGCTATGTACTGGTATCTTCTTGTTTAATCTGCAAATCCCTGATGATATATAATGTTGAGCATCTATCATCTGCTTATTTTCATCTGTATATCTTTTTAAATAAGATGTCTGTTCAGATCTTTGTTAGTTTTCTTATTCACTCTTACGTGTTCTTTGTATATTCTGGATACAAGTTCTGTGTTGAGGTATGTACTTTACATATATTTTCTCATTGTCTGTGACTTGCTTCATTTTTTTTAGTGTCTTTCACAGAGAAGATTTTAATTTTAATAAAATCAAACATCGATTTTTTTCTTATGAATCGTGTTCTTTGTGTTGTATTTAAAAGCTCATCACTCAATCCAAAGTAACCTACATTTTGTGTCATATTCTAGAAATGTTATAGTTTTATATTATATAAATAGGTCTATAATCCATTTTAAGGCATTTTTGTAAAAAGTGTAAGATCTGTTTCTAAATTCTGTTGCCATTGCATATGGCTGTCCAATTGTTGCAGTGGCATTTATTGAAAATACTTTTTTTCTTTGATTTGCCTTTGTCCTTCTGTCAAAGATCAGTTAACTATATTTGAAGGTATTTCTTATGGAGAACATTCTGGGTGCATTTCTAAATGATTACTTTTCATTCCCTGCACAAGACGTGAAGGAATTTTTCATGAGTCTTTAATCCTTGAGAAACTGATGGGATTTCTGGAAGTAAAAGTGTTGTGGCCCTCCTGAGGTGAGGTGCCTAAGGAATTTCTTACCCTTAGGCTAATCCACAGGCTGCCTATAGTAATTCGTTAACATTACCATTGAAGTGTTTCCACCGGTTTATGCTGCAGTGGCTTTTGCTCAAGGTTAGCTTATCTGGAATGTGATACGTCATATTCACCTGTCTGTAGACTTTATAGGGTGGCAGTTTACCCTGGGATCTCAATTATAAATTAAAGAAATCTCAGTGATTTTAAGAGTGCTCAACTCTTTTCTTGTAAGGATGAGAGTGATGACTTCCAAGCTGCTTAGGTAAAGGAGCTGAAAAAAGAAATGTCTAAATCTTGTTTTTTTTTTTTTATAAATTAACATTCATGGCCTAAACAACCATGTTATACTTCTCTCTGTACCCTCCATTGGTCTTTGTGCTCGGTTGATTAAACTGTTACGGTGTTCAAATGAAAACTAGCACCTAATACGATTATCCCATCCTTATGTCTTCTCTAGTGATGCTTTTTCTAATCTATTTGAAACTGTATTTTTCAGAAAGGCTTTCATTTTGTCAAAGACCTAATGTTAAATATATTTAAGTTTTATTTGGAATAACCTTTAAACCTGTAGATTTAATACAGATGAGTCGGTATCTTTATAATATTCACTCTTCTCTTAAAGTAACATATGACTCATCATTATGGCTTCTTAATATCTCTTACAAATTTTATAGTTTTTCTTTTTTATAAAGTTCTTACATGCTATCGTGTTGAATTTATTAATTGTGTGACATATTCAAAAGCTCTATTCTCTTATATAATTTTCAGGTTTGAAAATAGTATATTAAATTCCGTCATTAAAGCTTTGAAATCCTCTAGTTAAGATTCTAAATTTCTTACTTTATTGTTAAACTTCTGTGTAGGTTTTTAATAAAATCAGTTTTACTCTGCCATGAGATTAGGATTTTAAAAAATCAAGTAGCTCTTTTAAACTTTTAATCTATAATTTGCTTTAATGTTTCATTTATTATTTTTGATGAACTTCTATTATTTTATATAAATTTTTGCCTTATAATGTTGAGGACCTTAACAGATAAATTACAGAATAATTTTTACTAATTTTATGATGTATACTTTTCAGAATAATATTACCTTTCTCTTATGATGAGTTTTCTCCTTTGTCTTAAATTTTTGACTCATCTATTTGCTCATCGAACAAAAAGTATGTTGATATTCAATTCTGTTTTAGTCTCTGGAATATATTCTAAAGATATAAAGTACTTTTGAGACCTTGGCCCAGAAGTCATCAAACAGAGACTATTATAGTAAAGACAAAGGATAAAATAAATAATTACAAGGTGATGAACACGGTCATTGAGGTAGATCACAAATTGGCTATTAAATCTTAATTATGTGATATCTCTAAATCTCTACTTCCTGTGTGTTAAAATGGGATAAGAACAACATCTATCTCCCAGGAATATTGTGAGAAAAAAAAATGAGGTCAAGCTTTTAAATAGACAATTAGGTTGGTTGGTACAAAGCAGTTGTTTAAACAGTGAGCTATTATTTTTGTCATGAACAGCTCACCATGAACTCCTTGTCTAAAGTTTTGTCCTCACTCATTTTCTGTCCCAGTGACCTGCATTATTTATTTAGAGCACTTATTTCTATGTGACATTCTCTTATTTGTTTGATTTCTTATATGCTTCTTCATAAGGATGTAGATTCAAACAGACAGAGACTGTTTGTATTGTCACTGCTTGCTTTTGCCCATAGTCTGGAAAAAAGATGCTCAATCAAAGATTAAGACATAATATAAATGTTTATTTTTCCAAAAGCTTTATTTTCTCAATTTGTGGTAATTATGAAAGAGACAGAAACTATAAAACTATATTAAAACTATAAAATATCCCTAGTCGCATCATTCAGATGCTGTTTTATGCACTTCAGTGAATTTTCTTCCTGGGTTTTCTTTTTTTTTTAAATTTTTATTGTTTTTTTATTCTTTAAGCTCTGGGGTACATATGCAGAACATGCAGTTTTGTTACATAATTATACACATACCACGGTGGTTTGTTGCATGCGTCACCCCATCATCTACATTAGTTATTTCTTCTAATGCTGTCCCTCCCTTACCCATCCCCACACCCCAACAGGCCCTGGTGTGTGATGTTCCCCTCCCTGTGTCCATGTGTTCTCATTGTTCAGCACCCACTTATGAGTGAGAACATGTGGTGTTAATTTTCTGTTCCTGTGTCAGTTTGCTGTGAATGATGGTTTCCAGCTTTATCAATGTCCCTACAAAAGACATGAACTCATCCTTATTTATGGCTGCACAGTATTCTGTGATGTATATATGCCACATTTTCTTTATCCAGTCTATCATTGATGGGCATTTGGGCTGGTTCCAAGTCTTTGCTATTGTGAACAGTGCTGCAATAAACATACATGTGCATGTGTCTTTATAATAAAATGATTTATAATCCTTTGAGTATATACCCACTAATGGGATTGCTGTGTCAAATGGTATTTCTAGTTCTAGATCCTTGAGGAGTCACCACACCGTCTTCCACATGGTTGAAATAATTTACACTCCCACCAACAGTGTAAAAGCTTTTCTGTTTCTCCACATTCTCTCTAGTATCTGACTTTTTAGTGATCACCATTTTAACTGTATCTCAATGTAGTTTTGATTTGCATTTATCTAATGACCAGTGATGATGAGCTTTTTTCATATGTTTGTCAGCTGCATGAATGTTTTCTTTTGAGAAGTGTCTGTTCATACCCTTTGCCCACATTTTAATAGGGTTGCTTGGTTTTTTTTTTTTCTAGTAAATTAAGTTCTTTGTAGATTCTGGATATTAGCCTTTTGTCAGATGGGTAGATGGCAAAACTGTTTTCCCATTCTGTTGGTTGCTGGGTCACTCTAATGATAGTTTCTATTGCTGTGCAGAAGCTCTTTAATTAGATCCCAATTGTCTATTTTTGCTGTTGTTGCTATTGCTTTTGGTGTTTTAGTCATTAGTTCTTGCCCATGCCTGTGTCCTGAATGGTATTGTATAGGTTTTCTTATAGGGTTTTTATGGTGTCAGGTCTTATGTTTAAATCTTTAATCCATCTGGAGTTAGTTTTTGTACAAGATATAAGGAAGGGTTCTAGTTTCAGCTTTCTGCACATGGCTAGCCAGTTTTCCCAATACCATTTATTAAATACGGAATCGTTTCCCCATTGCTTGTTTTTGTCAGGTTTGACAAAGATCAGATGGTTGTAGATGTGTGGCATTATTTCTGCGGCCTCTGTTGTGTTCCATTTGGTCTACATCTCTGTTTTGGTACCAGTACCATGCTGTTTTGGTTACTCTAGCCTTGTAGTGTAGTTTGAAGTCAGGTAGCATGATGTCTCCAGCTTCTTTTTTCTTTTCTTTTTTCTTTTGGCTTAGGATTGTCTTGGCTATGTGAGCTCTTCTTTGGTTTCATTCTCCTTGAAGAGGTCCTTCACATCCTTTGCTAGTTGTATTCCTAGGTATTTTATTCTCTTTGTAGCAATTGTGAATGGGAGTATACTCATTATTTGGCTCTCTGTCATTGGTGTATAGAAATACTTTGTGACTTTTGCACATTGATTTAGTATCTTGAGACTTTGCTGAAATTGCTTATTAATGAGATTTTGGGATGACATGATGGGCTCTTCTAAATATACAATCATGTCATCTGCAAATAGAGACAATTGGACTTCCTCTTTTCCTAACTGAATACGCTTTATTTCTTTTTCTTGCCTGATGGCCATGGCCAGAACTTCCAATACTATGTTGAATAGGAGTAGTGAGAGGGCATCTTTGTCTTGTGCCAGTTTTCAAAGGGAATGCTTCCAGTTTTTGCCCATTCAGTATGATATTGGCTGTGGGTTTGTCATAAATATGTCTTATTGTGGTATGTTCCATCAATACCTAGTTTATTGAGAATTTTTAGCATTAAGGGCTGTTGAAGGCCTTCTCTGCATCTATTGAAATAGTCCTGTTTTTTGAAGATGATTTGAAATAATCAGTCTTTGTCTTTGGTTCTGTTTATATGATGGATTATGTTTATTGATTTGTGTATGTTGAACCAGCCTTGCATCTCAGGGATGAAGCCAACTTGGTTATGACTGATAAGATTTTTGATGTGCTGTTGGATTCCATTGGCAGTATTTTACTGAGGCTTTTCACATGAGTGTTCATCATGATATTGGTCTGAAATTTTCTTGTTTAGTTGTGTCTTTGCCAGGTTTTGGTATCAGGATGATGCTGGCCTCATAAAATCAGTTAGGGAGGATTCTCCCTTTTTCTGTTGTTTGGAATATTTTCAGAAAGAATGGTAGCAGTTTTTCTTTGTACCTCTGGTACAATTTGGCTGTGAACCCCTTTGGTCCTGGACTGTTTTTGGTTGGTAGGCTATTAATTGCTGCCTCAATTTCAGACCTTGTTGTTGGTCTGTTTAGGGATTTGACTTCTTCCTGCTTTAGTCCTGGGAGTGTGTAAGTGTCCAATAATTTATTTCTTCTAGATTTTCCAATGTATTTGCATAGAGGTGCTTATAATATTTTCTGATGGTAGTTTTTATTTCTGTCAGATTGGTGGTAATATCCCCTTTATCATTTTTTACTGATCTTTTCAAAAAAACCAGCTTGGATTCTTAGATTTTTTCAGGGTTTTTTGTGTCTTTCCCTCCATCACTTCTGCTCTGATCTTAGTTATTTCTTGTCTTCTTCTAGCTTTTGAATTTGTTTGTTCTTGTTCCTCTACTTCTTTTAATTGTGATGTTAGGGTGTTGATTTTAGATTTTTCCTCATTTCTCTTTTGGGCATTTAGTGCTATAAATTTCTGTCTATATACTGCTTTAAATGTGTCCCAGAAATTCTGGTACATTGTGTCTTCATTCTCATTGGTTTCAAAGAATATGTTTATTGCTGCCTTTATTTCATTATTTATCCAGGAGCCATTCAGGAGCCCATTGTTCAGTTTCCGTGTAGTTGTGCAGTTTTTAGCAGGTTTTTAAATCCTGTTCTAATTTGATTGCACTGTGGTCTGAGAGACTGTTGGTTATGATTTCCATTCTTTTGTGTTTGTTAAGTATTTTACCTCCAATTATGTGGTAAATTTTAGAATATGTGTGATGTGCTGACAAGAATGTATATTCTGTGAATTTGGGGTGGAGAGTTCTGTAGATGTCTATTAGGTCTACTTGGTCCATATTCGAGTTCAAGTCCTGAATATCCTTGCTAATTTTCTCTTGTGGATCTAATATTGACAGAGGGGTGTTACAGTCTCCCACTATTATCGTGTGGGAGTCTAAGTCTCTTTGTAGGTCTTTAGGAAATTGCTTTATGAACCTGAGTGCTCCTGTATTTGGATGCATATATATTTAGAATAGTTGATCTCTTTACCATTATGTAATGCCCTTCTTTGTCTCTTGATCTTTGATGGTTTAAAGTCTGTTTTATCAGAGACTAGGATTGCACCTTTTTTTTTTCTTTTTGCTTTCCATTCGATTGCTAAATCTTCTTCCATCCGTCGATTTTGAGCTTGTGTGTGTCTTTGCAAGTGAGATGGGTTTCTTGAATACAGCACACTGATGACTTTTGACTCATCTAATTTTCCAGTCTGTGTAAAATTTAGCCCATTTACATTCAAGGTCAACATTGTTATGTGTCAATTTGATCCTGCCATTTTGATGCTTGCTGGATTTTTTGCCTGTTAGTTGATGCAGTTTTTTCATAGCATTGATGATCTTTATCATTTGGTATGTTTTTGCAATAGCTGGTACCGGTTGTCCCTTTCCATGTTTACTGCTTCCTTCAGGAACTCTTGAAAGGCAGGCCTGGTGGTGACAAAATCTCTCAACAGTTGCTAGCCCATAAAGGATTTTATTCTCCATCGTTCATGATACTTAGTTTGGCTGGATATGAAATTCTGGGTTTAAAATTATTTTCTTTAAAAACGTTGGATAGTGGCCCCCACTCTCTTCTGACTTGGAGGGTTTCTGCCAAGAGAACCACTGTGAGTCTGATGGGTTTCCCTTTGTAGGTAACCCAATCTTTCTGGCTGCCATCAGCATTTTTTCCTTCATTTCAACCCTAGTGAATCTGATGATTATGTGTCTTGGATTGCTCTTCTCAAGGAGTATCTCTGTGGTGTTCTCTTTATTTCCTGAATTTGAATGTTGGCCTGCCTTGCTAAGTTGGGGGAGTTCTCCTGGGTAATATCCTGAAGAGTATTTTCCAATTTGGTTTCATTCCTTCCTTCACTTTCAGGTACACTGATCAAACGTAGATTACTTTTCATGTAATGCCATATTTCCTGGAAGCTTTTTTGATTTTTTTACTCTTTTTTCTCTAATCTTGTCTCACGGTTTTATTTCATTGAGTTTATCTTCAATCTCTGATACCCTTTCTTTCACTTGATTGATTTGGGTATTGGAACTTGTATATGCTTCACAAAGTTGTCATGTGTTTTTCAGCTTTATCATGTCATTTATGTTCTTCTCTATACTGGTTACTCTAGCTAGCATTTCATCTAATTTTATTTCAGGTTTCTTAGCTTCCTTGCATTGAATTAGAACGTGCTCCTTTAGCTTGGAGAAGTTTGTTATTATTCATCTTCTGAAGCCTGCTTCTGTCTATTCATCAAACTCATTCTCCATCCAGTTTTATTTCTTTGTTGGTGAGGAGTTGTGATCCCCTGGAGGAGAAAAGGCATTCTGTTTTTTTGAATTTTTAGCCTATTTGGGCTGGTTTCTTCCTATCTTTATGGATCTATCTACCTTTGGTCTTTGAAGTCAGTGACCTTTGGAACGGGTCTCTGAGTGGATGTCCTTTCTGTTGATGATGACTATTTCTTTCTTTTCATTAGTTTTCCGTCTAATAGTCAGTCCCTTCTGCTGCAGGTCTGCTGGGGTTTGCTGGAGGCTACTCCAGACCCTATTACCTGGGAATCACCAGCAGGGGCTGCAGAACAGCAAAGATTGCTGCCTATTCCTTCCTCTGGTAGCTTTGTCCCAAAAGGGTACCCACCAGATGCCAGCCAGAGCTCTCCTATATGTTGTGTTTGTTGGTCCCTACTGGGAGGTGTCTCCCAGTCAGGAAACATGAGGATCAGGAGGCTGCTTGAGGTGGCAGTCTGTCTCTTATCAAAGCTCAAGTGCTTGCTGGGAGATCTGTTGCTCCCTCCAGAGCTGCCAGGCAGGGAAGTTTAAGTCTGCTAAAGCTGTACCCACAACAACCCCTTTTCCCAAGTTCTCTGTCCCAGGAAGGTGGGGGCTTTATTTATAAGTCCCTGACAGGCTGCTGCCTTCTTCTTAGAGATGCCATGCCCAGTGAAGAGGGAGTCTAGTGACACAGTCTGCTTGCAGAGGCATTGCTGATCTGGTTTGCACTCCACTCAGTTTGAACTTTTCAGTGACTTTGTTTACGCTGTTAAAACTGTCTACTCAAGCCTCAGCAATGGCAGACACCCCTCCCCCCACCGAGCTAGAAAGCCCCTGGTTAATCTGAGACTGCTGTGCTGGCTGCAAGAATTTAAGCCAGTGGATCTTAGCTTGCTTGTCTTCATTGGGGTGGGACCTCACGAGCCAGACCATTTGACTCTCTAGATTCAGCCTCCTTTCCAGGGGAGTGAATGGTTCTGTCTCACTGGCATTCCAGGTATCACTGGGGTATGAGGGGGGAAAATAAAAACTGTTGTGCCTAGCTTTGTGTGTTCCCAAATGGCTGCCTAGTTTTGTGCTGGAAATCTGGGGCCCTTGTGTTATAGGCATTGGAGGGAATCTCCTGGTCTGTGGGTTGTGTAGACTGTTGGAAAAGCACAGTATCTGGGCTGGAGTGCAGGGGACAGTCCTTAATGGCTTCCCTTGGCTAGGAGAGGGAGTTCCTCTGGTCCCTTGCACTTCCTGGGTGAGGCGATGCCTCACCCTGCTTTGCTCACCCTCCTTGGGCTGCACCCAATGTCCAGCCAGTCCCAGCGATATGAACCAGGTACCTCAGTTGAAAATGTGGAGAACACCCACCTTCTGCATTGATCTTGCTGGGAGCTGCACACCAGAGCTAATCCTATTTGGGCTATCTTGCCAGCAAACTCTTTGTGGATTTTTAATGTAGATACCAATTAGTGCATATTGCATGTATAATCCTGTATCCTGCTTTTCTTTTAACTTTACTGTCTATGCTTTTTTCTTATGTTTCAAAAATCTTTATATGGAAACATAAAAACGTGCTTATTTAGCAAAACCCTAATTATTGCATATTAAGTATTACAATATTTCTTACAGTAACCTAAAAGTATAAGAACTGCATTATTTTATATCTATATATAAATATATTTTCATCTATTCAATAAATACAAATTAGATACTATATGTTGGGAATAGAATAGAAAATAAGAAAGCATTGTCCCTGCTTTGATAGAGCTTCCACTCTAGTGGAGAAGACACATGGTTTATAACCACTCTCATAATTATTTCTATCATAATTGGGAGGTTTTTAAAGGAGATGTATATGGTTTTACACATTTTTGTCTAATATAAATAAGGAGACTATCAGAGAAAATAAGATGAAGTGACATTTAACGTGAGATCAGAATGTTGAGTAAGAATTAGCCAAGAAAAGAGAGTGAAGAAAGGAAAAGGAATCAAAAGAAGAAATATTGAAAACCCACAGAAAAAAATTAATGAAGGTCATAATGTGGAAATGAGCAATGGATAAGGAAGAACAAACAGTACACCTTGGGGAGCAAAGGAAAGTCAGTGTGTGCTTGTGTAGCTGTGTTAATTTGATGTATTCTACATACATCTAACAGTACCAGGTAGAGGTACTGAGAAACAGGTAATAAAGTAGAGACTATGTATTTACCAAATGTGGAGCTTGCATTGAGTTGTTTTGTTGGTAGTGATCATGGGCAATGATTCATCTTGTATCCGTTTGTTGTTGAGTGGTAGATCATGTAGGCACAAGGCTTATCCCCACAATAAGTAAAACTAATTCATTGTGTATTAATCCGTGGGTTTGGCCTTAGGGTTTCCAGGTTCTAATGGACTGAACAAACCTATCTCATGATGTCGATGTTGATAATACTGATTGTCTTTCTTAAGAGCAGTTATTACTCAAAGTGGTATCATCTCTTCTATTTGTTTTCAGTGGATTTCAAAGACATGTAACACATAGCCTGAAAGTTTTAAGTTCTAAGAAAGATAGAATGTGAATTGTGTCCTCCCCAAAACGGTAGTGGTGCTAGTAAATGAAAACTGAATTTTATAGTTTAACATTCTCTAAGTTGCAAATGTTCATTAGAAATAAAGAACAGTAGGGAAAATACTGAGAGGAGAGAATTGTGTAGCATTTGTATTTGATGCCTAACCATTTGCAAAGTCCTCTAGGAAATCCTACCTAAAAAGAAACATTAATTAAATTCATCTTTCCATGTATGCCTTATGGGAATTATCAACATCAAACTCATATGAAAAAATAGCAGACTCTAATTATTTCCATGAATCTCGTGCTTTTTTAAAAATACAAACATTGATTTGCAAGTAAGTTATAGCATTAGGTAGAATTTTCCTTTAATTATATGAGTTAAAGATTTTGTAAATAAATGGTTTATATATTCATCAAGCATTTATTAGGAATCTTACATACAGAAAGCTCTACACAGGTGCTAAAAGAAGTACAAAGATATATAAAACAATCTATTTTCAAGAACTGTGTAACATCTGCAGTAGGATGTGTGATTATTAAAAAAATGGTGACATCTTTCAGTTTAATAAAATCCAAGTTGAGCACAAGGCAAGATAAATAGAATACAGTTTGAGTGTTCATGAGCCTGGTACCATAACCAATTTTAATCCATGTTATTATATCATATGATTTAAATGAGACAATTCTTTATACCCCAGAATACATGGCTTATCATGTCACCACAGTGACTCACTCTACCTGACATGAAATACCTCCAACAGAGTCCCTGATAAGTGAAACAATAAGAACAAGGAGTTGAGTCAAGAAACCCAAGTTAGAACGTATTATATATGGTACATTGGGTTGAAAAGATGACATTTCAGCTGCCTTTCATTTCAAGTTTCCTGATATGACTACTCTTAATGTTGCTTAATATATTTAATTAGTTGGTTCTACAAGTGTGTCTGCATGATTATCTTAACTAAGAAGTAGAATTTTAAAGGTGCAGTGAAGAATGCCTGTTTTCCAGGATCTGATAACATTGTTACTATTTTTCAATTTTTTTAATTTGAGAGAGACACATAAAATGAAGCTTTTAACTGATCTTCCTCTTCAGTTTTTATGCTAGTACATGTAAAGACAATATGTAATACCTACACTATAAGATGTCATTATCCCTTTATATAACTAAGGAAATTATACATATACATATATTTATAGCAACAACATGCAAATGAATTTTTTATAAATTATACTTTAGGTTCTGGGGTACATGTGGAGATCATGCAGGATTGTTGCATGGGTACATACATGGCAATGTGGCTTGTGGCCTCCATCCCCCCGTCACCTACATCTGGCATTTCTCCCCATGTTATCCCTCCCCGACCTCCCCACCCCCCAGGCTTTGCCCCCCACTCCCTTGGCCCCCCAACAGACCCCAGTATGTGATGCTCCCCTCCCTGTGTGCATGTTTTATCACTGTTCAGTACCCGCCTATGAATGAGAACATGGAGTGTTTTTCTGTTCTTGTGTCATTTTGCTAAGAATGATGGTTTCCAGATTCATCCATATCCCTATAAAGGACATAAACTCAGCGATTTTTTTATGGCTGTACAGTATTCCATGGTATATATGAGCCACATTTTCCTTGTCTAGTCTGTCGTCGATGGACATTTAGGTTGATTCCAGGTCTTTGCTATTGTAAACAGGGCCGCTATGAATATACGTATGCATGTGTCTTTATAATAGAATGATTTATAATCCTTTGGGTATATACTCAGTAATGGGATTGCTAAGTCAAATGGAATTTCTATTGCTAAGTCCTTGAGCAAGTGCCACACTGTCTTCCACAATAGTTGAACTGGTTTACACTCCCACCAACAGGGTAAAAGTGTTTCTATTTCTCCACATCCTCTCCAGCATCTGTTGCCTCCAGATTTTTTAATGATTGACATTCTAACTGGCGTGACATGGTATCTCAATGTGGTTTTGATTTGCATTTTTCTTATAATCAGTGATGATAAGCATTTTTTCATATGTTTGTTGGCCTCATATATGTCTTCTTTTAAAAAGCATCTGTTTATATCCTTCTCCCACTTTTGAATGGGTTGTTTTTTTCTTGTAAATCTGTTTTAGTTCTTTGTAGATTTTGGATATTAGCCCTTTGACAGATGGGTAGATTGCAAAAATTTTTTCCCATTCTGTTGGTGCAGTTCACTCTAACGACTGTTTCTTTTGCCGTGCAGAAGCTGTGGAGTTTGATTAGGACCCATTTGTCTATTTTGGCTTTTGTTGCCAATGCTTTTGGTGTTTTAGTCATGAAGTCCTTGCCTATCCCTATGTCCTGAATGGTTTTGCCTAGATTTTCTTCCAGGGTTTTTATGGTGTTAGGTCTTATGTTTAAGTCTTTAATCCAACTGGAGTTAATTTTAGTGTAAGGTGTCAGGAAGGGGTCCAGTTTCTGCTTTCTGCACATGGCTAGCCAGTTTTCCCAACACCATTTATTAAACAGGAAATCCTTTCCCCATTACTTGTTTTTGTGAGGTTTGTCAAAGATCAGATGATTGTAGATGTCTGGCATTGCCTCCGAGGCCTCTGTTCTGTTCCATTGGTCTATATCTCTGTTTTGGTACCAGTACCATGATGTTTTGATTACTGTAGCTTTGGACTATAGTTTGAAATCAGGTAGCATGATGCCTCCGGCTTTGTTCTTTTTGCTTACGATTGTCTTGGCTATGCAGGCTCTCTTTTGGTTCCATATGAAGTTTAAGGTGGTTTTTTTCAGTTCTGTGAAGAAGGTCATTGGTAGCTTGATGGGGATAGCATTGAATCTATAAATTTCTTTCGGCAATATGGCCATTTTCATGATATTGATTCTTCCTAACCATGAATATGGAATGTTTCTCCATCTGTTTGTGTCCCTTTATTTCCTTGAGCAGTGGTTTGTAGTTCTCCTTGAAGAGGTCCTTTACATCCTTTTTTAGTTGTATTCCTAGGTATTTTATTCTTTTTGTAGCAATTGGGAATGGGAATTTGCTCATAATTTGGCTCTCTGTTAGTCTGTTATTGGTGTATAGAAGTGCTTGTGATTTCTGCACAGTGATTTTATATCCTGAGACTTTCCTGAAGTTGCTTGTCAGTTTAAGGAGATTTTGGGCAGAGAGGATAGAGTCTTCTAAATATACAATCATGTCGTCTGCAAATAGAGACAATTTCACTTCTTCTTTTCCTAGTTGAATACCTTTTTTACCCCTTGCCTAATAAGGTCTCGCTGGAACTTCCAATCCTATATTGAATAGGAGTGGTGACAATGGGCATCATTGTCTAGAGCTGGATTTAAAAGGGAGTGCTTCCAGTTTTTGCCCATTCAGTATGATATTGCCTGCAGGTTTGTTGTAAATAGCTTTTATTATTTTTGAGATATGTTCCTTCGATACCTAGTTTATTGAGAGTTTTTAGCATAAAGGGCTGTTGAATATTGTCAAAGGCCATCTCTGCATCTACTGAGATAATCATGTGGTTTTTGTGTTTGGTTCTGTTTATGTGGTAGATTACATTTACAGATTTGTGTATGTTGAACCAGCCTTGCATCCCCAGAATGAAGCCTACTTGATCATGATGGATAAGCTTTTTGATGTGCTGTTCCAGTCAGTTTGCCAGTATTTCAATGAAGATTTTTGCATCTATGTTCATCATGGATATTGGCCTGAAGTTTTCTTTTTTGGTTAACTCTCTGCTGGGTTTTGGTATCAGGATGATGTTGGTCTCATAAAATGATTTGGGAATGATTCCCTCTTTTTTTATTGTTTGGAATAGTTTCAGAAGGAATGCTACCAGTTTGTACATTCTTTGTACATCTGGTAGAATTCAGCTGTGAACCTGTCTGGACCTGGACTTTTTTTGGTTGGTAGGCTATTAATTGTGGCCCCAAGTTCAGCCCTTGTTACTGGACTGTCCAAGGTTTCAACTTCCTCCTGGTTTAGGCTTGGGAGGGTGCAAATGTCCAGGAATTTATCCATTTCTTCCAGGTTTACTGGTTGATATGCATAGAGTTGTTTGTAGTAATCTGATTGTAGTTTGTATTTCTGTGAAGTCAGTGGTGATATCCCCTTTATCGTTTTTTATTGCATCTATTTGATCCTTCTTCCTTTTCTTTTTTATTAATCTGGCTAGTGATCTATTTTGTTGATATTTAAAAAGGCCGGCTCTTGGATTTATTGATTTTTTTGAAGGATTTTTTTTTGACTCTATCTCCTTCAATTCTGCTCTGATCTTAGTTATTTCTTGTCTTTTGCTTGCTTTTGAGTTTTTCTGATCTTGCTCCCCTAGCTCTTTCAATTTTGACGATAGGGTGTCAATTTTAGGTCTTTCCTTGCTTCTCTGGTGGGCATTTATTGCTATAAATTTCCCTCTAGGCACTGCTTTAAATGTGTCCCAGAGATTCTGGTACGTTGTGTCTTCTTTCTCATTGGTTTCAAAGAACATCTTTATTTCTGCCTTCATTTCATTTTTTATCCAGTCAACATTCAGGAGCCGGTTGTTTACATTTGCTGAGGAGTGATTTACGTCCAATTATGTGGTCATTATTAAGAGTATGTGCCATGCGGTGCTGAGAGGAATGTATATTCTATGGAGTTGGGGTGGAGATTTCTGTAGATGTCTATTAGGTTCACTTGGTCCAGATATGAGTTCAAGTCCTGATATCCTTGTTAATTTTCTGTCTCATTGATCTAATATTGATAGTTGAGTGTTAAAGTCTCCCATATTATTGTATGGGAGTCAAAGTCTCTTTGTAGGTCATTAAGAAGTT
Organism: Cebus imitator; assembly: GCF_001604975.1. Lineage (NCBI taxonomy): Eukaryota > Metazoa > Chordata > Mammalia > Primates > Cebidae > Cebus > Cebus imitator. The sequence goes on along the minus strand of NW_016107480.1, from coordinate 4,518,130 downwards.
GCTTTTTGTACCTGGGTGCTTCCGTATTGGGTGTGTATATATTTAAGATCATTAGTTCTTCATGATGCATTTATCCCTTTACCATTATGTAATGCCCTTCTTTGTTTTGATCTTTGTTGGTTTAAAGTCCATTTTATCAGAGACTAGGATTGCAACTCTTTTTTTTTTTTTTTGCTCTCCATTTGCTTGATAAATCTTCCTCCATCCCTTTATTTTTAAGCTATGTGTGTCCTTGCACGTGAGACGGGTTTCCTGAATACAGCACACCAATGGGTTTTGACTTTTTATCCAATCTGCCAGTCTGTGTCTTTTGAATGGGGCATTTAGTCCATTTACATTTAAGGTTAATATTGTTAAGTGTGAATTTAATGCTGCTATTTCAAAGCTAGCTGGATGTTTTGCCCATTAGTTGACACATTTTCTTCATTTACCATTTGCTATGTGTTTGGAGTGACTAGTACTAGTTGTTCCTTTCCTTGTTTAGTGCTTCTTTCAGGAGCTCATGTAAGGCAGGCCTGGTGGTGAGGAAATCTCTCAGTATTTGCTTGTCCATAAAAGATTTTCTTTCTCCTTCACTTATGAAGCTTAGTTTGGCTGGATATGAAATTCTACGTTGAACATTCTTTTCTTTAAGGATGTTGAATATTGGCCCCCACTCTCTTCTGGCCTGTAGGGTTTCTGTGGAGAAATCTGCTGTGATTCTGATGGGCTTCCCTTTGTGGGTAACCCTACCTTTCTCTCTGGCTACCCTTAGTATTTTTTCCTTCATTTCAACCTTGGAGAAACTGACGATTATTTGCCTTGGGGTTGCTCTTCTGGAAGAATATCTTTGTGATGTTCTCTGTATTTCCTGGACTTGAATGTTGGCCTGCCTTGCTAGGTTGTGGAAGTTCTCCTGGATAATATCCTGAAGAGTGTTTCCCAGTTTGGATTCATTCTCTCCGTCACATTCAGGTACACCTATCAAATTTAGATTAGGTCTTTTCACATAATCCTATCTTTCTTGTAGGATTTGTTCATTTCTTTTCACTCTTTAATCTTGCCTTCTCATTGTATTTCATTGAGTTGATCTTTAGTCTCTGATATCCTTTCTTCTGCTTGGTCCATTCAGTTATTGAAACTTGTGTATGCTTCTTGAAGTTCTCATATTGTGTTTTTCAGCTCCATCAAGTCATTTATATTCTCTAACCTGTTTATTCTAGTTAGCATCTCATCTAACCTTTTTTCTAGTTTCTTACTTTCTTTGCATTGGGTTAGCACATGTTCTTTTAGCTCTGAGAAGTCTGTTACTACCCACCTTCTGAAGCCTGTTTCTGTCAATTCATCAGATTCTTTCTCCATCCATCTTTGATCCCTAGCTGGTGAGCAGTTGTGATCCCTTGGAGGAGGAGAGGCATTCTGGTTTTGGATGTTTTCATCCTTTTTGCACTGGTTTCTTCCCATCTTAATGGCTTTATCTACCTGTGGTCTTTGTAGTTGGTGACTTTCAGATGGGTTCTCTGAGTGGATGTCCTTTTTGTTCATGTTGAAGCTACTTCTTTCTGCTTCTTAGTTTCCCTTCTAACAGGCCCCTCTGCTGCAGGACTGCTGGAGGTCCACTCAAGACCCCACTTGCCTGGGGATCATCCACAGGGGCTGCAGAACAGCAAGGGTTGCCACTGGTTTCTTCCCCTGCTATCCTCATCTCAGAAGGGTACCCCCCAGATGTCAGCCGGAGCTCTCCTTTATGAGGTGTCTGTTTGTGTATACAGGGGTTGGGGAGTTGCTTGAGGAAACAGTCTGTGTCTTATAGCTCAAGTGCTGTGCTGGGAGCCCCATTTTTCCATGCAGAGCTGCTAGGCAGGTACCTTTAAGTCTGCTGCAGCTGAACTCATAATCAACTCTTTTCCCAGGTGCTCTGTCCTAGGAAGGTCGGCTTTATTTATAAGTTCCTGCCATGCTGCTGCCTTTTTTCATAGATTCTCTGCCCCGCACAGAGTAGTCTAGTCACAGCCAGCAGAGGTGTTGCTGAGCTGATGCAGTCACTGCCCAGTTGCTGTGTGAACTGCCTCAGTAGTAGCCTACTGCCTTCGTACTAGAGGATGTCCTTCCCCCCACTGAGCTGGACTGTCCTGGGTCCAGCTGTGCTTGCTGCAAAACTCTCAATCCAGAGCATTTCAGATTGCTTGTTTTGTCGGGGTGGTACCCATTGAGCCAGATCACCTGGCTCCGTCTCATCCCCCTCCTTTTCAGTTGAATGGGGTGCTCTGTCTCCCAGGCATTCCAGGCGCCAGTCAAAACAGCCACCCAGACTTGTGTGAGTTTGTGTGTGCCAATCCAGCACTGGCTGAAACTGCCAGGCTGAAAACTCATGGTGCTTTTCGGCCCAGTAATCTCCTGGTCTGTGGGAAGTGAAAATTTGTTTGGAAATGTGGTGGGCAGTCACCCTCTCTGCTGTTCTCACTGGGAACTGCTCTCCAGGGCTGTTCCTGTTTGGCCATCTTGGATCCTCCCCCTTCCAAATGCATATTTCTAATGACACTTAGCATTAGTCCTCTTTTACCCAAGGTTTTGCTTTCTGTGGTTTGTTACTCACAGTCAACTGTGGTCAGAAAATATTAAAAGGAAAATTCCAGAAATAATTCATAGGTTTTAAATTGCACATTGTTCTAAGGAGCATGACAAAATCTCATGCTATCTGTTCTGTCCCACCTGGGATTTAAATCATCCCTTTGTCCAGTATATCCAGAATTGCTCCCTATCTGTTAGTCACCTAGGAGCCATCCTAGTTATCAGGGGAGTGTCGTGAAATGACAGTGCTTATGTTCAAGTAACCCTTATTTGACTTAATAATGGCGCCTAAACACAAGAGTACTGGTGCTGGCATATTGTTCTATTTTATTATTAGTTTTTGTTCATTCTTATTTTACCTAATTTATAAATTAGTCTTTATCATAGGTAAGGATGTAGGGGAAAAACATAGTTTATATAGGGCTTGGTCCTATCTGTTATTTCAGGCATCCACTATGGGTCTTGGAATGTGCCCCCAGTGAATAAGGGGGAGTTGTATATATACCATGCATCTCTATCACTGGGATACAAGTCTTTCTACTGTGCTATGATTTTTTAATAAACTCTCACACATGTATATTTTTTATCAAAAGTTTATATCATGACAGATGGCCTATCCACTATGATACATTCAATAGTCTGAGATTTGCATTGGTACAGTAGACTATTTAATATAAAGTTCATTAGAGATAACATCTCATTACTATGATCTCCCCAAGGACTTGGAACAGATTGATATGGAAACAAAGTAGCACCTTATAGTCTAGAAGTCCATAATCAGATTGCCAGGACTCCAGTGATGTTGGCAGGACAGCAGAATTTCACTTAATAGGCCACTCAAAGAAGTTATCATCATGGGTTTCATATTTATCTGTAAGAATTGACCTTAAACAGCAGAAAGGCAGTTTAAGAATATCTGCCTTTTGGCAAATTGCATAAAGCCCTTTTACCAGGATATTTGGAGACAACAAGAGAGGCAACAAACAAGATGGTTACAGTTCTGTACTTAATGTGAATTATTATTATAGCAAACTGAAATTTATCAAATGAACACCAAATAGCATTGGGGTGAGAGAAAGAAGCAAAGCTTTCATCAGTAAAATCTGGGACAGCTGCAATGCCTCATAAGAGTATCCCCTGTGAATTGTAAGGCTTTCGTAACATGTGACCTTGTACTATTTATAAAAATGAGAATATTCCTTCAAGAGCCGAGATGTAAGGAATAAAACACAATTGATGTTTCACAGAGTTTGGAGAGAGTAGAATGAACCTCTGAAGTTAGAAAAGGATACCAATTCTGACCTTTATAGGTCTGGAATGGGATCTGGCAATGGATGACATGAACGTTTTCCAAAAAGTTAACCTCAGCCTTTCTTCCACATCAATATTATTCATTAATTCTGGGAATTTGTCTTTGGATTGCATTTTTTCTCCTCTTATTTATTGCATGCTAGAAGTCTTGAGATGGGTCATGATGACATATTGAAAGAAAAAAAAATAGTAGAGGCCAATTAAATAGATGCTATTTATTTGCCCAGCACTATACAAGTGGCATCTCATTATTCTCTCAGTGCCCATGTCAGCCTGATGTTAGGCTGACAGAGGTGAAAAAACTGAGACATAGAGACGTAAGTAATTCATGGAGCTAGGATGTAGTCTCCAGTTTTCTGATTCCGAAGCTTGTGATATTTGTCACTGCACTGTAGTAATTCGGCACTAGGAGACAATCCGTGGCCTTAAGACTTCCTTTTTCTTGACCTTTTAATTAGAGAATTAAATAGATGTCAGAACATTTTGATATTGCTATTCAACTTAAAAAGTGGTGGGTCACATGCAGCAAAACTCCATGTACAGTGGAGGGTAAAGAAGTTACACACTGTAGGTCGTCAAATGTTTGAGGTATAATAGTGTAAGACACTACTGAGGAGTGCAAGAGTTGCATAACGAAAATAATAAGTAGCACAGAGCGCATTCTAAGTAGCACACACCCTCATGAACACTGTATATGGATTAACTCTAATGAGCATTCTCAGATAATGTCTTTTTTCCTGATGAGGAGATTAAACAGCAAGGTAAGAAAGTCTCTAAAAGTAGAAGCTGGACTCAACCCCAGAAGGCTCCCCCAGAGTCTCAGATTTTCATACCCTATTGCTTTAGATTAATGATTTGGCTCTATTTTCTATTCTAAAGGCATTGTTGCTAGCTTTCCGTAAAAGTCAGCAGTACTACCCCTATGTGACCACTTTGAACATGACTGAAGGTAACGTGAATAAGTCAGATAAGAAGCCGCTTTCTTGTCTCCTTAAAACATCAGGGTAGGATGTGACCAAAAATCAGAGCAGGATGTGATATCTCCAATGCTGGTAGAAAAAGACAATTGCTTAGGAGCATTCACCACAGTTATTTAACATTTCCTGACCACGGTATTCTGTAAGGATTCAGTATATATTTCTTTGTGTCTGACATTTGGCATAACAGGTTTTATCACCAATCCTACCACTTGTCCTAATTTCTTGTTTTGAAAATAAATGCTGCTGCATTGTGTTTAATTGTTTTGGCATGGTGAGACAATTACATTGTTGAAAAATACAGAAATATATTCAGCAAAACGTCTCACTCCTGCCTCTGATCCCCATTTACCAGTTCGCAGCCCACATTACCTGACCCCAGGAAAGTCCTGCTAATTATGTATCCTTCACTTACTAATACTATCCAAGCAAATGTGAACATATATTATTTCTCACCATTTTTCAACCCAACTTAGCATATATATAAATTGTTCTTCTTTCTCCTTTTTAAAAGATAGTTTACTTGGAATCTTTCCAAACTAGCACAGGATTCTTTTGAGTGTCACTTCATAGTGTTCCATTCTTTGAATGATCCTAATTTATCTAACCTTTATTAATCTCTTAATAGACATTTGAGTTGCTTCCAATATTTCACTATTACAAATCCTGACATGCGGGATAACCTTGAATATGTTTCATTTAACATGTGCAGGTATATCTGCAGGATTAATTCCTAAATTGGAAATGGGTCAAAAGTTATATAAGTTCATAATTTTGATAGGTAATATGAAATTGACAATTACAGGTCTTCCTAAGGTTTTTCACGTCATAAAACTTATAGTAAATACAACAATCAAATAACCCATGGGATAAACTAGAAATGATTGTGAACTCTATAAAAGATGACTTATGGCCAAAGGCAACAAGCATAGGAGCTGTAATTGATCAGGATCCATCCAGCTGCTAGAGGGCTGCAGCGATCAGTATCTGCCAGGACAGTGGTAAGCTCGCTCCCTGGCAATGCATCAACACTGTGGGAGAATGCCTATATCCCTCAGTGTCACCAAGGGAACCTTCTAAATTGTGGAATCTGAATTAACCTGATAGATGAAGAATGGTATATCTATGTGGTTTTATTGTATTAAAAGTGAACCTCATCATTTTTTTTTATGTTGGAGCTGTCTATTTAGTCTATTTCTCATTTTTTCTATACAATTATGTTTTACTGTTAAATTGGAAAAGCTATTTATGTATTAGGAAAAACTATTCCTGTGTCTGTGATAGAAATTGCAATTCTTCCCTGCCCCATAGATATTCGTCTCTTTACTCATTATGTCTTTGTTGTGCTGGTTTTCTTTCTCATGTTTTTATTATACTTTAAGTTCTGGGGTACAGGTGCAGAATGCTCAGGTTTGTTACATAGGTATACTCATGCCATGATGATTTGCTGCATCCATCAACTCCGTCATCTACATTAGGTATTTCTCCTAATACTATCCCTTCCCATATCCCCTCCACCTCCTGCTATCCCTCCCCTCCCCTGCAGACCCAGTGTGTGATGTTCCCCTCCCTATGTCCATGTGTTCTCATTGTTCAACTCCGAGTTATGAGTGAAAACATATGGTGTTTGGGTTTCTGTTTGTGTCAGTTTGCAGAGAATGCTGGTTTCCAGCTTCATCCATGTCCCTGGAAAAGACATGAACTCATCCTTATGTATGGCTGCATAGTATTCCACACTGTATATGTGCCACATTTTCTTTATCCAGTCTATCACTGATGGGCATTTGGGTTGGTTCCAAGTATCTGCTATTGGGAACAGTGCCACAGTAAACAAACGTGTGCATGTGTCTTTATAAAAGAATGATTTACAATCCTTTGGGTATATACCCAGTAATGGTATTGCTAGGTCAAATGATATTTCTATTTCTAGAGCCATAGTGGTTGAACTAATTTATACCCCCACCAACAATGTAAAACCCTTCCTATTTCTCCAAATCCTCCCCAGCATCTATTATCTCCTGATATTTTTAATGATCACCATTCTAACTGGCATGAGATATCTCATTGTGGTTTTGATTTGCATTTCTCTAATGACTGGTCACGATGAGCTTTTTAAAAAATGTTTGTTGGCTGCATAAATGTCTTCTTTTGAGCAGACATATCCTTTGCCCACTTTTTGATGGGGTTGTTTTTTCTTGTAAGTTTTTTAACGTCTTTGTAGATTCTGGATATTAGCCTTTTGTCAGATGGGTAGCTTGCAAAAATTTTTTCCCATTCTGTTGGTTGGCGGTTCACTCTAATGATAGTTTCTCTTCCTGTGCAGAAGCTGTTAAATTAGATCCCATTTGTCTATATTTGCTTTTGTTGCCATAGCTTTTGGTGTTTTAGTCATGAAGTCCTTGCCCATGCCTATGTCCTGAATGATATTGTATAGGTTTTCTTCTAGGGTTTTTATGGTGTTAGGTATTATGTTTAACCCATCTGGAGTTAATTTTTGTATAAGGTGTAAGGAATGGATCCAGTTTCAGCTTTCTGTCTATGGCTTACCAGTTTTCCCAACACCATTTCTTAAATAGAGAATTCTTTCCTTATTGCTTGTTTTTGTCAGGTTTGTCAAAGATTGGATGGGGGTAGATGTGTGGCATTATTTCTGAGGCCTCTGTTCTGTTCCATTGATCTGTTTTGATTACTATAAGTTGTACTATAGTGTGAAGTCAGGTAACATGATGCCTCCACTTTTTTTTTTTTTTTTTCTCCTTAGGACTGTCTTGGCTCTGTGGGCTCTTTTTTGGTTCCATGTAATTTAAAATGCTTTTTTCCAGTTACGTGAAGAAAGTCAATGGTAGCTGGATGGGGATAGCATTTAATCTACAAATTACTTTGGGCAGTATGGCCATTTTCACAATACTGATTCTTCATAAACATGAGCATGGAATGTTTTTCCATCTGTTTTGCGTCCCATTATTTCCTTGGGCAGTGGTTTGTAGTTCTCTTTGAAGAGGTCATTCACATTCCTTGTTAGTTGTATTCCTAGGTATTTTATTCTCTTTATAGCAATTGTGATTGGGAGTTCACTCATGATTCATCTCTCTGTTTGTGTGTTACTGGTGTATAGGAATTCTTGCACATTGATTTGCATCCTGAGACTTTGCTGAAGTTGCTTATCAGCTTAAGGAGATTTTGGGCTGAAAGGATGGGGTCTTCTAAATAAACAATCATGTCATCTGCAAATAGGGACAATTTGACTTCCTCTCTTCCTAATCGAATACGCTTTATTTCTTTTTCTTTTCATTTTTTGCCTGTTTGTTCTGGCTAGAACTTCCAATACTATGTTGGATGTGAGTGGCGAGAGAGGGCACCCTTGTCTAGTGCCAGTTTTCAAAGGGAATGCTTCCAGTTTTTACCTATTCAGTATGATATTGGCTGTGGATTTGTCAGAAGTAGTTTTCATGATGACAGAATAAAATGATACATTCCATTGATACATAGTTTATTGAGAGTTTTTAGCATAAAGGACTATTGAATTTTGTCAAAGGCATTTGTGCATCTGTTGAGATAATCATGTGGTTTTTGTCTTTGGTTCTGTTTATGTCATGGATTACATTTATAGATTTTTTATAGATTTGCATATGATGAACCAGCCTTGCATCCCAGGGATGAAGCCAACTTGATCGTGACGGATAAGGTTTTTGTTGTGCCGTTGGGATTCAGTTTGCCAGTATTTTATTGAGGCTTTTTTTGCATCAATGTTTATCAGGGATATTGTCCTGAAATTTTCTTTTTTAGTTGTGACTCTGCCAGGTTTTCATATCAGGATGATTCCCTCTTTTTGTATTGTTTGGAATAGTTTTTGAAGAATGGTACTAGCTCCTCTTTTGACCTCTGGTAGAAATCGGCTGTGAACCCATCTGGTCCTGGACTTTTTAGAGTTGTTAGGCTATTAATTGCTGCATTAATTTCAGACTTTGTTATTGGTCTATTCAGGGATTCAACTTCTTCCTGGTTTACACTTGGGATGGTGTAAGTATCTAGGAATTTATCTATTTCTTCTCAATTTACTGGTTTATTGGCATAGAGGTGTTTGTAGTAATCTCTGATGGTAGTTTGTATTTCTGTCGGATTGGTGGTGGTATCCCCTTTATCATTTTTTACTGTATCTGTTTCATTCTTCTCTCTTTTCTTCTTTATTAGTCTGGCTAGCAGTGTATTGATTTTGTTGATCTTTTAAAAAAACAGCTTCTGGGTTCACTGATTTTTTTTGAAGGGGGTTTTTTTTGTGTGTGTCTCTATCTCCTACAGTTCTGCTCTTAGTTACATTTTTTCTTCTGCTAGCTTTGGAATTTGCTTGATTTTCCTCCCGTAGTTCTTTCATTCATGATGTTAGGGTGTCAATTTGAGGTATTTCCTTGTTTCTCTTGGAGGCATTTAGTGCTATAAATTTTTCTCTAGACACTGCTTTAAAGGTGTAACAGAGATTCTGGTATGTTGTGCCTTCGTTCTCTTTGGTTTCAAAGAACATCTTTATATCTACCTTCATTTCATTATTTATCCAGGAGCAGGTTGTTCAGTTTTCATGTAGTTGTGCAGTTTTGAGTGAGCTGCTTTATCCTGAGTTCTAATTTAATTGCAATATGGTTGGAGAGACTGTTATGATTTCTCTTCTTTTCCATGTGCTGAGGAGTGATTTACTTCCAATTATGTGGTCAATTTTAGAGTAGGTGTGATGTGGTGCCGAGAAGAATGTATATTCCATGGATTTGGGGTGGAGAGTTCTGTAGATGTCTGTTAGGTTCCCTTGGTCCAGATCTGAATTCAAGTCCTGGAAATCCTTGTTAATTTTCTGTCTCATTGATCTAATATTGACAATGGGGTGTTAAAGTCTCCCACTATTATTGTGAGGGAATCTAAGTCTTTTTGCTGGTCATTAAGAACTTGCTTTATGTGTCTGTGTGATCCTGTATGGGTGCGTATATATTTAGGATAGTTTTTCTTGTTGCACTGATCCTTTTATGATTATGTAATGCCCTCCTTTGTCTCTTTGCTGGTTTAAAATCTGTTTTATCAGACTACGAATGCAACCTTTTTTTTTTTTTTTTTTTTTTTTTTTTTTTNTGCATTTTTTTGCTTTCCATTTGCTTGGTAAATCTTCCTCCATTTCTTTATTTTGAGTCTATGTGTGTCTCAGCATGTGAGATGGGTGTCCTGAATACAGCACACTGATGCATATTGACTCTTTAAATTTGCCAGTCTGTGTCTTTTGATTGAGGCATTTAGCCCATTTACATTTAAGGTTAATATTGTTATGTGTGAATATGATCCTGCCATTTTGATGCTAGCTGGTTGTTTTTGCCCATCAGTTGGTGCAGTTTCTTCATAATGTTGATGGTCTTTACAATTTGGTATGTTTTTGCAGTGGCTGTTCCTTTCCACGTTTAGTGCTTCCTTCAGGAGCTCTTGTAAGGCAGGCCTGGTGGTGATGAAATCTCTCGGCAATTGCTTGTATGTAAAGGATTTTATTTCTCCTTCACTTATGAAGCTTAGTTTGACTGGATAAGAAATTCTGGATTAAAAATTCTTTTCTTAAGGATGTTGAATATTGTCCTTCCCTCTTTTCTGACTTGTAGGGTTTCTGCCAAAAGATCCATTGTGAGTCTGATGGGCTTCCATTCTCCCTGGCTGCCCTTAGCATTTTTTTCCTTCATTTCAATCCTGGTGAATCTGACAACTATGTATGTCGGGGTTGCTCTTCTCGAGGAGTATCTTTGTGGTGCTCTCTGTACTTCCTGGATTTGAATGTTGGCCTGCCTTGCTAGGTTGGGGAAGTTCTCCTGGATAATATCCTGGAGAGTGTTTTCCAATTTGGTTTCATTCTCCCGTCACTTTCAGGTACACTGATCAAAAGTAGATTTGGTCATTTCACATAATCCCATATTTCTTGGAGGCTCTGTTCATTTCTTTTCACTGTGTTTTCTGTAATCTTGCCTTCTCATTTCATTGAGTTGATTTTAAATCTCCGATATCCTTTCTTCCACTTGATCAATTCAGCTACTGAAACTTGAATATGCTTCACAAAGTTCTCGTGCTTTGTCTTTCGGCCCCATCCAGTTGTTGATGTTCTTCTCTATGCTGGTTATCTAGTTAGCATTTCGTCTAACCTTTGGTCAACGTTCTTAGATTCCTTGCATTGGGTTAAAACATGCTCCTTTAGCTCGGAATAGTTTGTTATTACCCACCTTCTGAAGCCTGCTTCTGTCAATTCATCAAACTTGTGCTCTATCCAGTTTTGTTCCCTTGTTGGTGAGGTGTTATGATCCTCTGCAGGAGAGGAGGCTTTCTGGCGATTTCAGGCTATTTGCACTGGTTTCTTCCCATCTTTGTGAATTTATCTACCTTTGGTCTTTGAAGTTGGTGACCTTTAATGGGGTCCCTGATTGGACGTCTTTTCTGTTAGTTTTCTCTCTAACAGTCAGTACCTCTGCTGCAGGTCTGCTAGAGTGTGCCACTCCAGACCCTTCTTGCCTGGGAATTACCCGTGGGGGCTGCAGTACAGCAGAGATTGCTGCCTTTTCCTTTGTTTGTTTGGTAGCTTCATTCCAGAAGGCTACCTGCCATATGCCAGCCAGTGCTCTCCTGTATCAGGTGTCTCCCAGTCAGGATACATGGGTGGGGGTCAGGGAGCCACTTGAGGAGACAGTCTGTTTTTTATCAGACCTTGAGCACTGTGCTAGGGGATACATTGCTTCCTTCCGAGATGCTGGGTACAGATTTTTTAGTGTGCTGAAGGTGAACCCACAATCATCCCTTTCCCCACAAAAGCTCAACAAGGGCTCTGCAGGAGCAGACTCCCTTCTTGCTAGGCAGAGCACCTTCGAAAAAAGTCAGCAGCCTGTCAGACTTATAAATAAAGCCCCCGGACAGAGCACCTGGGAAAAGGGGTAGTTGTGGGTACCACTTTAGCAGACTTAAATGTCCCTGCCCAGCAGGTGTGAAGGAGGCAACAAATCTCCCAGCACAGCACTTGAGCTCTGATAATGGACCGACTGGCACCCTGTATATTCTGACTGGGGGAATACCTCGTGGATGACAGTGCTGGCTGCCATCTAGCAGGTACCCTTCTGGGACAAAGCTACCAAAGGAGAGAACAGGCAGCAATCTTTGCTGATATGCAGCCACTATGGATGATTCCTGGGCAAGGAGGGTCTATAGTGGACCTGCAGCAGAGGAACGTGTTAGAAGGAAAACTAACAAACAAAAATAAATAGTATCAACATTAACAGACAGTACATCACCAACTTCAAAGACCAAAGGTAGATAAATCCACAAAGATGGGAAGAAACCAGTACAAAAAGGCTGAAATCACAAAAGCCAAAATGGCACTTATCCTCCAAGGGATCACAACTCCTAACCAGCAAGGGAACAAAACTGGATGGAGAACGAGTTTGATGAATAGACAGAAGCAGGCTTCAGAAGGTGGGTAATAACAAACTTCTCCAAGCTAAAGGAGCATGTTCTAACTCAATGCAAAGAAACTAAGAGCCTTGTCAAAGATTAGACGAAATGCTAACTAGAATAACCAGCATAGAGAAGAACATCAACAAGTGGATGGAGCTGAAAAACACAGCCCAAGAACTTCGTTAAGTATACTCAAGTTTCAATAGACGAATCAGTCAAGTGGAAGAAAGGATATCAGATCTACTCAATGAAATAAAGTGAGAAGACAAGATTAAAGAAAGAAGAATGAAAAGAAATGAACAAGCATCCAAGAAATATGGGGTTATGTGAAAAGACCAAACCTGTTTTTGATCGGTGTACCTGAAAGTGACAGGAGAATGAAACCAAGTTGGAAAACACTTCAGGATATTATCCAGGAGAACTTCCCCAACCTAGCAAGGCAGGCCAACATTCAAATTTGGGAAATACAGAGAACATCACAAAGATATTCCTCACGAAGGGCAACCCCAAGGCACAAAATCGTCAGATTCACCGCAGTTAAAATGAAGGAAAAAATGCTAAGGGCACCCAGAGAGAAAGGTCAGTTACCCACAATTGGAAGTCCATCAGACTCCCAGTGAAGCTCTTGGCAGAAACCCTACAAGTCAGAAGAGAATGGAGGCCAATATTCAACATCCTTAAGAAAAGAATTTTCAACCCACAATTTCATATCCAGCCAAACTAAGCTTCATAAGTGAAGGAGAAATAAAATCCTTTACAGACAAGCAACTGCTGAGAGATTTCATCACCACTAGGCCTGCCCTACAAGAGCTCCTGAAGGAAGCACTAAATATGGAAAGAAACAACCAGCATCATCCATTGCAGAAACATACCAAATTGTACAATCGACACTATGAAGAAACTGTACCAATTGATGGGCAAAACAACCAGGTAGCATCAAAATGGCAGCATCAAATTCACACACAACAATATTAACCTTAAATGTAAATGGGCTAAGTGCCACAATCAGAAGACCCAGACTGGCCAATTGGACAACAAGTCAAGCTGCATCAGTGTGCTGTATTCAGGAGACCCATCTCACATGCTGAGACACACATAGGCTCAAAATAAAGTGATGGAGGAAGACTTACCAGCAAATAGAAAAAAAAAAAAAAAAAAAGGGGGGAAAAACCAAAAAAAAAAAAAAAAAAAAAAAAAAAAAAAAAAAAAAAAAAAAAAAAAAAAAAAAAAAAAAAAGCAGGGGTTACAATCCTGGTCTCTGATAAAACAGACTTTAAACCAACAAAAATCAAGAGAGAGAGACAAAGAAGGGTATTACATAATGGCAAAGGATCAATGAAACAAGAAGAGCTAATTAATTATCCTAAATATATGTGCACTCAAAGCAGGAGCACTCAGATACATGAAGCAAGTTCTTAAAACCTACAAAGAGACTCAGACTCCCACACAATAACAGTGGGAGATTTTAACACTCCACTGTCAAATTAGACAGATCAACGAGACAGAAAATTAACAAGGATATCCAAGACTTGAACTCAGATCTGGAACAAGTTGACCTAAGAGACATCTACAGAACTCTCCACCCCACATCCACAGAATATATATGCTTCTCAGTACCACATCACACTTATTCTAAAACTGACTACATACTTTAAAGTAAAGCACTAGTCAGCAAATACAAAAGAATGGAAATCATTATTAACAGTCTCTCAGACCACAGTGCAATCAAATTAGAATTCAGGATTAAGAAACGCACTCAAAACCCAATAACCTACTCCTGAATAACTACTGGATAAATAATGAAATGAAAGCAGAAATGAAAATGTTGTTTGAGAATGAAGACATAATGTACCAAAATCTCTGGGACACCTTTAAAGCAGTGTCTAGAGGGAAATTTATAGCACTAAATGCCCACATGAGAAGCAAGGAAAGATCTAAAATTGATACCCTAGCATCACAATTAATAGAACTACAAGAACAAGATCAAACAAATCCAGAAGCTAGCAGAAGACAAGAAATAACTAAGATTAGAGCAGAACTGAAGGAGATGATTAAAAAAAAAAACACTTCAATAAATCAGGATAAATTCAGGAGATGTTTTTTTTTAAAAGATCAACAAAACAGGTCACTAGCCAGACTAATAAAGAAGAAAAGAGAAAAGAATGAAATAGATGCAATAAAAAATGATAAAGGGATACCACCACCAATCCCACAGAAATACAAACTACCATCAGAGATTACTACAAACACCTCTATGCAAATAAACCAGTAAGTCTAGAGGAGATGGATAAATTCCTGGACACTTACACCCTCCCAAGACTAAACCAAGAAGAAGTTGAATCCCTGAATAGATCAATAATAAGACCTGAAATTGAGGCAGCAATTAATAGCCTAACAACTCTAAAAATTCTACCGGAGGTCAAAAGAGGAGCTGGTACCATTCCTTCACAAACGATTCCAAACAATACAAAAAGAGGCAATCCTCCCTAACTCATTTTATGACCAACATCATCCTGATACCAAAACCTGGCAGAGTCACAACTAAAGAAGGACATTTCAGGACAATATCCGTGATGAACATTGATGCAACAAATCCTCAATGAAATACTGCAAACCAAATCCAACAGTACATCAAAAAGCATATCCATCATGATTAAGGCAGCTTCATCCCTGGAATGCAAGGCTGCTCAACATCTCAACATATGGAAATCTGTAAACATAGTCCATCACATAAACAAAACCACAGACAAAAACCACATGATTATCTCAATGGATGCAGAGAAGGCCTTCAACAAATTTCAACAGCCCTTTATGCTAAAAACTCTCAATAAACTAGCTATCAATATAATGTATTTCAAAATAATAAGAGCTATTCATGACAAACCCACAGCCAATATCATACTGAACAGGCAAAAACTGGAAGCATTCCCTTTGAAAACTGGCACAAGACAAGGATCACCTGTCTTTCCACTCCTATTTAACACAATATTCGAAGTTCTGGCCATGGCAATTAGGCAAGAACAAGAAATGAGGCATATTCAATTATGAAAAGAGGAAGTCAAATTTTCTCTATTTGCAGATGACATGATTGTATATTTAGAAGACCCTATCATCTCAGCCCAAAATCTCCTTAAGCTGATAAGCAACTTAAGCAAAGTCTCAGGATACAAAGTCAATGTGCAAAAATCACAAGCATTCCTATACACCAATGACAGTCAAACAGAGAGCCAAATCATGAGTGAACTCCCTTTCATAATTGCTACAAAGAGAATAAAATATCTGGGAATACAACTAGCACAGGATGTGAAGGACCTCTTTGAGGAGAACTATAAACGACTGGTCAAAGAAATAAGAGAGAACACAAACAGATGGAAATACATTCCATGTTCATGTTTATGAAGAATCACTATCATGAAAATGGCCATACTGATGAAAATAATTTATAGATTCAATGCTATCTCCATCAAGCTTCACATAATTGGAAGAAAAAAAA
>NW_016107480.1:4462958-4502337 GCF_001604975.1 Cebus imitator | reverse complement strand
AAAAAAAAAAAAACACCTTAAACTTAGTATGAAACCAAAATAAAGCCCAAAGAGCCAAGACAATCCTAAGGGAAAAAAACAAAAACAAAAAAACAAAGTTGGAGGCATCATGCTACCTGACTTCAAACTGCACAACAAGGCTACAGTAATCAAAATACCATGGTACTGGTACCAAAACAGAGATATAGACCAATGGAACAGAACAGAGGCCTCAGAAATAACACCATGCATCTAGAACCATCTGATCTTTGACAAACCTGACAAAAGCAATGGGAAAAGGATTCACTGTTTAATAAATGGCATTCAGAGAACTGGCTAGCCATATGCAGAAAGCTAGAACTTGATCCCTTCCTTACAACTTATACAAAAATTAACTCCAGATAGATTAAAGATTTAAAAATAAGACCTAACACCATAAAAACCCTTTAAGAAAATCTAGGCAATATCATTCAGGACATTGGCATGGGCAAGGACTTCATGACTAAAAGCTATGGCAACAAAAGCCAAAATAGACAAATCAGATCTAACTAAACTTAACAGCATCTGCACAGCATAAGAAACTATCATTAGACTACACCAGCAACCAACAGCATGGGAAAAAAATTTTGTAATCTCCCCATCTGACAAAGGCCAATATCTAGAATCTACAGATAAATTAATTTACAAGAGGAAAACATCCCCATCAAAAAGTGGGTGAAGGATATGAAGAGATGTTCTGAAAAAAAGACATTTATGCAGCCAACAAACATATACCATTTCACACCAGTTAGAATGGCAATCATTAAAAAATCAGGAGACAATAGATGCTGGAGAGGGTGTGGAGAAATAGGAACCCTTTTACACTGTTGGTGGGAGTATAAAATATTTCAATCATTGTGGCAGACAGTGTGGTGATTCCTCAAAGATCTAGAAATAGAAATACCATTAGACCCAGCAATCCCATTACTGGGTATATACCCAAAGGATTATAAATCATTCTATTATAAAAACACATGCACATGTATGTTTATTGTGGCCGTGGCCATAATGGTACCAACCCAAATGCCCATCAGTGACAGACTGGATAAATAAAACATGGCACATATACACCATAAAATACGAGGCAGCCATAGAAAAGGATAAGTTCATGTCCTTTGCAGGGACATGGATGAAGCTGGAAACCATCATTCCAGCAAATTGGCACAAGAACAGAAAACAAAATGCTGCATGTTCTCATAAGTGGGTATTGAACCACGAGAACACATGGACATAGGAAGGGGAACATCATACACTGGGGCCTGTTGAGGGGTGGTGGGGGGGGGCTACGGGAGGTATAGCAGGGTGTGGGGGGATTGGGGAGGGATAGAATTAGGAGAAATACCTAATGTAAATGATGGGGTGATGGGTGCAGCAAAGCACCATCGCATGTGTATATGTAAGTAACAAAACTGCATGTTCTGCACATGTACCCCCGAACTTAAAGTTTAATAAATAAATCAGCACAAATGTAGAGACTGTAGAAACCATAGGGATTTGGATACAGGGAAAATTTAATGTTGACAAGAACAATGACTGAAACTATTGTTCAGGAATAGAGATTTTTAACATTTTATTAGAGGCTTGAACAATGTTAACTTGCGCTCTTCCCTATAATTTTTGCTCTAAGAAATTTGGAAAATTATTTATTGCTTAAAATTCTGCCTCAGTGCTACCTCAGGATATCTCAAACTGAGAAGAAAAATAAAAGAGGTGAAACCAGTTGATGAGGGAGATGGTTTTACAATTTTTTAAAAAATATGTATTTTCTCTGTGGACTCTCCAGAGTCTATGCCAACTTTCCAGAACCAAGCCAGGCTCCCAGAGGCATTCTGGACCCAAGGCTCTTGGCACAAAGTTTCCAAAAGACAGAGGGTCCCTTTGAGCCACATCCTGGAACCTGAAACCAAGCCAAAACAGCTCTGAGAGGGAGAGAGAGCGGCAAAGCAGCTTCAGAACATTTTGGGTCATATATTTGCTGCTAGCCTCTTTGCTTTACAACCTTTTAAACATTATTTTTACTTCCTGAATGTTTTAGTCTGTTATTGTTAGTCATTTCAAAGAGGCTCCTATTAAGGCTTTTGTGAGGCTAGACTCTCATTCCTCTCCATGGTCTCTTGCTCAGTCCTCTGCCTCTGCTCTCTCTAGCACTGTTTACTTATAAGCTTGGTTTTGGCAGTCTGTTAAGTTTATTTTACATTTTACTGAAGTGTGAGGGGAAATACTGATAGAAAAACTAAACAAAATTCCTTACAAAATGGTATCACCAAAATGAGCAAAGTACCTGAAAGAGTCAAACATCCGGGTGGCCAGAACTCAAAGCCTAATTTTTCTTCCCTATAAGGCACCCTCAGCCTCTGTTCCTGCTCTGACAGGTGATAAGATCACCTGAAAATTAATCAGTAGTGGAGAGGGGACTGTATTCATTGTCGATCCCACATTGCAAGTCTGGGTCTCTGCTTCCCTGCGTTTTTTGTCTGTGTTGCCATAACCTTATCAGAATAGGGTATACAAACTCTTTTGTTGCCGCTTTAAAGAAATGGAAATGCTATATCTTCTATTAAGTTAAAGGGAAATTTTTCCTACTCCTGACCCAGCTATCAATGATTATTTTAAAATAGCATCAGATAATTTCTCCCTTAGTATAGTCATGTGCCTCACCATAAGATAAATGTTTTCAAAGAAAAATTACGGTGGCCATATATAAAACTAAAGGTATATAAAATGATAGTGAAAATATAAGTTTATATGGTATTTCATGGCAATTCTGTTAGAGTTGACATTAAGCAGACATGAATGTGGAGATATATATGATTATATATAATGATAGGCACACACATGTCTTTCTTCAAATATGTCAATGGCTGAATAATATGCATCCTTAAAATCTTTTTGGAGTAACGTGGCAATTTAAACTAAATGAAAAGTATAATTTATAAGAGCAAATATGGTCATCTAAAAAGATTATTCCCAAAGGATATAAAAAAGGGGCTGAATATTATCTCTTAAACAGAGGAGGAGCAAGAACTTGGAAATATTGGTAAAAATAAAAATACAGATAGCCTAAGGGACCCTACATAAGAAAATGTAATAACCTATGACACAGATGTTCTACAAAGTATATGCCAGGTCTATTTCCAGCTTTCTACATCCCTGAGTACAACTTAATGTCTTCACGTAAATTTTAGTGTGTCTCTTTTACAATAAAATTATCATGGGTTACTGATAACACATTGTATTACTGGCCTAGGCCTTCCACATTCAGAGGTAGTTCAGATGTCTCCTGAAATTTAGATACCACAGCTGAAATTCATTTCCCTGCGACATGCAATAGTATTAAAGTAGCTATGTAATGGTGAGGTATAAAACATTCCTAAAATATTAGTGTCTTGTAACAACAAAAGTGTTTTCTTGCCCTAACTACATGTTCATTTTGAATTGACTGTGGAATCTATCTCACATCTCTTTACTCCAGGTCCCAAGCTGGGAACTCTGATGCCAAACTAGATCCTCTGATGGCAGAAAGTAGATAGTGTGCAGAATATCAAACTGTCTTCTAGCACTTATACTCAAATTTCATTTTCCATAAACAAAATAACACACTCAACTTCAAGGAAATAGGAAAATGCAATCTCACAATGCAACTGGAATGAGGAGAGCTACATTATCATTGAGCAGCCCTAATGCCTATTTGAAATTAACACTTTGATAGCATTTCCATTGTATTTCTATGTTACTAATAACAAAGAAATTTAAACTATTAAATTAAATTTTAACTATTTAATTTGATCTCCCAAAGTTAAAAATAAAACCTTATTGGATATATTTTATATGAACGGTGGTAACTTCCAATATGAAGATAGAAAGCATATCCTGAAAAGATTTGGAGTAGTAAGAGGAATTTAGTCAGCACTTCTCCCCTGTCTTCCCTATGGAATAAAAGCCTTAATCTGCAGAGGGAAGGGGGAAGGGCAATAACTGTCACTGCCTATTGCAAATGTGGGAAGAAATAGGAAAATAATCTCTATCTTTCAGGAAGAAGCAGGAATGCAAGCTGGGCTCAGGACTATATGGTCAGTGGTGAAATCCAAAACACAAGATGTAGATATGTGATGAGGACCTAACACTGAAGCTTAGTCAAAATAAAGAATACCCCTCTATGACAGGCTAACCAGCATGTAGAATGAAATAACTTTCAGGATATAGACCCTCTCTATATACACGGCATTAAGGAAAGACTAAAAGCTGATAGTTGAGTAGATACCGAAAAAAAAAGAGGGTAAAACCTTCAGACAAAATAGTCCCCACTCTAAACACAAAGCATCACTAGAAGAATATGTGGTGCACTGAGGCTAACCATTGCAACAACAAAGTAAAACACAGCTCAGCTTCTAATTAGATTAACCCTAACCTCTCCACAATAAAATCCTAGCAAAAGAAAACTATGACCATTTCCAGGAATAAATGCTGTATACTTTTATTGAAGTACACAAAATTTCAAGTCTTCAATAAAAAGCACAAAGCATAAGAGAAGAAAGAAAAAAGCCCAGCACATTTCTAAGAAACAAAGCAATCCTTAAAAGCAGACTCAGATATGACATAAGAGTTTCAAACTATCTGGCAAGGAGTTTCAATTAACTGTGATTCAGATGTTAAAAGCTCTAATTGAAAAGGTAAATAACATGCAATATCAATTGGGTAATTTCAGCACAGAGAAACAAACTGTCAGAAAGTATTAATTAGAAGTGTTTGTTAGAAATGAATAATACAGTAATGGAGTAACAAACAAACACCCTTAATAGGTTCATAGTAGAGTTGACATAGTCAAGGTATGTTAGTTTAAGGCTGCCACAAAAAGTAGCACAGACTGAGTGGCTTAAAAAACAGATATTTATTTTCTCACAATTATGTAGTTAGAAATCTGATATTAAGTTGTTGGTAGAGTTGGTTTCTTTTGAGTTTCTTGGGGCCAGGGATCAGGGGCAGACAATACAGCTTATAAGAAAAGATTTAGCAAGCTTGAAGATAAACTCATAAAAATTACAAGTGAAACTGAAAAAGAAACTCCAAAAGAAAAGCTTATTCAATATCATATGTAATTTTATATCACATAAAATCTATGTAAGTGGAATCTCAGAAAAACAAAACAGAGCCTAGAAAAACATGTAAAGAAATAATGATGAAAAAATTTTTTAAATTATACATCAAACCTCAGACATAAGAAACTGAGGAAATCCCTAGCAGAAAAAATACCAAACCAAGCACACATTTACACCATGCAATACCTAAGACTATAATATTCAAACTGATTTTTCTCAGGGCAAAAAAAAAAAAAAAATCTTGAAATAAGTCAGAGAAAAAGACATTATATTGACAAGTTTGAGGATAAGAATTAAACCAGTTTTTAGTCAGAAACCATACAAACTAGAAAACAAGAAAACAAGGAAGTAAAATATTTAAACATCTGAAAGAAAAAGAATGTTCTCAATCGATAATTCTGTATTTGGTAAAAAAGTATCTTGTAAATTCTTAAGAAAATAAAGATGTTTTTCAGGTGAATAAAAATAAACTGGGAATTTGATGGAAGACTTAAGAAATAATGGATGAAGTTCTTTGGGTAGAGAAATACAACTGAAAGAAACTTGCATCTATACAAAGAAAAGAAGAGTGCTGGAGGAGGTAGCATGAAAGTGTCTTCTTATTTTTAATTACTCTAAAAGACAATTGACTGTTCAAACCATAGATAGCAGGAATATGTACTATGTCCATAGCACATAAAAAAGCACAGTGTGGCAATAACAGCACAATAAATGCAAAGGGAAAATTGGGAACATACTGTTATAAAGCTCTTACACTACACATAAACAGATAATCTTATTTAAATGTAGACATTGATTAAATATGCATGTTGCAAACTCTTTAAGACCACCACTAAACAGTCCTTAAAAGGTATAAAAATATGTCAATAAAGGAAATAAATCATTAAAAGTACCAAAAAGACAGAAAAGGAAGAATAAACAAAATTGAAGGAACAAATAAAAAATGCTTAGAAAGTATATTTTAATTCATTCCTATCAATTGACATCACCAGAAGAAACAGAAATTGTCAGATTTAATAAATGATCAAGACCCATTTATATGTTGTCTATAAGAAATTTATATTAAATATAGAACTATACATAAGTTAAAAGGATAGAAAAAGATATACCTACAAACATTAACCAAAACAGAAGACTAAGTAGTCATATTAGTAACAGACAGAATAGACTTCAGATTAAGGAATATTATCAGAGATAACGATATATATATGTATATATATAATGACAGAGTCAGTTCTCCAGAGAGATACAAGAATATTAATGTTATCCTAGATGGATAACAACAGAGTTTCAAAACAGATAAAGAAACAATATACAGAAGGAAAGGAGAAATAAATAAATCCACAATTATGGTTGAAAACTTACATTCCTTTTTCAGTAATGCATAATACAAATAGACAAAAATCAGTAAGAATATACAAAACCTAAAAACATGATCAAACATCTTGACGTAACTGGAATTTACAGAAAGTTTGGAGAAATCTAACAAAAAATAGAATAGACATAGGATATTCAAATGATAAACAATAAATTTTAAGCCTTAAGAATGTAAAATAGTAGAAATCATATATTCTCAGACCATAATGGAACTAAACTAGAAATCAATAAAGTAAAAATAATAAGAAATTCCCAAATATTTGGCTTTTTAAAAAAATAAACCTTCAAAATAATGTATGGGTCAAAGAGGAAACCTCAAGTGAAATTTTAAAATACTTTGAACTGACAAAAAAAATAAAACCCACCTAGAAATACAATCTATCAAAAGTTTGACGATGCTATTATTGCAGTGCATAGATGTGGAATTATATTATTCAATATCTTTAATGAAAAGAAAAAAATGTGTCAGTTTAGTTACTTAAGCTTCCATGGTAAGAATCTAAAGAAAGGCAAACTAAATTCAAAATAAACAAAAGAAGGAAAGTGCAAATTAAAAAATATACTTGCAGATGTCAATAAATTGAAAAAAGAACAATACAGAAAATAAAACTAAAAGATAATTCTTTCAAAAAATTAGTAAAATGTATAATGCTGTTGCCAGAATGACCAAAAATAAAAAGGAAAATCATAAATTATTTATATTAGGAATGAAAATGAGACATCATGAGAGAATCTACAGACATTAAAAGGCTCTAAAGGAAATATTTTGAAGAAGTCAAGGCACATGAATTTAACAACTTAACATTAAATACTTGAAAGATACAACATTATAAAAGTTAAGAAGGAATAACTTAAATAGTTCAATATCCATTAAATAGTTCTTTTTTTTTTTACTTTAACACTTTTTAAGAAAAATAACTCTAAGGTCAGATGGTTTCACTTGAGTGTCCTACCAGGTATCTAAGGAAGGAACAGTATAAAGTCTATTTAGTGTTGTCTAGATAAAAGAATACAAAGTAATTTCTGGCATGGCGGCATGAAGAATCTCTACAAGCCTTCACAATTATAAATCATAATTGTTGAAAATTACAAAAACCAATTATTTAAAATTTCTGGAATTTGTCCAAGGGGATATAGCAAATTAAGTGGATTTATTCCAGAAAATCTATCAAATCTAACTTTTGGTAAGAAAAGAGAGCATCTATGGAATTTGATCCATGACTTTCTTCTGCTGACCAGCAACTCAGTAAGATGGAAGATCTTCTCTAGGAAGATGCAGTGAAGAAGATGGAGCTCTTTCACCCCAAAGATCCAGTTCAGGGCTACAGTTATCCCTGGGTAAGGCAAGCCACAAAAATTCCTTATTTATTATTCCCCAACTTTGTGTTGCAGGAGCTGTATTCCAGACAAGTGCAGCTAAGATGTCTGAGATTCCCTTTATTCAGCCAGATCCGACTTGTAGAGCTATCTCAGGAGCAGTAGGCTGAGAGTTCTGGACCCCAATCACCCTTGCCTTACAGTATTTATAGGATGGAAGTTTCATGCCAGGACAGTCAAGCTGAGAGAAACAGTGGCTATCATGGTTGCCCAACATCCAACTGGTACAACAGTAGTATCGCTCTGAGAAAGAGATCACTGTCCTCATGCCCAGGTCTAGAGCACTGGCACAGTGAGAAAAGCAGCCCCAAAGAACAGACAGTTCTACATTATCCTAATAGGGCTGACTTTATTTAGAACACAGTGCAGAAGGTTCAAGCTTTTGAATGTTGTCAGTATCAATGAATATTTTGCCCATCAGCAATTTAGAGGAGGCTGGTATTCCATGATAAGAGTAAGCAAAATTTTAGCTAAGCTAGAATTTTAACCCATAAAAGGAAAGAAAGCACCAATTAGCCCTCCTGCGGTAAGAATGTCTCCGTCTCTGCTGGCAGGATGGCTGAATAGGAATAGTTCTGGTCTGCAGCTCCCCATGAGACAAACCCAAAATGTGGGTGATTTCTGCATTTCCAACTGAGACCAGGAGATTCTCTCATGCGCCTACACCACCAGGGACCTGGGTTTCAAGCATAAAATTAGGTGGCTGTTTGGGCAGACACCGAGCTAGCTGCAGGAGTTTTTATTTGTACCCCAGCGGTGCCTGGAACTCCAGGAAGACAGAACCCTTCATGGCCCTGGAAAGGAGACAAAAGCCAGGGAGCCAAGTGGTCTCACTCAGAGGGTTCTACTCCCATGAAGCCCAGCAAGCTAAGATCCACTGGCTTGAAATTCGTGCTGACAGTACAGCAGTCTGAAGTCAATGTGGGACACTTGAGCTTGATGGGGCTAGGGGCGCCTGCCAGTACTGAGGCTTCAGTAGCCAGTTTTCCCCTCACAGTGTTAACAAAGCAACCAGGAAGTCTGGACTGTGCAGAGCTCACTGGAGCACAGCAAAGTGGCTGTGGCCAGACTGCCTCTCTAGATTCCTTCTCACTGGGCAGGACATCTCTGAAAGAAAGGCAGCAGCCCAAGTCAGGGGCTTATAGATGAAACTCTCATCTCCCTGGGACAGGGCGCACATGGTGGGAGGTGCGGCTGTGGGTTCTAAACTTAAGCAGGATCTCCCAGCACAGCACTGCAGCTCTGCCAAGAGACAGACTGCCTCCTCAAGTCGGTCCCTGACCCCTGTGCCTCCTCACTGGAAGACACCTCCCAACAGGACTCAACAGACACCTCATACAAGAGAGCTCCAGCTGGCATCAGGCAGGTAATTCTCTGAAACAAAGCTTCCACAGGAAGGAGCAAGCAGCAATCTTTGCTGTTTGGCAGCCTCCACTGGTGACAGCCAACCCAACAGGGTGTGGAGTGGACCTCCAGCAAAGTCTAGCAGACCAGCAGAAGAGAGGCCATTTAGAAGGAAAAGTAAGAAACAGAAAGCAGTAACATCAACAAAAAGGATGCCCACATAAAAACCCCATCTAAATGCCATCAGCATCAAAGATCAAAGGTAGTTAAATCCACAAGGATGAGGAAAAACCAGCATGCCTCTTCTCTCCAGCAAGAGCACAAAACTGGATGGAGAAAGATTTAGACGAATTGACAGAGTAGTCTTCAGAAGGTGAATAATAACAAACTCCTCTGAGCTGAAGCAGCATGTTCTAACTCAATGCAAGGAAGCTAAGAACCTTGATAAAAGGTTACAGGAAATGTTAACTAGAATAACCAGTTTAGAGAAAAACACAAATGACCTGATAGAGCTGAAAAACACAGCACAAGAATTTCATGAAGCATACACAAGTATCAACAGTCAAATTAATCAAATAAAAGAAAGAATATCAGAGACTGAAGACCAACTTAATAAAATAAAGCGTGAAGACAAGATTAGAGAAAAAACATAAAGGAATGAACAGGACATCTGCCAAGATGGCTAAATAGGAAAACCTCCTGTCTGCAGGTCTCAGCAAGAGCAATCCAGAAAACAGTGATCTCCACTTGTCCAACCAAGGTACTAGGTTCATCTCATTGGGACTGGTTAGATGGTGAGTACAGCCCAAGGAGGGCAAGCTGAAGCAGGGTGGGGTGTCACCTCA
Organism: Cebus imitator; assembly: GCF_001604975.1. Lineage (NCBI taxonomy): Eukaryota > Metazoa > Chordata > Mammalia > Primates > Cebidae > Cebus > Cebus imitator. Next base: position 4,492,280 of record NW_016107480.1, on the reverse strand, counting down.
CCTAGGAAGTGGAAGGGGCCAGAGAACTCCCTCTCCTCGCCAAGGGAAGCCATTAGGAACATATCCCAACACTCTGGCATTCTGACTCAGATACTGTGTTTTTCCCATGGTCATCATAACCTGCAGACCAGGAGATTCCCTACCATGCCTACAATACAAGTGCCCCAAGTTTCCAGGACAAAACTGGACAGCTGTTTTAGACGCAGCAGGTTTTTTTTTTTCCCCTCATACCAAGAGTGGCACCTGGAAATGCAGAGATCACTTGGCTTCTGAATTGCTCTTGCTGGGAACTGTGGACTGGAGGTTTTCCTATTTAGCCCTCTTGGTGGAAGTCCTGTTTATTACCCTGAAAAAGGGGGGTAAGCCAGGCAGCCAAGTGATCTGGCTCAGCAGGTCTCACCCCCATAAAGACCAGCAAGCTAAGATCCACTGGCTTGAAATTCTTGCAGCCAGCATAGCAGTCTGAGCTCAACCTGGGATTTTCAAGCTTGGTGTGGGTTGGGACGCCCACCACTGCTGAGGCTTCCAACTCAGTTTTAACCTCTCCTGTGTAAACAAAATCTCCACAAAGTTTACACGGCAACTGGGCAGAACCCACAGCAGCTCAGCAAGGCCTCTGCAGGCAGACTGTCAACTAGACTCCCTTCTGGCTGGGCAGGGCATCTCTGAAAAAAGGCAGCAGCCCATCAGGTATTTATAAATACAGTTCCCACCTTCCTGGGACACAGCAACTGGGAATAGGGGCAGCTGTGGGTACTGCTTCAGCAAACTTAAACATCTCTGCCTGGCAGCTATGAAGGGAGCAACAGATCTCCCAGCACAGCACTTGAGCTCTGGGAAGGGACAGACTGCCTCCTCAAGTGGCTCCCTGACCACACTGTATCCTGAATGGGAGACACTTCATACAGGAGAGCTCTGGCTGACATCTTACAGGTACCCGTCTGGGACAAAGCTACCAGAGGAAAGAACAGGCAGCAATCTTTTCTGTTACACAGCACTTGCAGGTGTTTTCCAGGCAAGAAGGGTCTGCAGTGGACCCACAGCAGACATGAAACAGAGGAGCCTAACTGTGAAAAGGAAAACTAACAAAGAGAAATAAACAACTTCAACATCAACAAAAGGACGTCCACTTAGAGAATCCATCTATAAGTCACCAACTTCAATGACCAAAAGTAGATAAATCAATCTTTCTTTCACAGGAAGAAACCAGTGAAAACAGGCTGAAATCACCAAAAACCAGAATGCCTCTTCTCCTCCAAGGGATCACAACTCCTCACCAGCAAAAGAACAAAACTAGATGGAGAATGAGTTTGACAAACTGCCAGAAGCAGGCTTCTGAAAGTGGGTAATAACAAACTATTCCGAGCTAAAGGAGCATGTTCTAAACCAATGCAAGGAAACTAAGAACCTTAAAAAAAGATTAGATGAAATGCTAACTAGAATAACCAGCTTAGAGAAGAACATAAACCACTTGATGGAATTGAAACACACAACATGTGAAATTCATGAAGCTTACACAAGTTTCAATAGCCAAACTGAGCAAGTGGAAGAAAGGATATCAGAGATTGAAGGTCAACTCTATAAAATAAAATGAGAAGGCAAGATTAGAGAAAAATAGTGAAAAGAAATGAACAAAGCCTCCAAGAAATATGTCAATATGTGAAAAGACAAAATCTACTTTTGATCAGTGTATCTCAAAGTGATGGGAGAATGAAATCAACTTGGAAAACACTCTTCAGCATATTATCCAGGAGAACTTCCCCAACCTAGCAAGGCAGGTTCAGCATTCAAATCTAGAAAACGCATAGATCACCACAAAGATATTCCTCGAGAAGAGCAACCCCAAGGTACCTAGTTGTGAGATTCACCAGGATTGAAATGAAGGAAAAAATGCTAGGAGAAGCCAGAGAAAAGTCAACATTACCCACAAAGGGAAGCCTATCACACTCACAGTGGACCTCTTGGCAGAAACTCTACAAGTCAGAAGAGAGTGGGGGCCAATATTCAACATCCTTAAGAAAGTGATTTTCAACCCATAATTTCATATCCAGCCAAACTAAGCTTCATAAGCAAAGGAGAAATAAAATCCTTTATGGAGAAGCAATTGCTGAAATTTTGTCACCACCAGGCCTGCCTTACAAGAGCTCCTGAAGGAAGCATTAAATATGGAAAGGAACAACCAGTACCAACCACTGCAAAAATGTACCAAATTGTAATGACCATTGACACTATGAAGAAACTGCATCAACTAATGGGCAAAACAATCAGCTAGCATCAAAATGGCAGGATCAAATTCACATATAACAATATTAACCTTAAATGTAAATGGGCTAAATGCAGCAATGAAAAGACACAGACTGGCAAATTGGATAAAGAGTCAAGACCCATCAGTTTGCTTCACTCAGGAGACCGATCATGTGCAAAGACATAAATAGTCTCAAAATAAAGGGATGGAGGAAGATTTACCATGCAAATGGAGAACAACAACAACAAAAAAACCCCAGGGGTTGCAATCCTACTCTCAGATAAAATAGACTTTAACCAACAAAGATCAGAAGAGACAAAGAAGGGCATTACATTATGGTAAAAGGATCAATGCAACAAGAAGAGCTAACTATCCTAAATATGTATGCAGTAAATACAGGAGCACCCATATACATAAAGCAAGTTTTTAATGACCTACAAAGGGACTTAGACTCCCACACAATAATGGGACATGTTGACACACCACTGTGGCAAATCAACAAGACAGAAAATTAAAAAGGATATCCAGGACTTGAACTCAAGTCTGGACCAAGTGGACCTAACAGACATCTGTAGAACTGTCCACCCCAACTCTACAGAATATACATTCTTCTCAGCACCACATCACACTTATTCTAAAATTGGCCACATAATTGGAAGTAAAACACTCCTCAACAAATGACAAAGAATGCAAATCATTACAAACAGTCTCTCAGACCACAGTGCAATTAAATTAGAACTCAGGATTAAGAAACACACTCTAAACTGCACACCTAAATGGAAACTAAACAGCCTGCTCCTGAATGACTACTGGATAAATAATAAAATGAAGGCAGAAATAAAGATGTTCTTTGAAACCAATGAGAACAAAGACACAACATACCAGAATCTCTGGGACACATTTAAAGCAGTGTCTAGAGGGAAATTTATAGTACTAAATGCCCAGAAGAGAAGCGAGGAAAGATCTAAAATTGACACCCTAACAACATCATGATTAAAAGAACTAGAGGAGGAAGATTAAACAGATTCAAAGCTAGCAGAAGACAAGAAATAACTAAGATCATAGCAGAACTGAAGGAGATAGAGACACAAAAACCCATTAAAAAAAATCAACAGATCCAGGATCTGGCTTTTTGAAAACATCAACAAAATAGGTAGACCACTAGCTGGACTAATAAAAAAGAAAAGAAAGAAGAATCAAATAGGTGCAATAAAAAATAAAAGGGATATCACCATGAATCCCACAGAAATACACACTCCCACCAGGGATTACTATAAACACCCCTATGCAAATAAACCAGTAAATGGATAAATTTTGGGAAACTTACATCCTCCCAAGAGTAAACCAGGATGAAGCTGAATCCCTGAATAGACCAATAAAATGGTCTGAAATTGAGATGGCAGTTAATACCCTAGCAACCAAAAAAAGTCCAGGACCAGATGGTTTCAAACTGAATTTTACCAATCACATAAAGAGGGTATCAGTCGTTCTGAAACTATTGCAAACAATACAAAAAGAGGGAGTCCTCCCTAACTCATTTTAAGAGACCACAATCATCCTGATACCAAAACCTGGCAGAGACATAATTAAAAAAGAAAATTTCAGGCCACTATCTATGATGAACATTGATGTGAAAATCCTCAATAAAATACTGGCAAACTGAATCCAACAGCACATCAAAAACCTCATCCATCATGATCAAGTTGGATTCATCCTTGGGATGCAAGGCTGGTTAAACATATGCAAATCTATAAACGTAATCCATCACATAAATAGAACCAAAGACAAAAACCATATGATTATCTCAATAGATGCAGAGAAGGCCTTTGACAAATTTCAACAGCCCTTTATGCTAAAACTTCTCAATAAATTAGGTATCAATGAAACATATCTCAAAATAGTAAGAGCTATTTATAACAAATCCCCAGCAGATATCATACTGAACAGGCAAACCTCGGAAGCATTCCCTTTGAAAACTGACACAAGACAAGGATGCCCTCTCTCACAACTCCTATTCAACATAGTATTGGAAGTTCTGGCCAGAACACTCAGGCAAGAAAAAGAAACGTTATTCATTAAGAAAAGAGGAAGTCAAATTTTCTCTATTTGCTGATGACATGATTGATTGTATATTTAGAAGACCCTGTCATCTCAGCCCAAAATCTCCTTAAGCTGATAAGCAACTTCAGCAAAGTCTGAGGATACAAAATCAATGTGCAAAAATCACAAGCATTCCTATACACCAAAGGGTCAAACAGAGCCAAATCACGAGTGAACTCCCTTTCACAATTGCTACAAAGAGAATAAAATACCTAGGAATACAACTAACAAGGGATGTGAAGGACCTCTTCAAGGAGAACAACAAATCACAACTCAAGGAAGTAAGAGAGGGTACACACAGATGGAAAAAAAATTCTACACTCATGGTTAGAAAGAATCACTATCATGAAAATGGCCATACTGCTCAAAATAATTTATAGATTCAATGTTATCCCCATCAAGCTATCATTGACTTTCTTCATAGAATTGGAAAAATACACCTTAAACTTCATATGGAACCAAAATAGAGCATGTATAGGCAAGATAATCCTAAGCAAAAAAACAAAAACAAAAACAAAACAAAACAAAAAACTACTGACTTCAAACTATACTACAAGGATACAGTAATCAAAACAGTATGGTATTGGCACCAAAACAGAGATATAGACCAATGGCACAGAACAGAGTCTTCAGAAATAATGCTACATATCTATAACTATCTGATCTTTGACAAACCTGACAAAAACAAGCAATGGGGAAAGGATTCCTTATTTAATAAATGCTGTTGGGAAAACTGGCTAGTCATATACAGAAAGCTGAAACTAGATCCTTTCATTACACCTTATACAAAAATTAACTCCAGATGAGTTAGATTTAAACACAAGACCTAACGCCCTAACAAAGTCTAGAAGAAAACCTATGCAATACCATTCAGGACATAGGCATGGGCAAGGATTTCATGACTGAAACACCAAAAGCAATGGCGACAAACGCCAAAATAGACAAATGGGATCTAATTAAACTTAAGAGCTTCTGCACAGTAATAGAAACTATCAATGGAGTATACCAGCAACCAACAGAATGGGAAAAAATTTTTGCAATTTACCCATCTGACAAAAGGCTAATATCCAGAATCTACAAAGAACTTAAACTAATTTACTTGAAGAAAACAAACAACCCCACCAAAAAGTAGGCAAAGGATATGAACAGACACTTCTCAAAAGAAGACATTTATGCAGTCAACAAACATGAAAAAAAGCTCATCATCACTGGTCATTAGAGAAATGCAAATCAAAACCACATTGAGATACCACCTCATGCCACTTAGAATGGGAATCTTTAAAAAGTCAGGAGACAACAGATGCTGGTGAGGATATGTAGAAAAAGGAACACTTTTACACTGTTGGTGGGAGTGTAAATTAATTCAACCATTGTGGAAGACACTGTGGCAATTCCTCAAGGATCTAGAAACAGAAATACCATTTGATCCAGCAATCCCATTACTGGGTATATATCCAAAGGATTATAAATGATTCTATTATAAAGATACATGCACACATATGTTCACTGAAGCACTGTTCAAAATACTTGGAACCAACCCAACTGCCCATCAATGATAGACTTGATAAAGAAAAGGTGGCACATATATACCATGGAATACTATCCAGCCATAAATAAGGATAAGTTCATGTCTTTTGCAGAGACATGGATGAGGCTGGAAATCATCATTCTCAGCAAACTGACACAAGAACAGAAAACCACATACTGCATGTTCTCACTCATAAGTGGGTATTGAACAATGAGAACACACCGACACAGGGAGGGGAACAACATACACCAAGGCCTGGTGGGTGGGGGGTTAGGGGAGGAATAGCAGGGGGTTGGGGGGTTGGGCAGGGGTAGCATTAGGAGAAATACCTAAGATAGATGATGGGGTGATGGATGCAGCAACCTGTCGCCATGGCATGTATATACCTATGTAACAAACCTGCAGGATCTGCACATGTACCCCAGAACTTAAAAGTATAATACATAATTTAAAAAAAAAAATCAGGATACAACAGATGCTGGAGAGGATATGGAGAAATGGGAATGCTTTTACACTGTTGGTGGGAGGGTAAATTAGTTCAACCATTGTGGAAGACAGTGTGGCTATTCCTCAAGGATTTAGAAATAGAAATACCATTTGACCCAGCAATCCCATTACTTGATATATATGCAAAGGATTAAAAATCATTCTATTATAAAAACATATGCACGTGTATGTTTTTGTGGCACTTTTCATAATAGCAAAGACTAGGAATTGACACGAATGCCCATCAGTGATAGACTGGGTAAAGAAAATGTGGCACATATACACCATGGAATACTGTGGAGCCATAAAAAAGGATGAGTTCATTCCTTTTGCAGGGTTATGGATGAAGCTGGAAATAATGACTCTTAGCAAACTGACACAAGAATAGAACACCAAACACTGTATGTTCTCACTTATAAGTGGGTGTTGAACAATGAGAACACATGAACACAGGGAGGGCCTGTCACACACTGGGGCCTGTCAGGGGTGGGGGGCTAGGGGAAGTATAGTAGGGGATGGGAAGATTGGGTAAGGATTTCATTAGCAGAAATACCTAATGTAGATGATGGGGTGAAGGATGCAGGAAAATACCATGGCACGTGTATACCTTTGCAACAAACCTGCATGTTCTGCAAATGTACCCCAGAACTTAAAGTATAATAAATGAATTAAAAAAAGAGGGGGGGAATGAAGAAAGCCTCCAACAAATAAGGGACTATGTGAAAAGACCAAATCTACATTTGATTGACGTACCTGAAAGTGATAGGGAGAATGTAACCAAGTTGGAAAACACACATCAGGATATTATCCAGAAGAACTTCAGCAGCGTAGCAAGGCAGGCCAATATTCAAAATCAGGAAATACAGAGAACACTTCTAAGATACTCCTCGAGAAGAGCAACCCCAAGTTTATAATTATCAAATTCTCCAAAGTTGAAATGAAGGAAAAAATGTTAAAGGCAGCCAGAGAGAAAAGGTCAGGCAACCTACAAAGGGAATCCCATCAGACTAACAGTAGATGTCTCTGAAAGAAATCCTACAAGCCAGAAGAGAGTAGAGGCCAATATGCAACATTTTTAAAGAAAAGAGTTTTCATAGCTAATGAGCTAAGCTTCATAAGGGAAGAAGAAATAAAAATCCTTTACAGACAAGCAAATGCTGAGGAATTTTGTCACCACCAGGTCTGTCTTATAAGAACTCCTGAAGAAAGCACTAAATACGGAAAAGGAACAACCAGTAGCAGCCACTGAAAAAACATAACAAAATATAAAGACCAACCACAGTATGGAAAAAAACCTACATCAACCAATGTGCAAAATTACTAACTAGCATCATGATGATGGGATCAATTTCACACCTAACAGTATTAATCTTAAATGTAAATAGGCTACATGCCCCAATTAAAAGACACAGACTGGCAAATTAAATAGAGTCAAGACCCGTTGGTGTGCTATATTCAGGAGACTCATCTCACATGCAAAGACGCATATAGACTCAAAGGGATGGAGGAATATTTACCAAGCAAAAGATTAAAAAAAAAAAAAAGCAGGGGTTACAATCCTAGTCTCTGATGAAATAGTCTTTAAATAAACAAAGATTTAAAAAGACAAGGAAGGACATTACATAATGGTAAATGGATGAATGAATCAATGCCACAAGAAGAGTTAACTATCCTAAATATATATACACCTAATACAGGAGCACCCAGATTTATAAAGCAAGTTCTTAGAGATCTACAAAGAGATTCAGACTCCCACAAAATAATAGAGTGAGATTTTAACACCCTCCTGTAAATGTTAGACACATCACTGAGACAGAAAATTAACAAGTATATTCAGGACTTGAAGTCAGCTCTGCACCAAGAGGACCTAATAGACAAATAAAGGACTCTCACCTTAAATCAACAGAATATACACTCTTCTCAGTGCCACAAAGCACTTACTCTAAAATTGACCACATAGTTGGAACTGAAAAACTCCACAGCAAATGCAAAAGAACAGAAATCGTAACAAACAGTCCTCAGACCAGAGGGCAATTGAATGAATTAGAATTTAGGATTAAAAAACTCACTGCAAACTGTACAACCACATGGAAACTTAAAAACCTGCTCCTGAATGACTACTGACTAAATAACAAAATTAAGGCAGAAATAAGTTTTTTGAAATCAATGAGAACAAAGACACAGTGTACCAGAATATCTGGGACACAGCTAAAGCAGTGTTAAGAGGGAAATTTATAACACTAAATGTCCACATCAGAAAGCAGGAAAGACCTAAAATTGACACTGAAACATCACAATGAAAACAACCAGAGAAGCAAGAGCAAATAAATTTAAAAGCTAACAGAAGACAAGAAATAACTAAGATCAGAGCAGAACTGAAAGAGATAAAGATACGAAAAATCCTTTGAAAAAAAATCAATGAATCCAGGAGCTGTTTTTTTAAAACAGATTAACAAAATAGATGGGTTACTAGCCAGACTAATAAAGAAGGAAAGAGAGAAGAATTAAAGAGACACAATAAAAAATGATAAAGGGTGTATCACCACTGATCCCATAGACATACAAACTACCATCAGAGAATACTATAAACTCCTCCATGCAAATAAACCAGAAAATCTAGAAGAAATTGATAAACTCCTGGACATATATACCCCTCAAGACTAAACCAGGAAGAAGTCAAATCCCTAAACAGACCAATAATGAGCTCTGAAACTGAGGCAGTACTTAATAACCTACCAACCAAAAAAAAGCACACGACCAGATGGATTCACAGCCAAATTCTACCAGAAGTACAAAGAGGAGCTGGTACCATTCCTTCTGAAGCTATTCCAAACAACATAAAATGAGGGAATCCTCCTAACTCATTTTATGAAGCCAGCATAATCCTGATACCAAAACCTGGCAGAGACACAACAAAAAAGAAAATTTCAGACCAATATCCTTTATGAATATTGACGCAAAAATCCTCATTAAAATACTGGCGAACTGAATCCAGCAGCACATCAAAAAGCTTATCCTCTACGATCAAGGTGCCCTCATTGCTGGGATGCAAGGCTGGTTCAACATATACAAATCAACAAATGTAATCCATTACGTAAGCAGAACCAATGATAAAAACCACGATTATCTCAGTAGATGCAGAAAACACCTTTGATACAATTCCACACTGCTTCATGATAAAAACAGTCAATAAACTAGGTATTAATGGAACTTATCTCACAATTATAAGAGCTATTTATGACAAACCCATAGCCAATATCGTCTTGAATGTGCAAAACCTGGAAGCATTCCCTTTGAAAACTGGCACAAAACGAGGATGCCCTCTCTCACCACTCCTATTCAACATAATAAGTTCTGGCAGGGCAATCAGGCAAGAGAAAGAAATAAAGGTATTCAAATAGGGAGAGAGTAAGTCAAATGTTCACTCTTTGCAGATGATATGATCATGTATTTAGAAAATCCCATCATCTCAGCCCCAAAACCCCTTAAGCTGATAAGCAACTTCAGCAGTCTCAGGATACAAACTCAATGTGCAGAAATCACAAGCATTCCTACACACCAATAATAGCCAAATCATGAGTGAACTGCCATTCAGAACTACAACAAAGAAAATAAAATACTAGGAATATAACTTACAAGGGATGAGAAGGACCTCTTCAAGGAAAACTACAAACCACTACTCAGAGAAAAAAGAAAGGACACAAACAAATGGAAAAATATTCCATGCTCATGGATAGGAAGAATCATTATCATGAAAGTGGCCATAATGCTCAAAGAAATTTTTAGATTCAATTCTATTCCCATCAAACTATCATTGACTTTCTTCACAAAACTAGAAAAAACTAACTGAAATTTCATATGGAACCAGAAAAGAATTTGTATAGCCAAGACAATCCTAAGCAAAAAGAACAAAAATGGAGGCATCACCCTACCTGACTTCAAGTTATACTACAAGGATACAGTAACCAAAAAAGCATGGTACTGGTACCAAAACAGATAAATAAACCAATGGAACAGTACAGAGGCCTCAGAAGTAACACCACCGTCTACGACGATCTGATCTTCAACAAATCAGACAAAAGCAATGGGGAAAGGATTCCCTATTTAACAAGTGGTGCTGGGGAACCTGGCTAGCCATATACAGAAAACTGACACTGGATCCCCTCCTTATACCTTATACAAAAATTAACTCCAGATATATTAAAGACTTAAATCTAAAACAATAAAAACCTTAGAAGAAAACATAGGCAATACTATTGAGGATATAGGCATAGGCAAAGACTTCATAACAAAAACACCAAAAGCAATGGCAATAAAAATCAAAATTGACAAATGGGATCTAATTAAACTAAGGAGCTTTTGCACAGCAAAAGAAACTACTATGAGTGAACTGGCAACCTATAGATGGGAGAAAATTTTTGCAATCATATCCATCTGACAAAGGGCTAATATCCAGAATCTACAAAAAAACTTAAACAAATTTACAAGAGAAAAACAAGCAACCCCATCAAAAAGTGGGTAAAGGATATGAAAAGACACTTCTCAAAGGAAGACAACATTTACGCAGCTAGGAAACTTATGAAAAAAAGCTCATCATTACTGGTTATTAGAGAAATGCAAATCAAAACCACATTGAGATAGCATTTCACCTCAGAATGATGATCATTAAAAAGTCAGAAAGCAACAGAGGCTGGAGAGGATGTGGAGAAATAGGAATGTCTTTATGCTGTTGGTGGGAGTGTAAATTAGTTAAACCACTGGAAGACAGTGTGGCAATTTCTCAAGGATCTGGAACTAGAAATAACATTTGACCCAGCAATCCCATTACTGGGTACATACCCAAAGGATTATAAATCATTCTATTATAAAGACACATGCACACGTATGTTTTTATGGCACTGTTCATAATAGCGGAGACTCGGAACCAACCCAAATGTCCCTCAATGATAGACTGGATAAAGAAAATGTGGCACATATACACCATAAAATACTAGGCAGCATAAAAAAGGATGAGTTCATTTGTTTTGTAGGGAGATGGGTGAAGCCATTATTCTCAGCAAATTAAAACAGGAACAGAAAACCAAACACTGCATGTTCCCACTCAGAAGTGGGAGCTGAACAATGGCAACATATGGACACAGGGAGGAGAAAATCATACACTGGAGCCTGTCAGGGCTGGGGAGAAGGAGGACGTAGAGTATTAGAACAAATAACTAATGCATGTGGGGCTTAAAACCTAGATAGCGGATTAAGGGGCGCAGCAAACCACCATGGCACATGTATACCTATGTAACAAACCTGTACATTCTGCACGTGTATCCCAGAACTTTAAGTATAATAATAAGAGTAGAAGAACAAGTCTTAATGACTAGCATCAAAGATTAACCCAACAAACCTTCTTAATTTAGTCAGACTGTGGGGCAACTTATACCTTTGAGCATTGTTGAAAACAATGGCACAATTATTGGAGGCTAACAGCTGAGTATGGCACCAATATAGGCAGACCAATTAGAAGCTCAACAGAAATGAGAAAAGACACTTAAAGCAAAACTAACTAAAACCACTTTTATCCATGGAAGTTGGTGGTGGATAGGTTGACTGTGCACATACCCAAAGCTGTGACCTCTGAGATGCAACATCAGAGGATGTACACTATAGAGTGATTGACTTCACTGAAATACTAAGCCACTAAATGAATAAGTAAAAAATTTAAAAAAAACAAACAAACAAAAAAAAACCTACAAACCCCTGGTTGGGAGAAAATAAATTATTCACATGTCCATAGTAAAAACTAAAAAGCTCACAAGACATGAAAACACATAGGAGACCACAACATATAAATGGAGGAGAAAGTAGGCAGCAGAAACTTACTTTGAAAAGGCCCGGATGTCATATTTGCCCCACAAAGACTTCAAACTAGCTAAAATGAATGTATTTTAAGAACAAGTAGAAACCATGCTTAAAGAAACAAAGGTCTGATGACAATGCCTCATAACATAGATAGTATCAATAAAGATACAGAAATTATAGAAAGGAACCAAATACATATTGTAGAGTTGAATAATAACTAAAATTAAAAACTCATTAAGGGGACTCAACATAAAATTTGAGCTAGCAGAGTCAGTATATTTGAAGATAGATCAATAGAGATTAAGCAATCTGAAGAACAGAGGTAAAAGAAAACAAAATAAGATATTTATTGATCTTGTTATAATTATTGTTTAGTTACTTTTTCTGCTTTTCTTAACTTCATTTTGTGGTTATAATATCCAATGTCTTTTCTTTGCTACAGTACAAATTTGTGCCCACCTGGTATTTTTATTGTTATATATATAATAATACATATGTTATAGGTCCACAAAGACAACTGTATAATTGTTGTTTTATATAATTGCCATTTAAATAATTTAATTAGAAAGACTATGGAGGCTAAGAGGAAGTGGGACAATGTATACAAAGCACTAAACAATAAAGACTGTCAACCAACAATCCTAAATCTATCAAAACTATCATTCAAAAATTAGCAAGAAATTAAAACATTCCCACATAAACAAAAACTAGATTTATCACTAATCAAACTGCCCTATATGCAAAATAAAGTCCTCTCTCCGAAATAAAAGAATATGATACATTAACTCAAATCTACACAAAGATATAAAGAACACTGATAAAGACAAATACATAGGAAAATATAAAAACAGTTAAATGTGCTTTTGTTTGTAGATCTTTTTGTCTTTTATGTGAGTTAAAATACAACTGTGTAAAACAGCAACTATAAGTATATGTTGATGGGCATACAATGTATAAAGACATTATCTGTGTTACAATAATAGCACAGATCTTGCAGGTGAGAAGAGAATATACCTACATAATAGCAAAATTTTTATATGCTACTGAAATTAAGTTAGTAGTAATGTGAACTAGATTGTTATATGTTGAGATGTTAATTTTAACATCTAGGGAAACTACTAAGAAAGTAACATGAAGAACGCAGAAAAGGAAATAAGAGATTTAAGATGGCATTTTTGAAAAAAAAATTTCACAAAAGAAGGAACTAATTGAGAGACAGAGGAATAAAAATAACATGGGAGCAGTAGAAAACAAAACAATTTAAAAAATGGTAGAGATGAATCCTATCTTATCAATTATTACATTGAACGTGAGTGAACTGAACACTTAAATCAAAAGGCAGAGATATGCAAAAATGATTTTTAAGAAAAAACCATGACCTAACTATAACCATGATCTAACTATATGCTATGTACTTGAGACAAACATTAGATTCAAAGACACACACAGATTGAAATTAAAAAGGTAGAAAGTGATATACTATGTCAATAGTAAACAAAAGAGAGCTGATATACTAATATCAGACAAAATAGACTTTAAGATAATAATTGTCACTAGAGACAAAGAAAGACATTCTTTTATAATAAAAGGCTCAATCCATCAAGAAAATATAGCAATATAAATCTGTATCCACTTAGCAACATAACACCAAGAACTCAAAGCAAAAACTAATGGGATTGGAGGAAGAAACAAACCATTAAACATTGATATTTGTAGACTTCAATATTTCACTTTCAGTAATAGATATACATTTAATCTACATATCTCTCCCTGAGCACTGCTTTAGTTGAATTCTACACATATTAGTTTGTTGCATTATATATCCATTCATCTCAGAGTATTTTTAAATACTGATATTAAGCAGTGTTGTTTAATCTCCAAATGTTTGTGAATTTCCTACATTTCCTTCTCTTATTGATTTCTAATTTCATTCTATTGTACTTGGAGAACATATATGATTTCTGCACTTTAAAATTCATTGAGACTTGTTTTGTATCTTTGTATCTGATATATACAAAGCCATATATAGTCTTTTCTGGAGCATATTCCATGTGCCTTTAAGTAGACTGTATATTTTTTATTGTTTGGAGTGTTCTACAGACATCTATAGGGCTATTAAGTCCATAGTTTTGTTAAAGTATTTTTTTATGAAATAGAGAAGCTCATAAACTTCCAAAAAATGATTCAAAAAGGAATAGAAAACCTGATTAGACCTACAACAGGTAAAGAGATATAGCTTGTAATCAACAAATTTCCCACATAGGAAAGTCCAGGACCTGATGGTTTTGTTGCTGAATTTTACCAAGCTTTAAAAAAGAATGCCAATGCCACAGACCCATGACCCAGAGCAGCTAGGAATTGGTGAATAGTGGCTCAAGTCTGCCATAAAATTGGCCTCCAATAAAACTGCATTGCAAAAAACGGGAAAGAAACAGAATGAAAAGAGTAAAAAAGTTGAGGAGGCAGAATCTGGAGAATCTGTGGTGGAAGAAGTACTAGATTGATGGGTAGTGAATGGAAAGTGGAATATTTCCTGAAGTCGAAGAGATTTACAGATGCTGACAATACTTAGGAACCTGAAGAAAATTTAGATTGTCCAGGGTTGATTGAAGCATTTAATTATCAAATAACTGGCAAAGAAAAAAGATAGTACAAAAAAAATATTTAACAGTGAATCTGACAATAGCAAATCAAAGAAGAAGAGATGCTGCTGACAAACCAAGAGGATTTGCTAGAGGCCTTGATCCTGAAAGAATAATTGGTGCCACAGACAGCAGTGGAGAATGGATGTTTCTCATGAAATGGAAAGATTAATATGAGGCAGACTTGCTGCTGGTGAAAGAGGCAAATAAGAAGTGTCCTCCTAAAATTTTAATTGATTTTTATGAAGAGAGACTAACTTGGCAATCTTGTCCAGAAGATGAAGCTCAGTAATTGTTTACTTAGTTTATATATATGATATATATGTTTTAGATATATATATGTAATTTGAGTCTTGGTTTTTCATTTACTAGTGTGACGAAATACCTACATCCTAATGAAAATCAGGTTTAATATATTCGTTTTGAAAGTAGTGTTGGAAGAGTTGATGGAGTCTTACTTTTGCATCCATAGCACTGGTTACTTTGAACAAATAAAAGCTTTTTCTAGTTGCTTCCTAAAAAAAATAAATAAATAAAGAATGCCAAATCTGTCTCCAAAGCTTCCAAAAAAATTGAAGAGGATTAAACAGTTTTAATTCATTCCTTGATGCCAATATTATCATGATATCAAAACCAAACAAAACATTCTAGGGGAAAAGATCTGCAGACCAAAATTCTTTATGAATATAAACACAGAATTCAACATAATATTGACCAGCCAAATCCATCAACATATAAAAGACTGAAAAATTGCCCCAGATTGAAGGAAACTAAAAAGACACAATGACTAAACATAATAGGGAATTATGGATTAGATCTTGGAACAGAAAAAGAACTTTATTTAAAAACTGGTAATGTGTGAATGAAGTCTCCAGTTAACAGCATAGTACCAATGTTAGTATCATTCTGATCATTTTACTGTGCTTGTGTAGGATGCTATCATTAGGGAAAGCTAGGAAAACTAGGGAAAGGTTGATAGGAACTCTAACATCTATAGTATGTTTAAAATTATTTCAAAATAAAATATTTTTAAAGAAAGCCTCTCTCAAATCCAAATGTTCATCAAAAGTAGAAGACATAAATAAATTATTGTAGTTACATTTTGATAACATAGAGAAAGTGTAAAGATAGGAAAAGGATACCAGGTTAGTTTCTGAGATGCTGTCCATGTTCTATTTCTTCTCTTGCATTGTGGTTGCACAGTTTTAGGTTATTCACTTTGTGAGAGTTCATCAAGATGTAATTCAACTGTACTGTTACATTTCAGACACAGCACTAGCTTTTAAATTCAAATGGTTCTATTAAAATCAAGATTCATGGGTCAGGTTTAAATCTAAGACCAATGGGGGGGTGTGCCAAGATGGCCCAGAGGAGGTAACACCAGAATGCAGCTCCCAGCAAATGAGACACAGAGGTTAGAGGACTTTACGATTCCAAGTGAAGTGCTGCATTCACTTTGGTGGGACTGGTAGGGCACTGAAAATAGCCCAGGGAAGGAGCCACAGGGTGAGAGCCGTCCAGGAAGGGTGAACAGAGACAGGGTGAGCCACGTCCCCACCTGGAATGTGCAGCTGGCTAAGAGGGTTGGGGACTTCACCACCTTGGTGCTCCGATTTAGATCCTATGCTTACCTCATCCCTCCTGCAACCCAAGGTCCGCGAGTAACCTGCCAAACTGAGGGGCACCATGGGTTGTCGATGCAAATCTGAGCAATGGCTCTTGCCAAGTGCCACAAGTTTTAGGTGCAGACCTGAGCTATGGCTCCCCGCCGGGTGCTGCAAGTTGTCAGTGGGAGTCTGGACCAACACCAGGTAGATGGACCGTCCCACAGAAAAAGGCAGAGTTGAAGGCAGGGAAACAGGCCATAAGGCCTGGCAGGCCCAACCCCACACTCAGACTGAAGCCAGTCCACTGGAGAGCTTAGCAGCAAATACATCTGTTTGACCCCAACCAGGAAGATGGAGCTTGAGGAAGGAGAGATGCCATTGGGAAGGCAGGGCTAATCTCACCTGCAAACAAACTCCAGGGAAGAACCACCCACCCAGCAACCTGACTGAATCGTAGGCAGGCCAGCAGCGACTCTACAGGTCAAGAGATATATAGCTCTAAGGGCAACAGAAAGGACATCCACTCAGAGATTCCTCCTGGAATCACCAACTTCAAAGATCAAAGGGAAATAAATCCATGAAGATAGGAAGAAACCAGTGCAAAAAGGATGAAACCATCAAACACCAGAAAACCATCAAAACCATCAAACACCTCTTCTCTTCCCAGGGATCATAACTCCTCATCATTAAAAGTAAAAAACAAGACAGAGAATGAGTTTGACAAATTGACAGAAGCAGGCTTCAGAAAGTCGGTAATAACAAATTTCTCCAAGTTAAAAGACCATGTTCTAAGCCAATGCGAAGAAACAAAGAACCTTGAAAAAAGGTTAGACAAAATGCTACCTATAATAACCAGCTTAGAGAAGAATATAAACGACTTGATGGAGCTGAAAAACACAGCATGAGAACCTCACAAGGCATACACAAGTTTCAACAGCCAAATTGATCAAGCAGAAGAAAGGATATCAGAGATAGAAGATCCAATCAATGACATAAAACAAGAAGGCAAGATTAGAGAAAAAAGAGTGAAAAGAAAGGAACAAAGCCTCCAAGAACTATGGGGTTATGTGAAAAGACCTAATCTATACTTGATCAGCATACCTGAATGTGACGGGGAGAATGAATCCAAGTTGGAAAACACTCCTCAGGATATTATCCCAGAGAACTTCCCCAACCTAACAAGGCAGGCCAACATTCAAATCCAGGAAATGCAGAGAGTACCACAAAGATATTCATCAAGAAGAGCAACCCCAAGGCACATAATAATCAGATTCATCAGAGTTGAAATGAATCAAAAAATCCTAAGCACAGCCAGAGAGAAACGTCGAGTCACCCACAAAGGAAAGACCATGAGATTCACAGCGGATCTGTCGGCAGAAACCCCACAAGCTAGAAGGGAGTGGGGGCCAATATTCAATATCCTTAAAGAAAAGAACTTTCAACCCAGAATTTCATATCCGGCCAAACTAAGCTTCATAAGTGAAGTAGAAATGAAATACTTTACAGAAAAACAATTGCTGAGAGATTTTGTTGCTACAAGACCTGCCTTACAAGTGCTACTGAAGGAAGTACTAAACATAGAAAGAAACAGCCAGTACCAGCCACTGGAAAAATGTACCAAATCATAAAGAGCAATGATGCAATGAAGAAACCGTGTCAACTAACAGGCAAAACAACCAGCCAGTTACAAAATGGCAGGATCAAATTCAAATATAACAATATTAATGTTGAATGTAAATGGCCTAGATGCCCCAATCAAAAGACACAGACTGGCAAACTGGATAAAAAGTCAAGACCCATCAGTGTGCTGTATTTAGGACATCCATCTCACGTGCAAAGAATGACATAGACTCAAAATAAAGGGATGGAAGAAAATTTACCAAGCAAATGGAGAGAGGAAAAAAAAGCAGGGGTAGCAATCCTAGTCTCTGACAAAATGGACTTTAAACCAACAAAGATCAAAAGAGACAAGGGCATTATATAATGGTAAAGGATCACTGCAACAAGAAGAGCTAACTATCCTAAATATTTATGTGCCCAATGCAGGAACACCCAGATACATAAAGCAAGTTCTTAATGATCTACAAAGAGACGTAGACTCCCACACAATAATAGTGGGAGATGTTAACAGTCCACTGACAATATCGGACAGATCAATGAGACAGAAAGTCAACAAGGATACCCAGGACTTGAACTCAGATCTGGACCAAGCGGACCTAATAGACATCTACAGAACACTCCACCCCAAATCCACAGAATACACATTCTTCTCAGCACCACATTGCACCTACTCTAAAACTGACCACATAATTGGAAGTAAATCAATCCTCAGCAAATGCAAAAAAAAGGAAATCCTAACAACCAGTCTCTCAACCAGTCTCTCAGTGCAATAAAGTTAGAACTCAGGATTTAAAAAAAAGCCCTCAAAACCACACAATCACATGGAGACTGAACAATTTGCTCCAGAATGACAAATGGATAAACAATAAATTAAAGGCAGAAATAAAAATGTTCTACAAAACCAACAAAAACGAAGACATAATGTACCAGAACCTATGGGACACATTTAAAGCAGTGTATAGAGGAAAATTTATAGCAATAAATGCCCACATGAAAAACAAGGAAAGACCTAAAATCAACACCCTGTTGTCAAAATGGAAAGAGCTAGAGGAGCAAGATCAAAAAACTCAAAAACAAGCAGAAGACAAGAAATAAGTAAGATCAAAGCAGAACTGAAGGAGATAAGAATAGAAATAAGGGATGTGATTGTGGACTAGAGATGCAGTTTTATTTGGTTCATTAATTCTATAAGGCCATAAAACAGGTAATATAAATAGAAATACCATTTGACCCAGTAATCTCATTACTGGGTATATACATAAAGGATTATAAATCGTTCTATCATAAAGACACATGAACACGTATGTCCATTGCAGCACTTTTCACAAGAGCAAAGACTTGGAACCAACCCAAATGCTCATCAATGACAGACTGGGTAAAGAAAATGTGGCACATATACACCATGGAATACTATGCAGCCATAAAAGAGGATGAATTCATGTCCTTTGCAGGGACATGGATGAAGCTGGAAATCATCATTCTCAGCAAACTGACACAAGAACAAAAAACCAAACACCACATGCTCTCACCCATAAGTGGGTGTTTAACAATTGAGAACACATGGGTACAGGGAGGAGAACATCACATACTGGGGCCTATTAGAAGGTAGTGGGGATAGGGGAGGGATAGCAGGGGGTTGGGGCATTGGGATACCTAATGTAGGTGATGTGAGGATGAATGCAGCAAACCACCATGGCACATGTATACCTATGTAACAATCTTGCAAGATCTGCACATGTGCCCCAGAACTTAAAGTACAATTAAAAAAAAGAAAAATGAATAATAATAGCATCTTCTAAACAACAACAGAAAACCTGGAAGCTAGCCCTCATAGCTGAAATGTCATTTGTATGGCTTATCAGAGAGTAAAATGAAGATTCCTCTCCAAAAAAAAAAAAAAAAAAAAAGGTAATATAAAAAGCTTCCATGATTCTATTTGTATGTACATTAGAAGGAACTTCTAGGTGTTACTGTAATTCCTTAACATATTGTTTCAATAGCACTAATTTAATGCCGATATACTCTAGATGAAGTTTTACATTGTTTAGCTATCACTGATCTCCTGGAAACAACTCACTTTCCTCTTGAGGCTTTGGATTTGACATTGCATTTGACCTTTTATGTAGCAATTGACAAGTGCCAGGGTAATGATGAATTAGAATCTACCCCCAGGTCCAAGCATTCTGAGTAATTCTTGATTGTCCATATCGAGTCAAATGGTAGGCATTTCCTATCACCTATTTCCATTCAACAAGAGCACTACATTCATTTAGCTAAACTGATTCCAAAGAGTAGAAGTGCACTGATCACAACTAATTTCAAAATGCTTATTATTATTATTATTTTTCTAAGACAGAGTCTTGCTTTGTTGCCTAGGCTGGAGTGCTGTGGTATGATCTCAGCTCAATGCAACCTCTGCCTCCTCCCAGGCTTAAGCGATCCCCCTGCCTCGGCCTTCCAAGTAGCTGAGATTATAATGCCTGCCACCATGCCGGGCTAATTTTTGTATTTTTAATAGAGATGGGGTTTTACCATGTTGCCCAGGCTGGTCTTGAACTCCTGACCTCAGGTGACATGCCTGCCTCAGGCTCTCAAAGTGTTGGGATTACAGGCATGAGCCATCGTGCCCAGCTGTCAAAATGCTTTTTATTTCTGCATATGTTGAATACTTTTTGCAATTACAAAGTTTTGAAGGTAAAATTACAAATCTTGAAATTAAAAAGGCAAAAATGTAAAGGAGCCAAAATTGTAAATCAAGTATTTGAAAAATGAAGATTGGAAACTATTTTGTATTATATTCACAAATGCTTTTATACTTTTCCTGTGTATACTTAAAAAACCAACAACTAGATCAGGATAGCCACATGAGGAACACTTTTTATTATCACTCAATATTTTTAGACAGAGCCTGATCCTAAGCTTAAAAGTGGGCTTGATTCTGCAGTAAATCTTTTAAAACTGCCTTGACACACAGAAACCTTTTTGAAAATAGACACTCCCAGAAGTCTTTCGTTTGTATGGTCACACACTGATGCTTAGATGTCCCAAGTAGTCTTGATGACCAAAGTCATTTTTTTTCCATCTTTAGAAAACTACATGGGAACAAACAGATCAAGCAGATCTGAAGCTACCGTGTGTGTGAATGAACACTCATGCTTCATTCCAGAATGGTGTACATCTATTTTGGACTGTATATTGTGTTTGTGTATTTATGCTTTGATTCATAGTAACTTCTTATGTAATTGAATTCACTTGCATTGAACACAAACTGTAAATAAAAAATGGCTGAAAATAAAACAGGTTTTATGTAATGGTTATGATAATAATCAGAAAATGATTGTACAGTTATTTATGTTTCATGTATTCAATGAAATTTAAAAAAAAAAAAACTCTTTTCTTTATTATTAGGTCCTAGAACCTTTATAGGTATTGGTTCTTGGTTTATTTTGATTTTTGTAATTTAGGGAACAAGATCAGTTTTATAAATTTTTTTCAAGAAAATCATGAAATAATCAAAATATAAATAAAGTAGCTTAAAGGTATATAAAATATTACCTTGTGTTTTTTCTCTCTATATTCATTTCTAATTTTGAGTATTCACATTACATTATCTTTAGACTTCTGAGTAGGTTTTCTATTTTATTAAAATTTTCAAAGAACCAGCTCTTAGATGTATTTGCTAAATCATTAACAGCTTTTGTTTTTGATATGTTTTTCTTAGACTCACTTTGTTGTACATACTCAGTTTCTATGATTGACTATTTTATTTATATATTTACATTCATTCTAGTATCATGTCAGCGCTCAAGGATCTGAAGTGGTGTGTAAAAAGATCCTTGGCCACTTGTTATAGTGACATTTTTAATTACATTATGATTACTTCTAAAATACTCTAGAATTAAAAATATTATTACCTAATGGCTTATTAATTATACAATTTTGAGCAATACAGAAATATGAAATTAAAAAATTAACTTTCTACCGTATCTTACCTCAAACCAGCTTTCTTTTCAATGTTACCAACTGCCAACAATCTCTTTATTGTTTTAAATAGTTTTTACTCACATAAATATGCATTACATTTTTTAAAGGCTGTAAATGTTCATTCCTATGCTCCTATCATTGCCTGCATGTGCAAATATTTCTTTATAATAGATTTCAGGGAGTGGGTTTCCTCGGTCAAGGGATATGTACATGTTTAATTTTGATAAGTATTCTCAAATTGCTGTCCACAAAAGGCTGTATTAGTTCACACAACAGTAGTATGTATCCATGTCCACTTTCCTACACCCTGGCCAACCTTGACATATAACCAACATTTTAATTTATAATTTAATCTCCATGGTTTTTAGCAGGTAAGTTTTAATTTCTAAAAAGCTTGCTTTTATGTTTTATGTTGTTGGTAGTGTTTGTTTAGCCTTCTACTATTATTTAAAATTTTTCTTGCAACAATACAATAATGTGAATAGTTAAAATATTTTTCAAAATGTATTGAGATTTCCTGTGGAGCTTCTATTGGTAAAATATACCATGAGTGCCCAAATTGTGAAGCATTTTTTCTGAAAAATGCAAACTTTAAAGTGTGTTAAATATCAATGTATTATCATATTGTCTGGGTTATATGTATCTGTATTTTGTATCCAGGTGCTATTCTTTCAAAGCTAAAATGTTGTTTAAAATTTTATTTACTATGCAAATTTATCATAGCTTTCATTCAGTTAAAATCTCTGTATATATGTGAAGTTAAATGATACAATCCTAGTCAGACTAAGAAAAAATCAACATATAGTTCACATATAAATGATACTCTATATATTTATAAGCAAATAACAAGTCCAGGCTTCTGGCTTCCTCCCTTCAACCTAGATTTGGAGATGCCAATGGCAACTAACAGCATTAGTGAAAATCCAAGGGAGTCAGAGAGTGAATGAGTCCCAGTATGAAACAGATTCCAACAGAAGAGTTCCAGGAAGGGTGTGCATTTGTGGCCGGCCTAGGGAGAGTTTTCTAGTAGTGCCCTTTTCTTTAATTGCTTGAACCTTTGCTCCACTGGGCAGCCAATGGCAATAAATATTTCAATGATCCAGGACATTTTTTTGCATTCCCTGAACTAAGCAATAACCTTAAAATGTGTCTCATCTTGGATTAAAACACAACTTGGATCAGAAGCACTGGAGAATTTTCTCAGCAGCCAAGAGATGCCTAGGAATCTCTTGGCTAAGATGCCAGGAGAATCTTACTAAGAGCTAATAGAAAGAGAGGCCTGGATTACAAGAGAGAGGCTCTCTACTCTGAAGCTCTCTTCCCTCACTGGAGTGAGTGCAACGCTAAAGTCCAGGCTTTCATCAATTCCCATAGAGTTGGCAAAACTAGTCAATACAGCTAATGAAGGCAGAGGATAAAATTTCAGTTACAGTAAAATCAATAGTTTTGAGGACTTAAAAGTAAAATAACAAATTGAAGAAGCTCTACAAAATGAGACAGTCCTAATGAAAAATAGAGTTGAGTTTAAAATACTTGTAGATGGACGAGGATATTTGGAACATGAAGTAGGAAAAAGCAGCTATGAAGAAAAATCAGTTGGAGACATTTGGGATAAGACATACAGTTGTTGAATAATCTCAGTAGATAGACACATTTGGTGAGCAAGGGCTTAGGTCAAAGAATATTCCTAAAAGCCATCTAAAAAGGAAAAATGAGAAAGGAAAGGTAACAAACATAGAAGAAGACAGGAACATTCAACATCTACCCAAAAGGAACCCCAGAAAAAAATGCAAACAGAAAGGGAATAATTTGAGAATATAAAGGCAATTTTACAAATAGTAAATATTGTCATAATATTTTGGAATAACACGGCTCAGAGAGTGTCACGTAGGGTAGAAAAGTACTCTAGATGCATCTTAGTAAAATTTAAGAACACCATAGGCAAAGAAAAACCACAATAGTTTCTAGAGAGAAAAATCAGATTCTCTTGAAGGAGTAAACATTGGATTGGCATTAAGTACCTTAACAGCAACACTGGCTTGAGAAGACTATCAAACTTTTTTGGAAGGGCCAAAGAAATTAAATTTTAATAAAGAATTCCATATATACCTAAATTTGCACTTAAGATAGAGGATTAAAGATATTTCAGGTTAAAGGATCTCAAATAGGATTACAACACGATCCACTTTGAAAGAATTTTTAGATGTTGTACCTCAGAAAGAAGGAAAATAAATGCAGAGGGCAATAAGATATAGAGAAAAAGCAGATGGATGAACTTGTCAAAATATGCAAAAAATTTGTAAAAATCTAATTCTTATAATCTGGTATTAAAACTCTAGAAAATACTTACTTGACTGGAAACTGGAGGCAGTATTCTTGGCACCAATGGAAGATGAGAACAGGCCAACTCAATGGTTTGCTGGCCCAGGGTAATATATAGGTGTATCTTAGCCTTAGTGTTGCTAAATATTAAATAAGCATGCATTTGAGTGTTAATAAATCCGTGGTAACCACCAGGAGAATAAAAATAGAATGCAGAACTTTAAGACAAGAAAAAATCCTCTACCCACTATAAAAGAGTGAATGTACAGTAAGAAAGCATAAGAAATAGAAAACAAAGTAAAATGGTAGGAATAAGTCCTAGGGTAGCAATAATCACACCCGTAACAAAATAGTCTATTTATGCCTCATTAAATTCTAGAAATGAGTCAGGGTGACTTTCAAGGAAACATTATATCAGCAAGATAAACTAAGTCCAAAATACAAGAGAAAGGAAAGCTATGAGAGTAAGATTGAGTCACAGGTAAGGTATATACATCTAATACTGGCTTCAAATAATGCCTCGAATACCGAAAGATTGACAATGCATACCTATTAGAGCAAGTTCATTAATTCAAATATGTGATATTGCTACTTTTTTTTTGAGATGTCACCTCTCAGAGTCTTGTCTAATTGGTCAGTGACTCCAACCTTACCTGTCACTCTCCTGTCAGCCAGGGAGAATTATACAGTATTAACTTTACATTCTAACACCAAAATATTAGGATAGTTACCTAATTAAAAACATTTTCCCTCTGTTCCCTTTAAACTGATTAAAATCTGTCTCTCTGAAATACCAATATTGTTTTACAGCTTTTGTCATAATGGCATTTTCCTTTAAAGACTTATATATTCTTGCATAGCACCAAAGAAAATAATTTCCAATTTCCAAAAGATCATTTCATATTTTCCTTAATCATGTATACATGAGATAGTATCACAGCAAAACCTCATTGAATACATGTATTTTAACAAGTTAGACCACTATAGAAACTTAACATCTCTATTCAAACTCTAATTGTATGACTTCAGATATTGCCTCAAATATCGAAAGATTGATAATGTATACCTATTATACATTATCAATAAGTTCAAACCAAGCCATTTTCTTAACTTACTATTCCCTCATTAATAGAGAGAGGTTAGGATAAATGATCTTGGAAATATCCCCCAGTTTTCATAGTTTATGTTTCCCTTCTGTACTGACTTTGTTATAATTCATAGAATAATTTACTTTAACATATGTTACTTTTTGTTCCTATAGTCATATTTATTGTAGAAACAAAGAGCTAAGGTGTGAAGAAAAAACCCATAAATCTGATCATCTTTGTCTATTAACAATTGTTTTATTTATATTGCACTTTGCTTATTGTTTCATATCAGTGAAATAATATTTACATGAAATCATGTCATATTTCTATTGCTTAATATTAAAAAGTTTGAATATAGATGTAGCTAAATTTGCTACCATATTTATACACTTATAAATGTTCCAATGCATATTGTTCTCTATACCCATGTGTGTTGGGAAAATTTTTCTGAATATAATTTCTATGTCAATGATACAAAACTCATTCTATTTAGGTAACATTTCTTGAGGGCTTACTAATGTATCAGACATTGTTCTAAGTGCTTCACAGAGATCAACTCATTTATCCTCACATCTGTCTGTTTAGCAAGGTCCTATTATCATCCATCCTCTCTAGAGGCAGAATTTGAGGCACATAGGAGAGGTTAAAATACTTTCTGCATGGTTAGATAGTAAACAGCACAGTTAAAGTTCAAATCCAAGTTCCAGAGATGGAAACATCACAGGAGCGCCTCTGAACAAATATACTCACACCCCTAAGACTGAGTTTTATTACCAGTTTTTTCAAGATAATGCATGGGACATGCAATGATACCACTTTTCTATTAAAACAGTAGTGTGGCACCTTCATGGTATAAAAAGAATTGGACTACTTCAGTGTCTACAGGACTTCTTTAGGTAAAAGGGCACATGTCAGTGTCTAAGGGTCTTCTTTAGATAAAAGTTCACACATGGAGCATTTCCTTTTAGAAGCAGTTTAGAAGCAGATGCTTGAATGTGTAATCTTACTAAGAGCTAATAGAAAGGCCAGGACCAAACCTATTTGTTTATGGGTTGTGCAGACACATCTAGACATGAGTTATCTAAAGCTACTGAAGGAGTCCAAAATTCACATGCCTACAACACCTCTGTGTGATGGATAACAAAACATGTAAGGATCACAAGAAACACTTTAGATCTCAATGCACACATTAGTTCTGTAGCATATACAAATTTGCAAAAGATGCGGTTGTTTATGTTTTTGGCTTTCTTTGTTAACATGTTATTTTTAATAATCTGAAATCACAAGTTATTTAAATATAAACTAGTTTCCTAAAGAATGGACCATTAACTGCTGTGGAAAGTATTCCTCTCTTCCTCCTTAATTCCCCTGTGCATGGGCAACACAGCCAGTGGATAAGACATGGGAGGCACTCAACTTCACCATGGACCCAGCAGCACCAAAAGCAGCAGCTCAGGTTCCCTTAAGCAAAGCTCCCCTAGTATCATTTTTTATAAGTCAGTTTAGTATTTAATTAGTCAAGTTTCCATCCACATTGCCTATTTTTCTACTGCACTCTGCCAAAAACACTCTTTGGCAGATGGTAAAATAATGAAATCATTGGCTCTAAAACCCAAAATCTTGGAGATAATTACAAGACTTGATACAGGTAACATTTATTAGTCATGAAGAGCTTGACAGCATGGAGAATTTCTCAACCCACACAATTTCTAAAGGGAGAAAAAAAATCTTTTTTAAAAAAATACTCATCAAATTCTGTTTCTGTGACAAGAAAGGAGAAATACAATTTATAAGACCTAGCTGGACAGCTTCTTCATTTAAGCACAGCCTACGCAGAGAAGGAAGGAAAGTCTTTACAAAGTCTACTCCATTACTGAGCCACAAAGGCAAATATGAACAATGTTTGAAAATTTCTCTCTGTTCTAGTTAAATCAATTGGAACTTCACCAGTTAGAAATGAATACCAAGAATAATATTGGAAATCATTTAAAGTAGTTATAAGTGAACAAAAATGTCTTCAAATTAACAAGTTTCCTCCTTTCTTAGCATAAGGATCATTCTTGGGCTGGGAAGGAACCCTGTACAGGGGCATTTACTGGTTGCAGCAGCTTACAGTTTTAAGATGTCACCATTTTAGCTATTTTAAAGCAAGAAGGCAGGAAGGGAGGCAGAAAGAAAAGCTTATGTTTTTACATTTTCTAGTTGAAACATAATGATCTTTAAAAGAGACAATTTCAAAAGAATGGCTGACTCTATAGATATTATCAAAGATTGGGATTAATTCTAATCAGTTATGAAAATGGAATGATAAACTGGCAAAGAATAAAATACAATTATAAGGATTAGGAAAAAATATTTTTCAAAGAAGATTTGTTAACCAGACACTTCTGGAAACAGGGACAGTTAAACTCTAAAACCAAGCATTATTGTAGATATCTGATACAATTTTTAAATAACAGTAATAGATAGTTTTCAAGTAAACATGACCTAGAAGGCAGTGAGAAACAACTCAACAGAAGCATAAAGCATGAAAGAATATGATCATCATTATAACTGACGTTTATTGGGCAGGTCATATGTGCAGACACTGTTCAAAGTGTTTTATACACACGAACTCATTGATTACCTGCAACGTTTCAGTAAGGTAGTTATCAAGGTTTTGGTAGATTAAATTGCTTGTCTAAGGTTGCAGAACTGTTAACAATGTAACTGGAAACTGAACTCAGGAAATATGATTTCAGAATCCATGGTCTTAACCTCTGTGCAATATGACCTTATCCTAATACAAGGATGTTAAGATAAATTTAAAATTTATCTCTAGGCTGTTGGCACAATATTTTATATAGTAGTGAGACCATTATGAAGGTATATACGTTCTGTAATAATGGAAGGATATGTCTCGTTCAAAGGAAATTGATCTTAGAACAAGATGTAACAATTTTTCCTGTAAAAAAGGTATACATAATATGACCAAAAGAAGAAAGGAAGGAAAGGAATAAAATAGTTAGGTCATAACATAGAAGAAATACACAAACATGCTACAGGGTACTTTTGAAGACAAGAAAAAATAGTGATTTCATTGTAAGAATATTGTAGGCTTTCATATAATATTCCAGATATCTCCGATGATATCCATGGTTAACATTTTGGTACTTTATATGCATGTCTATAAGTGAATATACATATATGAATTCAATAAATATTTACTGAGTTCCTGCTGTCAGATACTGTTGGGGTTGCTGTGTTTAGAATGAAGAACAAGCCTGCTCTCACACTTATGGGAGAAATAGAAAACTGTAAAAATATTGTTACTAATAACATATGTTATAAAGAAAAATATATCAAGATGAAAGAAGATATCAAGGAGCTGTTTTATTTGAATGCTGAGGAAAGGTCTTACTGAACTCAAAGATGGGGAGAGGGCTGGGAAAGAGAAAGACAGGGACAAGCAGGAGGAGGAGGTAGGGGAGGAGGGGAGACCAGTGATGATCTGGACAGAAAATTCCAAGCAAAGGCAAAAACCTGGTGAAAGAACATATTCTGGTTGTTTAAGAATAGCAAGCTGGCCAGGTGCGGTGGCTCAAGCCTGTAATCCCAGCACTTTGGGACGCTGAGGCTGGTGGATCATGAGGTCAAGAGATTGAGACCATCCTGGCCAACGTGGTGAAACCCTGTCTCTACTAAAAATACAAAAAATAGCTGGGCATGGTGGCGTGCGTCTGTAGTGCCAGCTATTAGGGAGGCTGACGCAGGAGAATTGCTTGAATGTGGGAGGTGGAGGTTGCAGTGAGCTGAGATTATACCACTGCACTCCAGCCTGGCACCTGGCGACAGCGTGAGACTCTGTCTC
>NW_016107480.1:4459694-4462168 GCF_001604975.1 Cebus imitator | reverse complement strand
TGGAGTGCAATGGCATGATCTCGGCTCACTGCAGCCTCCGCCTCCTGGGTTCAGGCAATTCTTCTGCCTCAGCCTCCTGAGTAGCTGGGCTTACAGGCACGTGCCACCATGCCCAGCTGATTTTTTGTATTTTTAGTAGAGACGGGGTTTCACCATGTTGACCAGGATGGTCTCGATCTCTTGACCTTGTGATCCACCCGCCTCGGCCTCCCAAAGATCAGAAGTCATTTTAAGAGACTATAAGATGATAAGATACAGGTCTAGAAAAATGCTTCGTAGGTAACCTAGCATAGATTCCCTAAGTAAAAGTCATTAGATAAGCCTCTGTTATGCTCTTATGAATGTAATATTAGTATGAACCACAGCATAAGAGAGGAGGGAATGAGTGGTTCCACTCAAAATCAGTGTCTTCGGAAGTAATAGATTTTGTAATTACTCAAAATCAAACAATTTAAGTAAATTACCAGTGATTCTGGGGGACTTGGAGAGCCAGGCTGACTAAGGCTGAGAGGAAAGAAGAGGGAATAATAGTGAACTCCATCTTTCTTCAAAGCATTGGATTGGTGGATGCTGATGTTTTCCCACATCAGGCTTCTACTTGTTGAGCTAGCCATAAAAAGTTAAAGAGTGAGGGGGAACGCTATATGCCTACTGAGTTCACCCCCATGTGTCAAGCCTGTCAAAAATCTGCAACCATAACTTCCATTATATCTCATTGCCCAGAACTTAGTCATGTGGCCATTGCAAAGTCCATTGAACTGACTCCAACATGGACCCTACCATACTCAAGACAAAGTGACCCCTGTGGCCTGCACATATACCTCCAGATGGCCTCCCAGAGCCAGAAAGTCTGGAGTAACAGGAAAATCACAGAGGAAGAAGAATGGCTTGCTCCTGCAGTGCCTAATTAACCAACCTTGCAACATTCTGCTATTGTTCCGGCCTCAACCGCTTTCCTGCCTCAACTGATAACCCTTGTGACACTGGACCTCGTGACACCTCTCTTCTCCCGGCAACACTTCCCCTGGCTTGCAAAAAACCATCCTGAAGTATTACTTCACACTGCCTATCCCAAACCTATAAACCAACTCCTATCCCACCACCCTCCTCTGATTCTCTTTTCCAACTCAGCTCACCCACACCCGGGTGAATAAACAACCTTATTGCTCACACAGAGCCAGTTTAGGTGGTCTCTTCATTCAGAGCGTGCCTAACAGCCATCACTCTCTAAATATTAAAGGGTTTAGTTTTTGTTTATTTGTTTGTCTTTAAGCTGAGAATACTGTTGCTCTCAAACAAAATTAGTATTCTGTAGTAAGGAAAGACAGGACAATGACTAATGTGTGAATAAACAGAAGTCTCTGGGTAGGAACTTCAGATACGCTTATGCTTCCTTTTTCAGTCCTCATTTCTCATCATATTTCTTCCTCCGACTATAATACAATTTTATATTTGTATTTAATTTATTGTGCTTTATTCTCTAGGTGTTTATCTAAAGTAAATTCACTCTGCTGAGAGCACTCTTTTTCTTTCCCTTACACATGGCTTAATTCTTCTGATTTTTCCCCTCTCAGCTTGAATGTTACTTCCTCAAATATGCATTGCCTTTGTTGTCCTCATTAGCATTAGCATTTTGAATATGATTATGATGAGCTTTGCTAAACACTGAGGACAGGTTGCCTTAGTCTACCAACCATTGGCTAGCAATTTCTCATAGAATACTTCGCTTAGTCTATACTATCAAGAAAGAGGAAGGCAGAGCCCAAGGCAGGTGGCTACATTCCAGCTCATGTTTTCCTCTTTTGAAGTTCCTATTTGGAAGGCATAGGATCCATTCTTTACCTAATTATGGACCATTGCTTCTTCTCCATTTGTTTTGGTTTCTCTTAGAGAGGCAACTATTATACATAGATTGAATCTTCATTCTCTGACCAATGCTAATGAGAGAGCTGCGTAGGTTCCTCCTTGATCATGTTGTGCAGCTGCTCTGAGCCTTGTCATTGTTTGATTCTGAAAATGCAATCACTTGAATTCTTCTCAGATCTTAGTTACAAGGTAGGAAACAAACTGACTACTCTACTCATACTAAAAGAATTCAGGAGGTCTTTGTGTAGAATTTGATTTATAATCCTGGTAAAATAAAGTAACATTCCAGAGTTACTAGTGCCATTGCTCAGGTCTTGCCACTCACCAGTGTGAAATTATCATAGTTTTCCAGGACATCAGCAAGGTGGCTGACTAGATACCTGGAAGAAAGAAAGATACCAACAAGAAAGAACCAAGACAATGAATACACAGCTAAGATTTGACTGGAGTAGTGAAGGGAGAACACTGGAGTGCATTGGAGGAGTAGAGACACACCAATGATGGCTGCAAGTCCAGAAGGGCAGCGTGGAGGCACTGTGCCTCTTCTGACACCCTGGCCCAGATAAAATCTCTTAACAGTCAGGAAGGACTTCATGTGTGTGGTTAAA
>NW_016107480.1:4406660-4459629 GCF_001604975.1 Cebus imitator | reverse complement strand
AAAAAAAACACGCCAGGCCCCATTGCCACCACAAACATTTATAGTCCTTACTACAAAAGAATCCCATAATCCTCACAAGCCCTGAATCCACTTTGGAGAGCTTCCAGGAATTTGTACAGATGCACTGCCCCAGACTAGGAGCATAAGGTATGCACTCCACACTCCCCACCTACCTGCTGGGAGCCAAGCTGCTGCAGCATGACACCATCTTGAGAAGTCGGCCATCTCTGGAGTTCACCCTGCACCCTCTCCAGCACTGGGACTCCACTGTATCAAGCCCACATGGGTGACTGAATGCCACAACCCCAGCTGCAAGGAGCCTAGGCTAAGGATCACCTATGATTTTGTTTCAGTACAGCAGGGATATCAACCCCTGCTTCTATATTTTCAGGCAGAGAAACCATCTGTCAGTCCTCCACAGATTAAACTTACCCTGGAGCTGGCCAAACTGCTGCATACCCTCACAGGGAGAGGCCCTGAGCCTCTGAGCAGCTGATACACCCCCAGGGTGGTGGAGTGGCTGCCCACCCATGCTTGGGACTAAGAAACAGTCCCACATCACTCTTCTTATCCCTGCAAACATGCCTCTAGCTGGCCCAATGGTCCTGTGACCCCAATAAGTACCACAGAAATAGTCCCACAGGGCATCCCTGGAAGGCATTCCCTCGGGCTGGCCAGGAGCTGTTAGCTCATGGGCCAAACCTGAGAAATAGCCTCATGTGCCACATTTGGTGGGCATGTGCCAAACCAACAAAGCAGCCTTCCATCCACATCCTGGGCAGGAGAAACAGCCCTGCAGGTTGCCTCTGGCAGACACACCCCCAGGCCACCTGAGTAGCCGTGTGCCTACAACCCAGGCCTGAGAAACAGCCCTGTAGGCCACCCCAGCAGAAGCACCCTCACGCCAGCTATGCAGCCAATGGCAGACATGTCCCCAGGTCGGCTGAGCAGCTGTGCACCTGCATACCAAGCCTGAGAATTAGTCCCACAGGTTACCCTTGATGGGTATACCCCTAAACCAGTTGAGCAGCCTTGCACCCAAATTCCAAATCTGAGAAACAGCATCATGGGCCCACTACCCCACCCAGCAGACACATTCCCAAGCCAGCAGCCTTGAGCCTACATCCCATGCCTAAGAAACAGCCCTGTGGGCTACCCCAGCAGACATGCACGCAGGCTAGCCAAGAAGCTGTAAGACTGAAAACTTGTCAAGTCTTGGAGAGAGGTAGACATCTGGGTCCAGGAAGCTCAAAGAATCCCACACAGATTCAACCCAAACAGATCCTCTTCAAGACACATTACAGTCAAATTGTTGAAAGTCAAAGCAAAGAAAGAATTCTAAAAGATGCAAGAGAAAAATGTCAAGTCACATATAAGGAAATCCCCGTTAGAATAGCAATGAATTTTTCAGAATAAACGTTACAGGCCTGGAGAAAATAGGATATTTTGAAAACACTGAGAGTATGCCATCCAAGAATAGTATACCCAGCCAAGATAAGCTTAAGAAATGAAGGAGAAATGACATCTTTCACAGACAGGCTATAACGAAGGGAATTCATCACCACTATATCAGCTTACAAGAAATCCTCAAGAAAGGGTTATAACTGGAAGTGAAACGATAATAACCACCATCATAAGAACATGTGAAACTATAAAACTTACTGGCAGAGCTGATAATAAAGGAGAAAGGGAAAGAAATCAAACCTTATGAAACACCCCACCACAAAAATAAACAATAAGAAAGTAAGGAAGAAAGAATATACGAAACAACCAGAAATCAATTTTTAAAATGACAGGTCTAAGTCCTGACCTATCAATTATAACCATGAATGTAAACAGATTAAATTCCCCATTTAAAAGCTATAGACTGGTTGAATGGATGAAAAACAAGACCCAACAATATGTTGCCTATGAGAAACTCGTCTTACCTGCAAAGACATATACAGACTGAGAGTGAAGAGACAGAAAAGGACATTCTATACAAAAGAAAGCCAAAAGCAAGCAAGAGTAGCTAAACTTATATCAGACAAAACAGACTTCAAGTCAAACATACAAAGAGAAAAAGAAAAATAATGTATAACACAGTGATCAATTCAGCAAGAGAAAATAACAATTAAAAAATATATATGCACCCAACACTGAAGCACCCAGATATATAAAGCAAATATCATTAGATCTAAAGGGAGAGATAGACTCCAATACAACAATAGTTGGAGACTTCAACACCGCACTCTCAGCATTGGACAGATCATCTAGACTGAAAATTAATAAAGCACGTCTGATTTAAACTGTACCATAGACCAAAAGGACCTAATAGTCATTCGCAAAACATTTAACCCAACAGCTGCAGAATATACATTATTTCTATTAGCACAAGTAATATTCTCCAAGACAAACCATCTGTTAGGACATAAAACAAGTCTCAAAAATGTTTTAAAAATAGAAATTATATCAAGTATCTTCTCTGATCACAATGGATAAAAAAACCTAGACACTGATAATAAGAGAAACATTGAAAAACATTGCACCAAAGCAAAAATAAACCAAACTCAAAATTATGAGAAAGAATAAAGATCAGAGCAGAAATAAACAAAATAGAGACACATATATACACAAAATAAACAAAAATATATTTATATACACACAAAAGATCAATGAAACAAAAAGTTGATTTTTTGAAAAGATAAATCTACAAACCATTAGCTAGAGAGACTAAGAAAAAAGAGAGAAGACCCAAATAAGTAAAATTGGAAATAGAAAAGGAGGTGTCACAACTTATACCACAGAAATACCAAGGATCATTAGAGATTACTGTGAACAACTAACTATATATCAATCAATTTAAAAACTTAGAGAAAAATGGATACATTCCTGGATACATATAACCTATCAAGATCAAGACAAGAAGTAGTAGAAAATGGAACAGACCAATAACAAGTAATAATGTTGGGTCAGTAATAAAAAGCCTTCCAACTAAGAAAAGCCAAAGACTGATGGATTCACCAGTGAATTCTACCAAATCATTAAAGCACAGTTAATGCCAATTCTTCTCAAACTATACCAAAAAATTGAAGCAGAGTGAATTCTTCCTAATTCATTCTATGAGGCCAGCATAACCCTGATGCCAAAACTGGAAAAAAAAAAAAAAACAGACACACACAAGAAAGAAAGAAAAGTACAGGCCAATATCCCTATGAACATAGATACAAAAATCCTCCACAAAATAATATCAAACAGAAACCAACAACACGTCAAAAAAAATAATAAACCATGATCAAGTGGAACTTACCAGGAATACAAGGATGGCTCAATATATACAAATCAGTGAACATCATACACCACATAAATAGAATGAAGAACAGAAACCATGTAATCATTTAAATAGATGCAGAAAAATGATTTTTATTAAATTTAACATCACTTCATTTTTTTTTTTTTTTTGAGACAGAATCTCACCTTCTTGCCAGGCTGGAGCACAGTGGCACAATCTTGACTCACTTCAAACTCCACTTCCCAGGTTCAAATGATTTTCCTGCCTCAGCCTTGTGAGTAGCCAGGACTACAGATGTGTGCCACCACACCCAACTAATTTTTGTATTCTTAGTAGAGTCGGGGCTTTACCATGTTGGCCAGAATGGTCTCAATCTCTTGACCTCATAATCTGCCCACCTCAGCCTCCCAAAGTGCTGAGATCACAGGCATGAGCCATTGCCCCTGGCTGATTTTTAAAAATCTCAATAAATTAGGTATAGAAAAAAGTACCCTAACATAAGAAAACATATGACAAAACACACCACAACTAATATACTGAACAGGAAAAAACTGAAAGATTTTCCTCTAAGAACTAGAATAAGACAAGGATGCCTATTCTCACAACTCTTATTCAACATAGTATTAAAAGTCCTAGCCAGAGCAATTAGGCAAGAGAAAAAAATAAAAGTCATTTAGATTAGAGAAGAGGAAGTCAAATTGTCACTGTTTGTAGATAACATTATCCTATATATTGAAAAATCTTGAGGACTCTACCAAATAACTCTGAGAGCTGATATATCAATTCAGTAAAGTTGCAGGATACAAAACCAATATACAAAAAATCAGTACCGTATTTTTACATAAACAACAAACAAGTTGATACAGAAATTTAGAGGCAAACTCATTTATAATTGCTACAGAAAAATAAAATACCTAGGAATGAATTTAACTAAAGGGGTATAAAACCTTCACAAAAAAAATTAGAAAACACAGCTGAAATATATTGAAGAGAACACAAACAAATGAGAATACATCCCATGCACATGTTTAACAATATTACTCATACTAACATACTGCTCAAAGTTATCTACAGATTCAATGCAATTTCTATCAAAATACTAATAACATTCTTTACTTAAACAGAAGAAAAATTGTAAAATGCACATGGAACCACAAAAGATCCCATATAGACAAAGCAATCCTGAGATAAAAGAATAAAGCAAGAGACATCAACAGACTTGAAAATATTTAACACAGTTGTCGTAAGTAAAACAGCATGGTACTGTCATTAAAACAGAGACATAGACCAATGCAACAGAATAGATAACTCAGAAATTAATTCACACATCTACAGCAAACTGATTTTTGACAAAAGTGCCAACACTCATTATAAAAAGGACAGTCTCTTCAATAAATGATGCTGGAAATACTGACTATCCATATGCAGAAGCATGAAATGATAACCTCACCACTCACTCTATATAAAAATCAACTCAAAATGGATCAAGGACCTAAATGTGATACCTGAACCTCTAAACACCCCTAAAAGAAAACAGGAAAAATGCTTCAGGGCATTGTTCTTGGTAAATATTTTGTGAATAAGAACTCAAAAGTACAGACAACAAAAGCAAAAATAAACAAATGGAAATATATCACACTAAAAAGCTGCCACACAGCAATAGCAACAAACAATAGATTGAAAAGACAAATTACAAAATAGGATAAAATATCTGAAAACCATTCATTTCACAGAGAATCAATATTACAGAACATACAAAGAATTCAAACATCCCAATGGCATAAAATGAACAATCTGATTACAAAAGGAGAAAATGATCTAAAAACATACTTTTCAAAAGGAAACATACAAACGGCTAATAAATATGAAAAAATGCTCAGTATCACCAATAATCAGTGAAATGCAAATCAAAAACACAATAGGGTATCATCTCACCCCAGTTAGGATGGCTATCATCAAAAAGATAAAAAATAACAAAATGCTAGCAAGAATGTGGGGAAAGGGGAGCTCTTACACACTGTTGATGGAAATGTAAAACAGTATAGCCACTATGGTAGACAGTATGAAGGGTCCTCAAAAAACTGTAAGTAGAATTAATTACCACATGATCTAGCAACCCCACTACTGAACATTTATCTAAAGGAAAAAAAATCAATATATTGAAGAGACATCTGCACTCCCATGTTTATTGCAGCACTTTTCACGGTAACCAAGACAGGAAATCAACCTAGGTATTCAACAACAGATCAATGGATAAAGAAAAGAGGGGATATATACACAATGGAATATTATTAGGCCATAATAGAGGAGGAGGAAATCCTGTCATTTGTGACAGCATGAATGGAACTGGAGGGTACTAAGTGAAATAAACCAGGAAGTTAAAGTTAAATGCAAAGTTCTCACTCATGTGAAAGCTAAAAATAGTTGATCTCATAAAAGTAAAAAGTACAACAGAGGATACTTGAGGATAGGAAAGGTAGCGTAAGGGAGAAATAGGAAGATATTTGCTAAAGGATACAAAATTACAGTTCAATTGGAGGAATAAATTCTAGTGTTTTATACCACTGTAGGATGACTATAGTTAACAATAATATGTTATATAGTTTCAAATAGCTAGGAGTATATTGAATGTTCCCGACACAAAAAATGTATATAAATGTTTGAGATGATATGCTAATTACCATGATCTGATCACTGTGTATGAAATCATCACTATGTATCCCATAAATATGTACAATTAGCATGTGCCAATTAAAAAATTAAATTTTAAAAATTTATCCAGTTGATTGTTGCTAAGCTCTTGAAAACATCACAGACAGACCTCTAATGGGTTCATATGCCTAGAAGCAGAGTCACCTAGCAGGGCTAAGTTGATTAAGAACAGGCTGGCTTGACCTTTATTTTGCTTTGTTTAGTACTAGGAACAAAGCAAGCTGAAACAGTTTGTGCATTAAGTTTGAAAAGCCCTGAGCAATAAAAGTAAGGCCTACTTAGACAATACTGAGGTAGATAAAAATATCTTACAACAGTGATGATTTCTGAGAAGGATTAAGTGGTGATTTCCGATTCTTGGCTCAATGGGGAGAAGTGATCCGTTGTCTGCTACAGGAAATGATCATCATTGTGCCCTGGGACCCACCACAGTGCACACAGCGGCATTGTGGGTAGTGCTGCCTACCACAGTTCTGATTGGGTCAGAAGGTAGGTAACCAACTTACGTTTATCCACATAATCCTTTTTCTGGAAAATTTAGAAGAAAAAGTAAAAAGATAAATCGCTCACCTAGAGTTTGGATATTTGACCTTGAAATCAGGAGATTGAAGTGGCCATGTTTCCTGGAACGGGGCCAGTGTTGAAGAGAACATCAGTCTACCCAAATAGAGATGAAGCCACCATGGAGAGGTGAGGTCCTGCGAGTATCTAACAGTTCAGTTCTAATCTGTTCCGGGCATCCTTCTGTACTCCTGTCCTTGGGTTCTGTAAGACTTTCCACTATCATTTCAATAAGAAGGCTATCTGAAATTGGCTTCTGTCACTTGTGACCAGAAGAGGATGCTTTTATTTGTTTTTATTTAAATATAGTATAGGATTTTTACTTTTATATTCACAATTTTCTTTGCATGTACATTTGAAATATGTTGTAACTAATAAATTCCACTTTATGTGAAAATAGAAATTTACTATAATATAAATTTACTTTGATTCACCTCTTCTCTCCACTTTCTTACTTAATTTTCTTGAGATAAGGTCTCACTCTACAGGCTGGAGTGTAGTGGTAGGATCTCAGCTTACTGCAACCTTCACCTCCTGAGCTCAAGTGGTCCTCCAGCCTCAGCCTTCTAATAGTTGAGACTACAGGCATGCACCACCAGGCTGGCTCAGTTTTCTACTTGTAGTAGAGACAGGGTTTCGCCATGTCGCCCAGCCTCATCTCAAACTCCTGGGCTCAAGTGATCTGCTTGCCTCAGCCTTCCAAAGTTCTGGTCTCACCACAAGGCCCTCTCTCCACTTTTCTAATAACGGTCAATATAACCTGCATGTGACAACCAAGAATGCTGACACTACTGAATTAATTGGGTTCTTAATACTTAAATATTCTCCACAGAAAAACTTGATTTAAAAACATTTAAATTTGTCATCCAAGTTGTCAGAATTTGGATACATTTGTATGTGTTTACTGCTCTTTCACCTTTCTTACATTTTAACTTATACTTCATGGCATCAGTAGCTAGACTATGTTTTGGTAAAGTGTTTCAAGAATTTTACATTGTAGTAGGTAATCTGAATTTTTCCTTTTTCTTTCTTTCTTTTTTTTTTTTTTTTTTTTTTTTTTTTTTTTTTTTTTTTTTTTTTTTTTTTTTTTTTTTTTTTTTTTNTTTTGAGATGGAGTCTCGCTCTGTTACCCAGAATGGAGGGCATTAGCACAATCTCGGCTCATTGCAACCTCTGCCTCCCAAAGTGGTGGGATTACAGGCGGGAGCCACCACGCCCAGTCTTGAATCTTTCAATGGCTTGAAACAATATAAGAATGATACCATAAGAGTGTAGTGTTTGCTATCAGTGCCTAGCCCTATTCCTCAGACTGTGTAATTCTAACAACAGACACCTCCTAATGCCAGAATTTATATCTCTGTGCTCAGAGAATTTTTTCCAATACAAAGCTAATCTTCCTTGCCTGTGCAGTAGCCTAAAAGTACCAAAGAATTAACAGTTTGACAGAGAGGCTCTCAAGCAATGACAAATGATTGACGTGAGATGACATAACTACTCTAGCTTCTCCACCTTTCAAATGGAATAATTCTGAAACGTGGTTTTTAAAAAAATGTTTACAGTTAAAACACACATAACATAGAATTAACTATTTAAATTTATAATACAGTGGCATTCTGTCCATTCACAGTGGTGTATGACCAACACCTCTATCTAGGTCCAAAATATTTTCATCTCTAGGAAAGGACACACTATACCATAAAGCAGCCATTCCCCATTGGCAACAAGTAATTTGCTTTCTATTTCTATGCATTTACTTAGTCTGAATATTTCTTACAAGTGAAATAATA
Organism: Cebus imitator; assembly: GCF_001604975.1. NCBI lineage: Eukaryota > Metazoa > Chordata > Mammalia > Primates > Cebidae > Cebus > Cebus imitator. Next base: position 4,451,298 of record NW_016107480.1, on the reverse strand, counting down.
TAATTCATGACCTTTTGTGTCAGGTTTCTTTCACTAATTTTTTTTTGAGACAGAGTCTTGCCCTATCACCAGGCTGGAGTGCCGTGGCATGATCTTGGCTCACTGCAACCTCCACCTCCCAGTTTCAAGCGATTCTCCTGCCTCAAGTCTCCAGAGTAGCTGGGACTACAGGCACGTACCGCCATGCCAAGCTAATTTGTGTATTTTTAGTAGAGAAGGATTTCACCATGCTGGCCAGGATGGTTTTAATCTCTTTACCTTGTGACCCACCTGCCTTGGCCTCCTAAAGTGCTGGGATTACCAGGTGTGAGCCACTGCACCCGGCCAGCATGTTTTTGAGGTTCATCTGTGTTGCAAAATTTATCAGTACATTTTTTATGGCAGAGTAGTATTCTATTGTATGGTTATACCATTCTTGTTTATCCATTGATTAGTTGATGGAAATTTGGGCTGTTTCCATCTTTCAGCACGATGAGGAACATCTGTGGACAATCATGGCAATACTCATTTAGGATATAGTATTATATTATGTTCACTTATTTTTGATTATTTGTGACTTAGTTGTAGAACTGCTAGGTCATACGGAAATCCTACATTTAAGTTTATGAATAATTTCCAAACTGTTTGCCACAACAGCCGCACCATTTTACATTCCTACCAGCAAAGTATGAGAGTTCCACATCTTTCACATCTTTGCCAACACTTACTACTTTCTGCTTTTTTTAAAAAAAGTCTAGCCATCCTTATAAGTGTAAATTGGTATCTCATTGTGGTTTTCATTTAAATTTCCCCTAATAGTTAATGATGTTGAGCATCTTTTAATGTGGTTAATGACCATTGTATATCCTCTTTGAAGAAAGGTCTATTCAAGTCTCTCGCCCATTTTAAATTGGATTGTCTTTTTGTTACTTACAAGAGTTATTTACATATTCTGAGTACTAGACATTTATCAGATATGATTTCTCTAATTCCGTAGGTTGTTTTTATGTTCTTAATAGTGTCCTTTGTTGCACAAAAGCTTTTAATTTTTATTAAGTCCAATTTATGTATTTTTTCTTTTGTTTCTTGTGTTTTTGTTACACCTTAAGAATCTATTGCCAAATCTAAGGTCATCAAGATTTTGAAGCATGTGTTCTTATACTGTTTCTCAATGTTTCCAAATTAGATTAACTCCAGTGGTAGCTGCCTTAATATTTAACATTTTAATGACTACATTCCTTGTCTCTCTGTTCCACTTCCCACTCACCTCCTGATTTTCTCTATACCTCCAAAATAAAGAGCTTGCACTGAAGTGCGCTGGCTCAAGATCTGATCCTAGAAGCAGATGAACTAAGACAACCAGGATTGGGGCTTGACATCTTTTTCTCAAAACCCCACTGAAATTTCATCATTTTCTTTGGGCACTCTGCATTGTAAAGAAGAATGATGCGATCTTTTCTCTATGCAGGTATTTTAAGCCTCCTTTAAAAATCCATAAACCAAAAAACGAAGCTGTATATTCATATTAAGTGGGATTTCTCTTTATTATTTTTTTCTAGATTGTGGCACTACCTTTTTCTTCTAAACTTTGATATGCCAAAAAGCAAGATTACAACAAATTTGGTTTAAAGATCTAACTGGTTTTTATTTGCAATTCTAGAATTGAGTAACATCTCAATCTATAAAACAGAATAGGTATTCTAATGTAGGTAATCTCAGAAGACGTTGATTTTATAGAAAAAGACTGAAGAACGCAGAGATAAGGACTGAAAAATAGATTTGGTCATTTCAAAGTTACTTTCCTTATAGAGTTAAAACAAAGGGAACTTTCTTATCATGACGGCTCAGGTAAACTGGGTCCTTCTGATTGGTTATTGTGACTCTCCTGATTTTCTGGAATTCTGGCCCATTTCAGAGTTCACTTTAAGTAGCAACTAGCAGTAAGAATTCAATTCTTGTGTGTCCTTTGTAGGGACATGGATGAATCTGGAAACTGTCATTCTCAGCAAACTGACACAAGAACAGAAAATCATACACTGCACATTCTCACTCACAGGTGGGTGTTGAACAATGAGAACACATGGACACAGGGAGGGGAGCGTCACACACTGGGGTCTCTTGGGGTGGAATAGAGGAGGGACAGCAGGGGATGGGGAGGTTGGGGAGGGATAACATAGGGAGAAATGCCAGATATAGGTGACGGGGGGGTGTTGACAGCAAACCACATTGCCATGTATGTGCCTATGCAACAATCCTGCATGTTCTGCACATGTATTCCAGAACCTAAAGTGCAATAAAATACAATTTATACACACACACACACACACACACACACACACACACACACGTATTCAATTCTGGTTTGGTCTGGTGTACTGGTGGGGCTTCATTCAGAAGCTTAGTCCAAAATAATGGCCTCTTATGAATTTATTTGAAATGTATTTTGGCCTGAAAAGGTTTTCTTATATGTTGTTGACCATTGCTTTTACAGTTTCTAAAAAATTATTTTACAGAGAAAGAATTATAAATAAACTTAATCTTTAAGTTTTGCCCAGTATAATTCTTGTCTTCATTTTCTGCCACAGTGATTCTACTCTGAATTGCTTCTAACATGAATTTTAAGCACAGCATAGTAGTTTTGGTTTGACTACATTTATTTCTCTTCTGTTAGACATTTCTTATATTTCACTGTTTCTTTCATGTAATCCTAATTTATCATATTTTGTTTAAAACATAAAAGAAATTCATTCTAAAAACTTCCATTTTGCAGAGCAAAACCTCTGTAGGTATACTCTGCTCAATTATTAGAACTATAGTTTTCTTTGCTTCAGAATTGATATACAGGCCCTATACTGTCATTTTTATTTTCATTCTTCTTTAAGCAAAAGTAGCTTCATTCAGATCAACAGAATGCAAACGAGCAAGTGCTGCTCTACTCTGAACTTCATGAGGTTCCCTTCTCAAACCCGCAGCTCAAGGGCAAATAGTTTTTATAGGTCCAAGTAAAATTTATAGTCTTTAATCATTAACTTATACTTTTTAGACTGCTATCCCAGGCTGAGGAAAGAGCTGCTCTGGCTCTCCTTGCCTGCTTTCTAACAGTGAGGAGGTGTTTTTATCCTAAGTGATATGAAAGCCCACAGGCTTTTCCTGTCTCTTGCCCTCCCTCTTGCTTAGTGCTGTTATCACAAGATAGAGAACATCACTATTATTCCCCACTCTCTACCATGTTATACCTCAAAGGACTTGCAGTTTTAATCTGTAACATGTCTGGGGGAAAAAAAAAAAGTTGTTATGTGTGAGTATGGGGAGGAATCAAAGGGAGAGCGAGGAAGGCTGGGGGGATCCGAGAGCTGGGAAGGGTCTGACAAAGTTTCCTTTCCAGAATTTTGCACATGAGTTGATTTCTTATTCTGATCCATGTGGATTGTGACAGGGAATTATTTCCGTCCAGAAAAACCTCTGTAGAGAGCTGGCAGTCCTTAGCTTTCGTTTGTCTCATTTTTGTGCATTTTTATGCTTCTATCAATAGGAAGTTGGAAAGGGTCACATCCCAAAATTGAAAAGCAAAGCCAAAAGGCTGCAAATGAAACTATGAGGTTCTATGTCTGTGTTTGGAAGAAAGTGGGAGGTGAAAAGTGTGTAAGGACTTCAATAGGATGCACTCTGTTCACTGCTGCCTTCTTCAGATTTGAAGATCACGGATGGGGTTTGATAATGTGGTGCCCTAGCCCAAGGGAAGAAGACAATAAAATAATGAAGGAGGAACCTAAGAGCAGCTAAGCATGCCTAAAGTAGAAATATATTTCTAGCTCATTTCTTCCCCACTCATAACTATTGAAAAGCAGCTGGCTGTTTCTTTAATTTAATCCTTTGTCTATCTTAGAGTTGACAAAGCAGGTTCTATTTAAAGGAGCCTTTTACATTTTCAAAGGAGAAAAAATGGGGTGGGGGTGGCATATTATATGAGGAAACTTTAAAAACTCTTCACAAAATATATATGTTTCAGGAGAAAAGTATCAGGGGAGAACCAAACGAGTTCAATGTTTCCTTGTTTCTGCAGTCTCTTGACCCGAGTTCTAATCTTGAATCACTACCACACGACCTTGGCAGGTCACATCATTTATTTGGACCCCAGGTACTTTTCTGATCTTCTGGAATTCTTCCTGGGGCTTTAAATGTGTACATCTTCCACTCTGAATTTCCTCTTGTGACCTGCCAAGTTCACAAATAACACGGGAGAGACTGTCATACTGCATTTAGTTCTGTAGGATCACCAGCACGTGGGTGGATTCAAATCTATGATCTTACTATTTCATTTAACCCAGATGCTACATTTCTTCTGCTTTCTCAGCTTAAGTGAGGTACAGACTTGGACTGAGATGAACTGGCTTCATCCCAAACTGGAGAAGAAAGATATTACCTGGCAAAAACAAATACCTGGAGGAAGAGACACAGTTTGACTGTCCCTTCTATTGAAAGCACATGTCTAGCTTTAGCTGGTAACCTCTTCAGCCTTAAAGCTATATTTAATTCATAATCAGAGCACTGGAAGAGACAGTAAGAATTCACCTCTTGTGGTCCTTTGAGTGTTATATAAAAATTGTATTTTCCCAGATAAATTTTGGTAAACCATCCATCCACCTTTGATTAGCCATTATAATGCAAGCAACCTTTGACATAGATGACCCATATCAGCAATTAACCCATTAGTTCAGTATATTAGACCTTGAGATGTATTATGTTATTCTTTCCTCGTCACCTTAAACTTCTGTTCAGGAAAAGAGAAAATTTGCATATTTCACCCAAAGATAACTACTTTTTCATATTTTAATATGTTAAATTAAAATGTATTTCACAATTGATGTTTTGTCATAATTTGTATTAGCTGAACCTTAGAGGTAATGTTATTAAAATATTAAAAATTATTACATCTTAAAGTTGAAAGTGTCTTAGATTATATTGAATACAGAAGTTGTAATTTCTTGGAAACTTTTTGTCTTGATAGTAATGGTGTTGAGGAGGCAATAGAAAGTGAACTTAGGAAGTAAACTTGAAAATTAGAAATTAAATTACCATTTAAATTAAATGGTATGTGTTTGCCCTGTCTTGCCTTTGGTCAGCTTTTTGAGTGCAGAAGTCAACTGTATATTTTACTTTTTCAATATAGGACCTCATTCATTATGAGTACTTTTATCTACATTGTCATAACACAAGTAGTCATTCGTTGTGAGAAGACAAAAATCACTGTAAAGAAAAGAAATACCATTAAATTTCCAACTTACTATCCGTACTGACCAAATTTATATAACAGCAATCTTTCGCATTACCTTATACAGGAATTTTTCTATGATAAACCAAAATATTAAATTAGGAAAATTCATTAAGTATATGTGTAATCAAGAACCTCTTACGCCAGTGATTTTCAAACTTGATTGCACATGAAAATCACTATGAAGATTTTAGAAAATACCTGTGAAGTCTGGACTTCATCACACACTAAATTAAAGCAGAGATTCTGGGAGTAGGGTCTTGGCATTTTTAAAATATGCTTCTCTAACAACAGAGAAAATGAACAGTTGTATGTGAACAAATTGGATAACCTAGATGAAATAGACAAATTCCTGGAAACACACAACCTATCAATACCAAATCCTGAAGAAATAGAAAATCCCAATAGACCCATAACTAGCAAGGAAACTGAAGCAGTAATAAAAAACCTTCCAGCAAAGGAAACCTTTCCAGGACAAATTGGCTTCATTGGTGAGTTCCTTCAACCATGTAAAGAAGAATTAACATAAATCCTGATCATGTTTTTCTTCAAATACATTGAAGAGAACATTTCCTAATTTATTCTAAGAGGCCAAAATTACACTGTTAGCAAAGCCAGAGACACTATAAGAAAACTACAGACCAATATCTTTGATGAGTAATGAAATAAAAATCCTCAATAAAATACTAGTAAACAAAATTCAACTGCATATTAAAAGGATTGTACACCATGATCAAGAGGGATTTCATCCTGAAATGTAAGAGTGGTTCAATATTTGAAAATTAATCAATATAACACATTACATCAACAGAATTAAAGGGAAAAAAAATGACCATTTCAATTAATACAAAAAAAGGCCTTTGACAAAATTCAAAACCTTTCCTAATAATATGCTCAATATTAAGAATGGAAAGAATCTATCTAAACATAGTAAAGTCCTACCTGAGAAACACACAGCTGACGTTATGCTCAATCATGAAAGACTGAAATCTTTTCCTTTAAGATGAGGAACAAGCAAGCCTGCTTTCACCATTTGTCTTTAACACAGTACTGGCTGTCCTAGCCAGAGCAATTAGCTAAGAAAAAAATGGAATTTAAATTGGATAGAAACAACACAATTATATCAGTCACAGGCAACATAATCTCATATATAGGAAACCCTAAAGATTACAAACAGACACATACAATAGTTAGAACTAAAAAATGAATTAAGCAATTTCGAAATCCAAAATTAATACTCAAAAATCAGTGGCATTTCTGTACTGTAACAATATACAATCCAAAAAAGAAATTAAGAAAATTTTACTTATAATAACACCAAAAACAGTAAAACACTTATGAATACACTTAACCAAAGAGGTGAAAGACTTTTACAGTGAAAATTACAAAATGTTGCTGAAGGAAATTGAAGAAACAAGTAGAAAGATATTCCATGTTCATGAATTTGAAAAATTAGTATTTTTAAGATATCAATAACACTCAAGGCAATAAAGAAAATGTGGTACATATATACCATGGAACACTATGCAGCCATAAAAAAGAATAAAATCATACTCTTTGTAGCAACATAGGTGGAGCTGCAGGCCATTATCCTAAGCAAATTAACACAGAAAACCAATACCAAATGCTGCATGTTCTCACTTATAAGTGAGAGCTAAACACTGAGTACACATGGAGACAAAGAAGTAAACTACAGACACCGGGGCCTACCTGAGAGTGGAGGATGGGAAGATGGGAAGGACTGGAAAACAACCTATCAGGTATTATCCTGGTTACTCTGTGACAAAATTATCAGTACACCAAACCCCCATGACATGCAATTTACCCATGTAACAAACCCGCATGTTTACCACTTGAACCTAAAGTAAAAGTTGGAAAGGAAAAGCAATACCCAAGGCAATCTATAGATTCAATTCAATCCATATCAAAATCCCAGAATCCCAAAATTGTTTCATTACAGAAATAAAAATAAGCCGTTTTAAAATTTACATGGAATTTCAAGGGACCTCACATAACCAAAACCATCTTGAAATTATACCTTCTGATTTCAAAACTCACTAAATACCTATGCTAATCAAAACAGTGCAGTACTGGCATAAAAACAGACATATAAATCAATGGAATAGAATAGAGCCCAGAAACAAACTCTCACAACATGTGGTCAAATGATTTCAACAAGGGTACCAAAACTATTCTAAACTAAAAAGTCTTATCAGTGGATGGTGCTGGGTAAACTGGATATCCACATTCCAAAGAGTGAAACTGGACCCTTAACACCATATACAAAAATAAACTCAAAATTAATCAAAGACCCTAATGTACAAACTAAAACTACATAACTCTGAGAAGAAAACACAAGGAAAAAGCTTCATGACATTGGATTTGGCAATGATTTATTAAATATAAAACCAAAACCTCTAGCAACAACAACAAAAGAAAAAACAGATAAATTGGACTTTGTTAAAATGAACAACTTGTGTGTTTCAAAGGACACTGACAGAGTGGCAGGGTGCAATGACTCATGCCTATAATTTCAGCACTTTGGGAAGACAAAGAAGGCAGACTGCTTGAGCTCAAGAGTTCAAGACCAACCTGGGCAACATGGCAAGACCCCATCTCTACTAATAAAAATTTAGCCAGACATAGTGAGATGTGCTATGATTATGCCACTGCACTCCAGCCTAGGTGATGCAGTGATACCCTGACACAAAAAGTATATGTGTCTTAACAATAGAGTGAAAATGCAACCTAAAGAATGGAAGCGAATACTTGCAAATCATGTATACGATGAAGGGTTGATATTCAAAATATGTTTTTTGTTTTTTGGGTTTTTTTTTTTTTTTGAGACACAGTTTCGCTCTTATTACCCAGGCTGGGGTGCAATGGCGCGATCTCGGCTCACCGCAACCTCCGCCTCCTGGGTTCAGGCAATTCTCCTGCCTCAGCCTCCTGAGTAGCTGGGATTACAGGCATGCGCCACCATGCCCAGCTAATTTTTTATATTTTTAGTAGAGACAGGGTTTCACCATGTTGACCAGGATGGTCTCAATCTCTTGACCTCGTGATCCACCCACCTCCGCCTCCCAACAAAATATATGTTTTTTTAAAAAACTTCTCTCCTCAGCAGAAACAACCAAAAAAGCCAATCTGATTAAAAATTGAGCAAAGGACTTGAATGGATATTTCTCCAAAAAATATATACAATGGCCAATAAGCATATGAAGATGCTCCACATCACTAATCACTAGGGAAACAGAAATCAAAATCATAATGAGATAATGCTTCACATTCATAGGATGGCTTCTTTTTTAATTTAAAAATGGAAAATAATAGGTGTTAGTGAAGATGTGGAAAAATTAAAACCCTTATTTATTGCTGGTGGGAATAAAAAATGGTGCAGCTGTTATGGAAAATGGTATGATGCTTCCTTAAAAAGCTAAATGTAGATCCAGCAATTCCATTTCTGGGCATATATACAAAACAATTGAAAGCAGTAACTTAAACAGGCATTTGTATGCCCATGTTCATAGCAACAGTATTCACAATAACCAAAAGATGGAAACAAGTGTACGTTTCTACAAAATGTAGAATATACATACAATGAAATATTATTCAGCCTTTAAAAAAAGAAATTAAGGAAAATTTGACACATGCTCTAAGATAAATGAAACTTAAGGACATTATGCTAAGTGAATAGCCCAATATAAACGACTAATACTAGGTGGTTCCACCTATATGAGATACCTAGAGTAGTCAGATTCATACAGACAGAAAGCAGAATGCTGGTGATGGGCCGGGGGAGGGGAAAATATGGAGTCGTTTAATGAGTACAGAGTTTCCATTTCGGAAAATGAAAAAGTTCTGGAGATGAACGGTGGAGATGATAACAGAGAATGTGATGATACTTATGCCAGTGAATTATGCATCTGAAAATAGTTAAAATGGCAAATATTATTATGTATATTTGCTATAATTAAACATTAAATTTAAAAAAAAACCAAACTTCCCAGGTGTTTTCATACATCCAAGTTTGAGAACCATGGAGCTGTACCAAATGATCGTCTCGAGAAAGCCTTGACCATTTGAGAGTTGAGTTCTTCTAGATGGAAACACAATTTTGCTCGACATGGTTCCCTGCTCCTAACACAGAGCTTGTCACAAATTATAACAATCCTATCTGCTTTTTAGTAGTGGTCCCAATTACGTGTCAGAAATTGTGCAAGGCCAGTTCTCAAAGATAAGATTGCATCAGAATTACCTGGATGGCTTGATAAAACTTGACCCGAAGAGTTAGGTATAGGTACTGCATTTCTAATAATTCCCTAATGATGTTGGTCTGGGGACCACAGGTTGAGCACTACTTTGCAGCACTTTTCATATTATAACAACATGTTATATAATATGACAATCTATGGGGCAGGTATCAGAGGGAGGTTGAGGCGTCAGCATATTAAATGATTTATGCAGCATCACAAGCCAGGAAGTATCAGAGCTGGGATTAAATCCCAGGACTCTCTGACTCCCCCTTCCCTCCAACCATTGCCATCTCACTGTGCTCTGTCCTTAAATGGATAAATATCTTGAGTAGGCTCTTAGCAGACTTCAATGGAAAACTAAAATTTGCTTACAAATATATTTTCTAAAAATCTTGAAGTCAGTGCAAGAGACAGTCTTTTACAGACTTAGTAATAGTCCAAGGTGGTATTTGCAAATGTCATCACGTGCCCATATTCAATGACATGCCATTTGAATCTAGTAGTGTATTTCATGTGTTAGCAACTTAGACAGCAGTACCCTACTTCTGTCAAATTCTCTTCAGGCATGCTCCCTCTTTGGTGTTAGAAATGTCTTCTCTCTCTTTCTATATATTTTTCTAACTTATTAAACTTACCACTATCCCCAAGCAGAACATTTTCCATGCCCCCAGGTTGGTTTTTGTCTCACTCCCCTCTTTAATTCCTATTTCTATTCACAAACAGATTTAAACAACTTCTTTTTTTTGCCCAAACAGTTCAAACATTATGTTATAAAAATACTGGGCAAAGAAGGACTTTCCCCTTAGTAATATCTACAGAAAAGGGGGGAAAAGATCAAAGAAAAAGATAAAAAGAGAACATATGTCAAGAAAAATAGGGAATAGCAAGTTAGTTGGAATTCCCAACTAGTTGATATTCTTTGTTCAAATGTGTTTAATAATAGCAACAGCTACCATTGATTGGGTGCATATTAGGTGCCAAACTCTGCCGAGTAAATAGCTTAAAAATACTATCTGTTTTAGTCCTGCCAAGAAAAACATCTGGGGCGGCTATTTTTATCACCATTTTATAGATGTGGAAATAGGCATAAAGTTAGGTAACTTGTCAGATGTAGATAGCTGGTGTGCCTGGATCTAAAAGTTGAGGCTTTCGCCCACTATAATCTTTTCTGCAAAAATGAAGGGACAGTAGTTCACTAAGGTGATCTCACCACTCGTATTAGTTCATTCTCATGCTGCTAACAAAGACATACCCAATACTGAGTAATTTATGAAGGAAAGAGGTTTAAACGACTCACAGTTCAGCACAGCTGAGAAGGTCCTCAGGAAACTTACGGTCACGACAAAAGAGGAAGGAAACACTTCCTTCTTCAGGTGGTGGCAGAGGAGGCAAACACGTCTTTCTTCCCGTGGTGGCAGGAAGCGGAAGTGCTGAGCCAAAGTCGAAAAAGCTCCGTATAAAACCATCAGATCTTGTGAGATCTTACTATCACGAGAACAGTGTGGGGGAAACCACGCCTATGATTCAATTATCTCCACCTGGTCCCTCACGTAACACGTGGGGATTAAGGGAACTACAATTCAAGATGAGATCGGAGTGGGGACACAGCCAAACCATATCACCAATCAAGGAGAACACGTTGGGATCATTTTCTACTTTGTGAAGCTAATTTCAAAGTAGAATCCCCGGTACAAATGGCTTGATCATCTAAGCACTAAAGCCTGATTCGTGGATAACTAAAGAACATCTACGGAGGTGAGTCATGTATGGCTTTAGAGAATGGTCGTCAGAGTCAGGCTACCTCAGTCTGGTTGCTAATTCTATCACAGTATCTGTATATTATTGGACAAAATACTGAATCTCTATGTGCCTCACTTTCCTTAGGGGTACCACGAGATAATAATTGTCCCTAACTCATAAAAATGTTGTGAAGATTAGCATGAACATCATGTACAGCTCTTAGAACAGTGCTCAGAATATTGAATGCTTAATACACATAGCTATTATGAGCGTTATTATCGAATTTTAAATAGTGGCCTTGTTTTATAATTATCATCTATTTTATGGCAAGATTTGGAGTGTTTTTTTAATCAATTTCTAGATTGTGTTTTTCCATCTACCCTCATGGTATAAGATGACACTGCTAAAGCTATCAGGTGGCAAGACAGATGAGTGCCTTTTCCCATTCGTTTTTCTGGAAGTACATCATAATTCTCCTGGAGGCTATAGCTGTGGAAGAACAACTCAGATGAACCATACCACCAAAATTTGTCCTGCAATTTCATGCAAAGTGACTTCACACAAGAAAAAATGTTTTCCTAAAATATGTGTATAGGCTATTGTAATATTCGTGGTTGCAAAATGAAAGCTATTCCTTCCTTTTGCTACACCCTTCAATATTTGCTCAGGTGCAATTTGATTTCCACATGAACTGACTTGGAAAACTTAGCAGAATTACAGAGAAGTTGTCATTCCAGCCTCTAGTAACTTCTCAAACAAAATCACATTCCCAAAAAATGGTTACATAAAATACCTCTAATAAATCTCTTTGTGTATTTGTGCCTGATTATAAACCCCATCGGTAATCTGCCTTTAAGCATGAGCACATTTTTAATCAAGCAGTAAAGTATTCTGAGTATAAAGTTCATCAGAGCTGAAGCTGCAGTGAACTGTTTTGTCCCCCTGGTGAAGGAGCTTGGCTGCAGAGTTTATTGCAGTTGCCCCAAAGTTCTGTTTCCTGGTGCGCCTGACTGCTCTTCCCAAGTGGCAGAGAAGAGCAAACTTAAAGGAGATCATGTTGATTTTCTTATACTAGGACCCTTAATTCCAGATGGATAGCTTTTTTTCTTAACGAAAGAAAAGTTCACAAAGTCTATCCCTCAAAGACATTATTCAACAATCATATGAGTAATAAAATTAAGCAATAAGACGGAGCTTAGTTAACACCAGAAGTAGATTTTATATTTACAACATATAAGAAGTAGGCAAATTATGCAAGGGAGCATGGAAAGCATGCAGTTTCAGCACAGGGCCACTGTAGTTGGATTCCTATGGGGTGTGTGATCATTGGTAACTCCCCCTTCAAAAGCCACTACAAGGGCAGTGGCTTCTGAACTTGAAGCACTCCACTGGTAATTTTATGTCTATCTGTTTGCCGATTTATGTTTTAAATAAATGATATGTATTCCTTTCAACTGTAGTTGGAAATGTTTCACTGTTTTTATTTCAAGCCTGCATATATAATAACACAAAGGGGAATAAAGAGTAAAGTAACCTAAATATGCCCCTTCACTTGCTTTAAACTGAGGTGTGATTAATAAATGAAGCAAAACATTTTTAAAGTAAATACCATTTTCAAATGCACATTATTTCATTCAAAAATATGAGATGTATCTATATCTCTATATGTGTATTACATATATTTTTATTATTTTAATCTATGCTGTTGACTTAAAAATAAATAGACAGAATTTAGAGTTAGTAGGTCAATGAGGCATTTAAAGTAGTCTACAAGTTCAAAAGCCGATAAAGTTTAGGACTCTGCAAATCCGGCTGGTATTCCAAGTATAGTCATGTGTCATCAGTGACCTAGAATTAATGGTGATGTTACTTTGAGGGAATGTGCAAATGATGAGCCTGGAGAGATAAATTAAGAAAGAGAAAACAAGCTAGAATAATCTGGATGCAACACATTACTTCATTATCAGATTATGATTGAATGTGTTGGTCCAAATGCTTGGTACAGTAGGTCCTCACTTAACGACATTAATAGATTTTAGGAAACTGATTTAAAGCAAAATGACATATAATAAAAACAACTTGACCACAGGCTAACAGATGTAAACAAAAGTTAAGTTCCTATGGTGTTTTTCTGGTCATGCAAACATTACTAAACTTCTATATAAAGACCCAAACACTTCTAATATTAAACATTGAAATAAATGTGGGTTACACATTCATTTAAGAAAAATGAACACAAACAAACAAGATAATTATTTATCTGCTGATTCCAGCTCAGGCTTGTGGGTGGCCAGAGCCTATCCTGACAACTCAGGGAAGACGTCCATCCCATCACAGGGCACATTTGCACATTGCCACACTCACATTGGGACCATGTAGACACACCAGCTAACCTAACATGCACAGCTTTGGGATGTGGGAGGAAACCAGAGGACCCATGCAGAAATAAGAAGAGCGTGCAAACTCCACACAGACAGTGGTCTTGGCCAGGAATCAATTTTTTCTCATCAGCATTATCAGGAAATGATGTTGAATGAAACTATGTTAATCCAGGACCTGCTGTATTATGCTGATTCTTACACGAAAAATACAGATGAAGATCGTTTTTGATCTGATGCTTTAATTCATATCTAAGTCAAAATAAGAGTAGTTCCCACTAACAACTATGATTCATGACTTGTCTCAGCCATGAGTATCTTTTTGCCAGCCTGATTTTTCCATTGTGATCTTTCCCAAATGCGATAACCAAGGTTACTCAACTCTTGTCCCGAAAGACTCCTTAGAACCAGTGTTCTTCATCATTGGCTCATCCCAGCTCCCTCTCTTTCATAAAGACCAGTATGTCCCATTTTCTCTCTACATTCCTCTACTATATTATTATATTTTCAAATATTTTTAGGCTGTCTAAATGAGTGGTGTCTCTTCCATTTTCTGTGAATTTTGCTATGTCCATGGCACAGACAAAAATTGTTCCATAAATACCCTCCCCAACTCTCTCCCCGCAAAAACAGCCAGCTACAACATGTGCAATCAGATTTCTTAAAACACGGAGGCAGAGATTGTCACTACTGTTTGCTTGTGACCTGGCCTAGTAAAGAATGGCTGTATGTAAGTTAAAAACAAGTTTGAAATAAACTGAATTGAGACACTTTTGTTTGTACAGGTGGAAGGGATCTTAGTTGTGACTTAGTACCACACCTTCATTTAATAAAAGAGACACCTGAGGCCCAGAAAGACGGGGTCTTATCTCTGTGCAGCCACAGCAGACCCAGAGCCAAGTCCTGGACTCCCAGGCAAGGCTCTTGCCACTGCTCCACTCAGCCTCTCTGAGCCTGCCAAGTGACGGACATTCTCGTGCTGAATCACAAGGAATGAATTCTCAAGCCCACATTCTTATCCATGTTTAATCACAAAATGATGGCGACTTTGAGTAAACCACTAAAATTCTTTATGTCTCACTGTTTCCATTCGTAAAATGTGTGGCCCTTCGTTCGCATCAGTTCATTGAGAGGGAGAAGATATAGGGGTGTATATACATATTAAATGACACACAGCAATCTTCTCAAAGCAAGTGGTACTTTTGAAGGCATCATTTAGAAACTGAGTTTTTCTCAACCAGCAATAGTATAATCAAGAGAGAAAATAAATTACCTTCAGTCTTGAAAGCAACAAGAAGACTCTATCTCTTATCCTCCAAGAGCATCATTTAATTACCTACAGTGATACCAACTCAGTGGACCACCTATCCCAATTAAGTGGCAGTGCGTGCTAATTATCGTTAGACTTAATTGGTTTCCCAATTCAGCAACTTTCCTAATCAAGTATGCCCCAGTTAAGCAGGGCTTACTGAACCACCTGAATCCTGCTTAGAAGGAAACAAAAGAAAATTTCCCATCTTAAGTTCAGCAAATAAAACCTAGTCTCACCAAGTCACACTAGCCAGTTTCTAATTAATTTTGCAAAGCATACACTGAGGTTGGGTCCAGGAACTGTAACTTCTTCCAATTAGAAACATTTTATTAAAATGAAGTAAGATTAAGCAAGACATTTCAAACAATGTTTATGGTTTGTCAAAAACGATGTCAACAATAATGAAATAAATGTGTAAAAATTAATATTTACTAATATATCCCCCCTTTCTTTCTTAGACACGTTTTTATGACCACAATGCTATGATTATTTCATCCTGTTGGATTTTCCACCCCAACATATACTGTGTTTAGTAATAATATATCCTGAAAGATAGGTAAGCATAAAGAAAGAAATTATGTTCTTGGGCTCAATTTTCCCAGAGAAATTTATGGGCATATTCGTTTCCTAGCTTAAATTACACTAGTAAAACATGAATGTAAAATTCGCTACTTGAGAACCACTCAGAACAAGGGACACCTTGGTTGAATGAGCTACACAATCTGCATAGATGTTGAAAGATCAGGGATGAGTATAAACGGGAAGGAGATATTCCTCCTTCTAGAAAGTTGAACATTTGGGGTGGCATATAATAGAGACACACATGCTCTGGTATTAGAAGTTGTGTCTCTGGAGTAATTATTCCAGGTATGCTCAATGACAACTATATTCCCTCATCTGAATAGGTTAATGGGACTCCAGAAAACAGATGGGCAGTTTTGAGCTCTTCTTTGAGTAATCCTAGAATTCTTACCTTAAACCCTTCCGGCCGGAATGACAGAGAGGTAGCATAAAAGAAAAATAAAAAAGTGACTCCAAAATTCCCACTTTCCTCAGGTCACCCACCAAAATGATGAGAGAAGAGCAAAGGTGTGGAGATCTGGTAGAATCAGGTTATGTCTTGGGGTCAGATTTTGCATCTTTCCAGGGCAGGAAAACTCTTCTTATGTATCTAGGAAAGAGCCCTGTGATTGCAGTGGTCTTGGTGAAAGTGGAGGTAGCAGAGACCCGCTGCACAACAAGCATGGCACCAGCAGTCATATCGCCAGAAGGATGCGTTGGTGTACTGCCCAGTGGCCTTAGCAAGCCTTGCTCTTGGTAAGCATACTTACCGGGTAGTTGAGGATTGGAAATCAGTAGTGGAAACAGTGAAAAGAGCAGGGCATACTGAGTGGGAGAGGGGGGTGACAGGGTGACAGCACACAAACCGGGAGGGGGAAGGGGGTGGAAAAGCCACTTGGGATGGAGTCTAGGCCTCTCCCTGACAAGTGATGTCCCATCTCCTGTGGCCACAAAAAAGTCTATCAAGGAATTCAAGGTTAATCAACAAGACTTTAACCTTGTGGAGTTGGCCACAGACTGCAAGATACAGAAGCAAGGAAAGGATTCTTCAGAAATTGTCATTTTTTTGACCACTGTAATGATATTGCATCGAAGGGGGTTCTTATGCCACTAACAGAGAATAATAACAGAAACAAATAATAGAGTTGATCTCCGTTTTCTTTGGACTCACTTAAAATACTTCAGTTTTGGGCTCACATTTCCAAAAAGGAAACAACATGTATAATTTAAAGTGATTTACCTCTTTTTCAATCATCGAGCACACATTATATAAGAGTTGGTGGAGGCTGTGAACGACAGTAAAGCCAGTTATTGGCAACATCAAAACGGAGGAAACCACCTATATTTCTAAGATGCTATTTAATTAAAATCAATGTTCCCTGCAATATGTGAAATCACCTCAAACACAATTTCTATATTCTACTCATAATTGAATTAAGCTGTTTTGGCCTAAAGCAGAACTGTGAAGCAGAATCATTGAAGGTAGAGCTGGAAGGGAACTCAGATATCACTTATTCCCAGACACTCATTTTACATCTAAGGAAATAACACTTTAATCACTAAATGACTTAGCCAGAGAAAAACCAAGTTTCCCGATTATTATGTAGTACTATTTTTGTCATCCATGTTGGAGGCCTCCTCTGTACTTTATGCTTTCTGGTCTCTTCCTTCCTAGGAAGCGACCTGATACTAAGCATACACCGCTGTGTTTTCTGAAGGCCTTTCTTCCAAATCTGATATAGTCAAACAACAATATATCTTGATACGCTGATGTCTTCTATCTGTCAATGGAAACTTCTCTGAGAAAACAAAGAAAAGCTCATTTCTGGACACGGCCGGGTAGGCAGGGAACACCATAGCAATCATGGCTATTCCAAGGGCTGGGGAATCACTGCAATCCTTGTCAGTGAATGAGTGATTCAGGTTCGACTGTAAGATGAGTGAAAAAAAATAAAGATCTAAGTAGATAGCAATACTAGTTACAGTTATTTATGTGGACAGCTGAACTGTTGACCTGAATTGTCATGGAACAACTCATATTAAGTATGTGTCAGATTAACTTTGTTGTAAATTGCATTTCATTTCTATATAGTCATTGGCAATTACTGAACACTTGCTCTCCTCCAGATTACTCTTTTTTTAAATTTCTTTTCCCACTAAGCTCCAAGTTTCCATTTTTAGTATTTCCCTGTCTTCTTTCTTATCTCTGGTGATAACCTTATCTCTCTTATAACTGACTTCACTGGTTGCCTGCCAATAGCTACTCACTATTTTTGCTAAAGAAACCAAATTTTGTTCGGATATACCCACAGTTTTTTTTTTCTCTACAGCCATATTTTTGAGGAAAGGACAGCCCCAACCCCAATAAATTTTGGTTTGTCTAAATTAATTGTGGTCACTTCATTTTCTTTTCAATGATCTGTTTAGAAAGGACTTGGCTGTGGCTAATGAGATATGAAGGTAAGACTACTGAGAAAGTTCCACACAAAGATTTCTTCGATCTTAAAATGTGTCCAAAGGAAAATATGTGGAGTATTTTTTTTCACCATATATTGACTTTACATTAAAATATAAGAATGTGATGCTGGAAGCTGTAGCAGCCATCTTGTGACCATGAGGAAAATTAGCCTATTTCAGGATAGCAGGTAAGCACAGCAGATGCAAGAGATGGGAAAAATTTAGATCCTCTTTTTTTTTTTTTTTTGAGATGGAGTCTCACTCTGTTGCCCAGGCTGGAGTGCAATGGCACGAACTCAGCTCACTGCAACCTCTGCCTCCCAGGTTCAAGCAATTCTCTGCCTCAGCCTCCCAAGAAGCTGGGATTAGAGGCATGTGCCACCATGCACAGCTAATTTTTGCATATTTTAGTGGAGGTGGGGCTTCACCATCTTGGCCAGGCTGGTCTTGAACCCCTGAACTCATGGTCTACCCACCTTGGCCTCCCAAAGTGCTGGGATTACAGGCATGAGCCACTGAGCCCGGCTGGATCCTCTATATATTTGAATAACTAAATTGCCCAACACTGAGCCACCCTACCCAGGATTATGTGTTATATAAGATAATAAAATGTTCTTATTATTTAAGACTTTTGTTTAGATTTCATTTTACTTGTTGCTAGGTGCATTTCGTAATAGAGCAGTGGTCTGGGGAAGGGAAAAGATTTTGAAATGAGACAAACTAGTGTTTAAGAACTTGCTCTACCACTCAATATCTGTTATTTATTCATCAAATATGAAAATGCATAATATAACACATAGGATTCATTCAAAAAACTTTGCTCATAATTAAACAGTGGCTGTGGGTAATAGCAAAAATTAACAAGGTAAAAGGATATTTAGAAGAAACATCAGGGACAATATCAAAGCCATAAAGCATGAAGCTCTGAGCTGGATTTTTTTTTTAAGTCCAGAATTGATCTTCCCAGAGCATTAAATCAGAACTAATAAACTTCAAAGCTCTGACTGGGTCTAGTGTTGAAACACAGACAAGTATTAACTGAAAGATTTTATTGAGCATCTTTTAACACATTGTCATGCCCTTTAGGTTATGCAAGAATGAATAAGATATCTAAGCAAAAGTGAAGTTTGAGAAAATTTAATAAAAAAAGAGTATTTTATCTATCTATATTTTAAAGTACATATAAATTATGCAGTCTTAATTCTGTGGTAGACTTGCATTCAGGATACAACCTGATTGAAAGTGACGTGAAGGCAAATAGTTGGTCCAGGGATAGTGCACAAAGAAGGCCGCTTATAAGAGTGAATTAGACAGGGTAAATATCTTAAAGGATTAATTCAGGGGTGTCCAATCTTCTGACTTCCTTGGGTGACATAGGAAGAAGAATTGTCTTGGGCCATACCTAAAATACATTAACACTAACAATGGCTGTTGAGCTAAGAAAAAAAAAATCACAAAGCAATCTCATAATGTTTTAAGAAAGTTTATAAATTTGTATATTGGGCCACATTCAAAGCCACCCTGGGCCACATGCAGCCCACAGGCCACGGGTTGGACAAGCTTGGAATAATTGATAAGTAATACAGCTTATCCAAAAAATGAAAGAGTAGAAAAGAAATGCAGTTGGAAAACGGATTCACTGGTTCGACGAATACTGAATGGTCACTACATGCTAGGCAGTGTGACGGGTGCTTGGTGCATGTATCTTTTCTCAGAGCTTTCAGTCAAGTTCACCATTTGGCAACTCGCATATTACCACCCACACATGTCTGATATTAACTTCCAAGGTAAAGTATTAAAAATAAAAATATTAATTATATTTCAGAGTTGCTTACAGTATTTATACTGGTTATATCACAAGAGGAATTTTATAGTTGGATGTATTTTGTCTTACTTTTAATGAAAAATGTATTGTTATTGGAGAATCTCCACTAGCATTTGCTGAAAAAGAACCTGGTTCTGGGATATTTCAGAGAGCTCTGGCTGAGTGACATTCTCTGCTGATTTACAAAGTGGCATCAGATCATCTTTCCCACACCTGGAGCAGCTCAGCCAACAGCAGCTTGCAGGTGTCACTCAAGTCTGGCTAAAGGCTGGCTCCAGTGAGTCTAGCCAGGACCTGGCTTAGCGATTCCCTGTCCTGGAGGGGCCTACCTCCCGTGAGCATGGGCGTGAGTACATGTATGTGGGTGGTTTGGAGTATGTACCTTCCCCCCTGTAACTCTCCATCCATCCATTTCAGTGTCTAAATAGTATCAAGCACTTAAAATAACATTAAGACACGTTCCAGCTTGCCCTGCCAGTCAAAGGAAAAAGGAAAAAAAAAAATTGAAACCCTGCATTTCAGAACCCCAAGGGCTTTCTGATTTGTTAGGTTTAGCGGTTTAGAGGATTAAAAAGGCAGAAATATTAGGAAGAAAAAAGAAAAAAGAAAGAGCCAGCATATTCACTGAAGCAAATCTAATGAGCTGCTGGGCCACAGGAATAAATAAAAAAAAAAAAAGGTTCTACTACCTGAGCAAATCTTATTTATTATTCTTGCTTTACAATTAAAAATTTTAAAAACTAATAATAATTTCCTAAACATTTTTCTTTTTCTTGCTATGCTAGTCACATTTCCCAAATCCTTTATCAACGCTGCTCTGCATATGAATGGGCTGTAATTGAACTGTCACATTCATGAAGGTCAGTAACCTTTCATTAGGAATAATGTGCCTTTCTTGATAAATTGTAAAGTCCTGGAGGATTTGAAAGCATATTCAAAAAAAAAAAAAAAATTCTGTCTACTATACCTTGAAGAACAAAATGGAGATTTTTCTCTGTTATTTTGTGCATGAGGCAAGGGAGTGATTGCTTGTGTTTTTGTTTAACATGTTTTTGTGTGGGTTTTTTTATTGTTGTTATTGTTTGGGTTTTAGGGATTTTTTTTTTTTTTTTTTGAGCCAAGGGAGGGGAATTGTCTCCACAGCCCACCAACCTTGGCTTTTTGTGTTTTGTTTTTTGTCAGCAGCACTATGCAAAATTGTCTCATGGAAGCTTTTCCTGAGTCTTTAAGCAAAATGAAAAACTTAAATTTCATTTCTTAAAAAAAAAAAAAAGCACTATTCTATCTGCTGTTTTAAAAAGTAGACATTATGAATGTTACTCTTTCCCTTTATAGTACACTTCAGTACTTGCTATGGAAAACACCAAAGTCATTACGTGCAAATAAAGACCCACCTGAGTGACGCATATTCTGATAATCCCACCCTATGATTTAGGCAATAATTAACACAGACAAGCACTCAGTATCCCCACTTTCATGTTCAAGATGGCTGACCTCAGAGCAATCGAGGCCCTGGCAGGGATGTCTGCTTGTGCTTCTGCGTAATTTGACTTGAGACCCCTCTGGAAATTTTCATCCAAAGATTTAGACTCACTCAACCAGCACTAACTCCAAGCTCCCCTTTAGTTCAACCCATCTTTTGTCCCAAACTACAAGTTATGTGTGCCTTTAAATGTGTGCTTGTATTTTAAATGGGAGATATCTGCCAATTTTGAAAATAGTTTCTTTATTCAATTTTATCAACTTTAAATTGGATTCAGAAGATTCTTCTGGCATTACCGATATTGAAATGCATATAAACTACTTAACAGGAAATCTGAAAGACATTAGTGCAAAGACTGAAATAAAAAGACATGAGGAACACACAATGTACTATGGTTTCTGATATATTGATATGATCTATGTTTATTTGATATACTTAGGGCTTCAATTCCTTAAGAACTTTCTCACTGCCCAAACGTGGACGAGCATCGATGGAAAATACATAATCTATACATGGAAAACTTAAATTTCTTATAAAAGAAACAGAAAACAGAAGATTTTTAGCAGCATTCTTTTCACAAAGAATGTTGTCATCTGTAGTTCTATGTGGTCACAAGGTGGGAATAGCAAAAGAACTTTCTAGCAGAAAAACTAGAAATTCCCTACTGTATTAGGTAGTTCCAACTAAGAAAATAAAACTTACACCAGATAATTCAACAGAAAAAAAGGTAATAGTGGGAAATGTTTTTGAAGACATGAAAAAGCTGAGACAGCAAACAGGGAAGGTGAGTAACAACTACAGAAATTGACGACCACCATGAGGGTTGTGGGGACAGCGAGAAGAGGTGGTGTTATTGAAGCCTCAATGATGACTGCAGCTGCCAATACCTGTGCATTGGGATGTTGCAGCCAAGATGCACACGTACACTTATGAAACATTGATTTCAAGGAAATCAAGCTAATGATTCCACCAAGTCCATTAGAATTTGCCTCCAAACAGTTCAGTTGGTAGAAGATGGAACTGTGGTAAGCCTGCCTGGCAAATTGAAGAAAAGAACCAGCTAGTGGGAGCTGAAGTCACTGAGGAGACACAGCAGGCACCCTGTTAGGCAGAAAGAAATAGGAAAAGCATCTAATGACTCCTTCCCTCTTGTGCTTCAGTCTCCCACCTGAGCCTCCCCTTGTTACCTGGAAGCAAGCTGGTAAGAAAGCCTGGAAAAGGGCGATGTAGGTTCAACCCCTAATGGGACAGGGATGAGGGCATGGAATGCATTTCAGAGCTGAGAAGAATGGTCTGCGGTACCATTGGCTTATTTTTATGCATTCTCACAATGGGTAGTCTAGGGCAAACACTATTGTAGGGTTCTACCCATAGGATATATAGGCAGGAAAATAACAGCATTATATCATGGCATTAAAATAGACAGTAAGCACTTTAATTCATCTTCATAGCCAACCAAAACAACTCGTGAGTGATTTCTCAAGAAGTAAAGCAAAAGGAATCTCCATAAAGAAAATCCATTTTGCCAGCAAAATGACCAAACCTAATCATTTTCAATGTTTTTATTACATGGAACTTACCAAAAAGTATAGTCCCTGCTGTGACTCTCAGCAGGGCAAGATCAGTATTTAGTTCCCAATTTCCTGGGATGGATTTGATGATACTTGTTGGGTTGGTTGTTGCTCACTGCAGCCACCCATATCTGTGTGTTCAGATGCTGAGAACGATCATTGTGTTTAAAACATGATTTCAAAGAAATACAACTACTTTTTAAAATAAAATTACTTTTAAAAAGTATGTCAGCATTTACCCCAAGTTGTTTCTTCTTCTTTAATCCCTTTGACAAATTTAAATATTTTAAAATATCAAACTACAAAGCTTTCCAATACTGCAGATAAAAATAGAATGTTCTTGGATGTACATAAGATTTTATTTTGGATTATTATTACTATTGTTTTTGTTGTTGTTTTTTGAGATACAGCCTAACTCTGTTGCCAAGCTGGAGTGCAGTGGCACAGTGTCAGCTCATTGCAACCTCCACCTCCCAGGTTCAAGGGATTCTCGTGCCTCAGCCTCCTGAGGAGCTGGGACTACAGGCATGCACCATCATGCCCAGCTAATTTTTGTATTTTTAGCAGAGAGGGGGTTTTGCCATGTTGGCCAGGCTGGTCTCAAACCCCTGACCTCAGGTGATCTGCCCGCCTTGCCCTCCCAAAATCCTGGGATTACAGGCGTTAAGCCACTGCACCTGATCTTATTTTGGATAATTATGCAACTTTTTTTAAAAAAAGAAAAGATAATTGAGGGGATTCAAAGTTGTTTTTGTTTTTTTGTTTTCGGTTGGAACTTCCAATCTTCCAATCTTCTTCCAATTATGCTGGGTTACTTTTTCTTGTGCAGTTGAGAAAGAGTTTATATGACAGACTAAAAGGGAAAGAGCTTCTGGTAACTAAGCCTTTGACCTAAACTCAGAATTGCTACGTCCTTGGAGAAGACTGAGTTACTCAGTCTTCACACCCACATGATTTCTTGGGTCAATGCTGTCCCTGCTCTGACAGTGGTTTTCAAATTATAATTCCACAAGTTCTCCAAAAGTATAATATTTGAAGGGAGAAGAGAAATGTAAGGCAGAGGTGTGTGTGGAGGAAGGGGGGTGTTCTGTGCCCTCCACTTCAACCTCAATCATAGTAGCTTCACTAATGAGGGTGCAGACATGGTGGTTAACTTCCTAAGCCATTCCATCCCATGCTTTACTAATCTCTCATCCTGCATGATGAGGAGTTATTTCAGTCCTTAAGCCAGTAACGTAAACTCATTGTTCCTTTTGCTGATTGGTTCAGGAGCTCAGGCAGAAGCCAATCAGCAGATGCCATGCCCCTGTAGACATTTGAACCTGGTTGACCCATTCAGACCTCAAGAACGGAAATTAGTTCTGTTAGGAGAGAAATTCTTTCTCTCGCCACACGTAAACAAGGAAGAGTTGCACCCCTGCATGCCCCTGTAGCCATCTGATGACTACTTGGGAAATCATTCTTGGGATAAAATTACACTGGCATTGTTAGTATAGAGAGAGAGAGAAAGAACTGGTCCCTTGCAGAATTTATCAAATAGTTGACTTAGTTAACCCTGAAGCTCACCCTACATTTGGATGTTTTCTTATATCATACTTTCCCTTTTGTATAAGCCTGTCTCGGTTGGATTTTCAGTTACCAGCAGTAAGAACTATCATAATTGATACAATATCCCACCTATAAAAAAGAATGAAAAAGACTGCCCTAGGGGAGCTTCTTAAAAACCTCACATTTCAGGTAGGCATTTTAACTGGTATTTGTCACTTTTCCAACTCTAAAGAATTATTCTGAGCCTTAAAATGGATTTTAATATGGTGAATGTTCATGTTTAGAAGTCCTTCCTTTGTTTCAAAGGGCCTTCTTCCTCTGTAAGCACAAGGCTGCACAAACGGGCTTGAACACAAATCTGTGTGGCTGAATAAGGTTTCTGTTGTTGTTATTTTTTTTTTCATGTTTACATCCTCTATTTCCCCTTCCTCATTTGTGACACTTCCAACCCTTCTCTTTAGCGCACACTGTGATCACTGCCCTCACTCTGTCCCTGGGCTGCTCAGCATTTTGGTCTAGGTCCTAATTGGGCCTGTCCACTCTAAATATATATTCTGCTGTGTGGTCTTCCCTGCACCCCAATTCTCACTTGAAATGTAGCTACTCTGAGTTGCTCTTCTTAAGTAAGCTTGGGGGAATCGCTGATAAATTTGTTCATGCTGAGTTCTTTATGATCAATAATGGCAATGGAAACCTTAGGCAGGAACCAACACACCTTGTATACAACAGAACATCTATTTTTGCTTGGTCAACGGAAAGGCTAGGGAAATGAATATATGAACCTATCTCTAGAGTATTTATGATTAATCATAGAACTGTCGAAATCAAATTATAACACCCACAAATGAATCTACAATAGAATCTCAGACACAGTGAGCACTCCTTGGACTGGTTCTGAGAAGAGGCACCTTTCTCAGCATTACTGGAATCAGAGCGTTTATTTAACCATGTAGTTAATACGCAAAGCCAACCCCAGCGGTAGAGGTATTCATAATCAAAAAAGCCTGACTGCTGGAGACAGGTGTTGGGGGAGGCCCCCCTCCCCTCAAAGCTAGCGTGAACACCATCCGACATTCAAAGAGCTGCTCACGAGTCTCTGCTGTGGCCTGGCAGCCAGTCCCTCCAACTCTCTTTCCATTCTGTGCTGCCTCATGTTTACACAGCAAAAATGAAACTGTTGCCAGTGTTAATACAGCATAATTTATAAGCTGAGAAGAGAACTCAGCATGCATTCCCTTTTCAAGCGAAACAGACTGTTACTTTCAGAACCAACTGAAGGGTGGAGGCATTTCTTGGGAACCAAGGCAACTGCTGATTCCCTAGATCCTTTCCGCCTCACAGGATCTGCCTCTCATGAGGCTGGCAGGACCAACTCACAGAAAAGATGGGTAATGAAAAGCCTCTTCCCTGAATTACAGAAGGCAGATTCATCTGATGAGGCCATTTTATTAGACTCCAAAAAGTCCCTTAAACATCCATTACAGAAGAGGGACTCAGGGGACCTGAGGTCAGGGGCCTCGCTTATTAGAGAAGGAGTGTAACACAGAATGACTTTCTCATGCATTAGGGATGACTTCAGAGTTACTGCAAAGCGAGGTGGTAACTCCGAAACTGGACACAGGGCACAATTTCCGCTGGGTTTGGTAAAAGATGCCTGTATCCCTATCATACCCATCCTCCTTCCTTCTAACACAATAACTGAGATTGTTTAGTTACAGGCACGCATGCTCTCTCTCTCTCTCTCTCTTTCTCTCTTTGTCTCCCTCTTCCAAATAACAGGACCAATCTTTTCTCAAAGAGAGCAAAGGGTGAGGTGTTGGAGAGCAGCTGATGACCAATGTTACATTTTCTAAAATTGGGTTTCTAGCCTTTTTTCTAGGTCTTAAACAGTGATTTTTATCCAGTCTCCTAATAACTGAATTTATGATACTTCTTTTAGGAATCTGCCCTCCCAGATATTCCCTCAGGGCTGAATGATTGACTTCTCTAAGAGCTTGGGTTTGAATTGGACCTTGGACAATGATACCTGCCTTCTTGCTATGCCTTGATGTTTCAGACTTAGGTGTAAGCTTACCTTCCTGCCTGCCTGCTCTTACCATCATTTGCTGCCATGTTTAGACCCTCAGCCTCTGCCTAGCTCCATGCTATCTATCCATATGACAACTAAACCCCAGTTACAATAGAGTATTGAGCCCTAGATCCCCCTTGGGACATGATCTCAGGATCATAATGGGTCAATGAGGCTGATTATCCTCTCATCCCCACCATTAGTGATAATGAGCCATGGTCCTCAAAGTAATGTTAAGGAGAGGATGCTCAGGAACAAGCTGGAAAGTGGCTGCTGCCTGGGAAGAGTATGGTAATGACCCTCACATCACATTCCACTTTCATGGCTCCAACCTACACATCCCTCCTTCTGCTGAACTTGGCCTTAGTCTCTAAGATCCAACCTGGCACCAGAAAAGCATGTAACTGGGACCCCTATAGCAGCTACTTAGTATGTTTTGAGTTCCTCAGTGTCTAAGTGACTGCCTCACACAGTACTTTCCTTCTCTATTCCCATTGTGGAACCACACTGTCTTTAGATTGTGATGTGTTATCTCTTACAGTTCTATTGCAATTAAAAATTTATGAAGATATAAGCATCAATCCATTGCTAGACTATCAGAACCTTATTGGAAATCAGTCATTCAATAATTATTTACTGCTACTGTTTTCAAGTGTAATAAGTGGAATATCTAGATAAGAAAGAATGAGACCAGGACAGATAGGTTTTTATTGTGGAAGAAAAATAAGCCATGAAGAAATAAATTTGCCTTTGGGTTTTCTGTGGGTGGGGAGTGGAAGACACATGCTTACACAGACTAATGAAATATGGGTGTGTCTCTGGGGTTCACTCAGCTGTAGCATTGCTGGGCACCAAACAATCCAGAACCGGTAATGGTCAATGTAGAGACTGGACTCCCAGCTCTTTGGGGCAACTGACCTTCCCCACTATTTCCTATATTTCCCAAATACCCAGCTCATCCTAACCCACTTTCTACTAGGAAATATGTCAACCAAACCAAGAAGACATTTTGTTCCATGTGATTTGAAATTAATCCTAGAAGCCTATAAAATGTAGTTAAGTCAAAGAAAACAGTATGGAAAACTATTTTGATTTTCCAGGGAACTTCAAGTAGAACTAAGGTAACTATTCTCTTTTCTATGAGCTTTCTAAGAGGCACAGGGACAGAGACACTGACAATGTACAGTCAGAGCACATATAAAATAAAATAAAGTTTAGCCTAAAGTTGTCTCCTTACAAATTTCAAATTTGGCATAAAGGTTTCTTCATACACAGTGAACTGTAACCTACCTGGATGTATAAACAGACTGTCATCTATTCTTGTGCTAATCACCAAGTTTTGGCCAAAGGTGGCCAACTTTTCAAACCCTGTTCAAATAAGGCCAAGGCCAAGGCCAAGCTGGACGCAACCTAGCTGTTTCTGTATCTGACTTCTGTTTTCTGTATATCACTTTCCTTTTTCTGTCCATAAATCCTCATTGACCATGGGGCAGCCCCAGAGTCCGAACCGGGGTCATGGGCTGCCCAATTCACAAATCATCCTTTCCTCAATTAAACTCTGTTAAATTTAATTTCTTTAAGGATTTTTTTTAAACAAATTCATGGCTTATTTAAGCAAATCTTGTTAAAATAAATAATTTTTTTAAACCCAGAAAGATGTCCGAGTAGATGCTCTTTATAAATAACTCAGTTCATATTCTCTCTTGATCTCATCCTCTCACTGGTCCAGCACGTTCCTGCGTCTGCCCTTCTGTAAGCCAGGGCATCCTGATGGCTCATGGGAAGGTGGCCTCTTGCGCTTGCCTCTGGCCACCTGGTTTTCTTCGCCTGCGCTGTCTGATGTTGCCTCTGTGACCTTGGTGTTCCACAGACTGGCCATGTATTGTCTGCTTTTAAAGCCACTGAGTCCAGGTGTCATGGGGACAAGAGTCCACAGGTCCTTCTCTAAAACACTGGCTACCACATATAGGAGTCCTTTAGGGTAACACTTCACATGTGATAGAAGGAATTTTAAAACAGGATTTTTTTTTGCTTTGTTTTAATATTTCATCTGACAAGACCCAACAAGACCTTTCTGATCAACTAAGTAAAACCCAATTTGAACAAAACATATTTTCTCTTTCTGGTTCCCCGAAAGCTAATCAATATAAATGGGACAGATAAAATTTTTAAATGTCTGACTTTTTCTTAAAAGTGTTACAGGCTTATCTTATTATTCGATTAATTAAACTGTGAAGATGAAGGATCAAGATGGCATTGCCCATTACATTAGAGAAGGTAAGTCTCTGCTCCAACTGATATGTACATTTTTCCTTCCATTCATTCTCTTTCTAGATAGTTTCGTAAAAAGTTTACTTGATTCTACGAAGGCCTAAGTGAGTGTTTTAATAGAATGATATTTCTGGCCAGGCGCAGTGACTCACACCTGTAATTCCAGCACTTTGGGAGGCTGAGGCGGGCGGATCATGAGGTCAGGAGATTGAAACCATCCTGGCCAACACGGTGAAACCCTGTCTCTACTAAAAATACAAAAATTAGCTGGGGGTGGTGGCATGCGCCAGTAGTCCCAGCTATTTGGGAGGCTGAGGCAGGAGAATCGCTTGATCCTGGGAGGCGGAGGTTGTAGTGAGCCGAGATCACACCACTGCACTCCTGCCTGGCAACAGAGCAAGGACTCCATCTCAAAAAAAAAAAATTTACTTGGACTTTATGAAGGCCTAAGTGAGCATTTTAACAGAATGATATTTCTAACCCTTAAAAATTATAACATACTGAATAGGCAGAACACAGGATTTTTAGACAAGTGAAACTTCTCCACATGACACTGTCATGGTAGATACATGTCACTGTAAACTGGTACATACATTCATACACAAAATGTTCAACACCAAGAGTCATACCTTATGTAAACTATGGGCTTCAGGTAATCATGATGTGTCAATGTAGGTTCCTCAGTTGTAACAAATGTACCTCTCTGATAAGGATGCTGGTAACAGGGGAGGCCATGCATGTGTGGGGGCTGGGGTATAAGGGAAATCTCTACATTTTTCTCTCAATTTTGCTGGGAACCTAAAACTCCTCTAAAAATAAGGTCTATTAAAAATTGTAAATATAATGTTATATACAAAAATAATACATTTTTCTATGATTCTACTACATTCAGACAGCTAACTAGCTTTAGCTATCCAGAATAAATAATCGGGAACCATGTTGCATTCTCATTGTTTTGAGTTTGGGCATATTAACATAATGATAAATACTTTCTACCAAAGTACCCTCAAGTAGATTGTGTGGCCCTGGGGTGTCTTCAATAAATCAGGGACACTTTCACCATCTGAGTATCTTTTTGTTTGCTTTTTTTGAGACAGAGTTTCACAGTTTCACTTTTGTTGCCCAGTGCAATGGTGCCATCTTGGCTCACTGCAACCTCCACTTCCCAGTTTCAAGGGAATCTCCTGCCTCAGCCTCCTGAGTAGCTGGGACTACAGGCATGTGCCGCTATGACTGGCTAATTTTTGTATTTTTAGTAGAGACAGGGTTTCACCACATTGGCCAGGCTGGTCTCAAATTCCTGACCTCAGGTGATCCACCCACCTCAGCCTCCCAAAGTGCTGGGATTACAGGCATGAGTCACAGTGCCCAGCTCACGTTCTGAGTATCTTATACCTTAGATGTCCCTGTGCTCAGTTCCTTCACATATAAATAAGAAATATTCTGACTTTTGGTGTTTTGCAAGGTTTAACTAGTGGATATTAATAAATATATTATACTCACACAAGAATGAGCCAATTATATGTAGTGGCAGGGACAGAAGGCAACCCTGCCCTTCTTTTGGGAATAGTTCAAAAGGCAGAAGTGTAATGCTTCTCTAATGTATGACTAATTTATTCGAACTAGTTAATGTCTTATTCTTGCTCTTTCCAAATTCCTTAGGAGATTTTGGGTGTCAAATAGTTGGAACATTTTAGACATTCTCAACTTCCTAGTTCTCTAACAACAATGAACATTTTAATAGAATGCTCATTTAACAAATATTTAATAAGCATTAATAGAATGGTCATTTAATAAACATTTATTAGTCCATGCTAACATCAGATTCAGAAAAAAACAGAATCTTTTTCCTTACCATCTGAAAAATTAAACTAAATATTTCCCAAATCTCCATCCCAATACCACTGATGGCCTCAAAGACAAAAAGGGCCTGGGAGTCTAACGGAGACTAAAGAGAAATGACCACTAAATGTTATGCTTAATCCCAGATAGTGTCTGCTGATGGAAAAGAAAAGAAGGAAGCTGTAATGGCCTTCATAGGGACAACTGGGGAAAACTGAGTGTTGATGTAGTTTTGTTTAGTTTTTGTTTGTTTTTTTTGTTTGTTTTTTGAAACAGAATTTCACTCTCGTTGCCCAGGCTGGAATGCAATGGCACCATTTTGGCTCACTGTAACCTCCGACTCCCGGGTTCAAGCAATTCTCCTGCCTCAGCCTCCTGAGTAGCTGGGATTATAGGCACCCACCACCATGCCCAGCTAATTTTTGTATTTTTAGTGGAGATGGGGTTTTGCCATGTTGGTCAGGCTAGTCTCAAACTTCTGACCTTAGGTGATCTGCCAACCTCAGCCTCCCAAAGTGCTGGGATTAAAGGCATGAGCCACCACACCCAGCTGATTGTTTATTAGATATTATGATGTTGTATCTATTTTGAATGTCCTGGGTATGATAACTGTATTTTGGTGTTGTATGAGAATGTCTTTGTTCTTAGATGCTGAAGTTTTAATAGATAAAGTATCATCATGTAGACAACCAACTTTGAAATGGTTCAAGAAAAAAATGTAAACATAAATGATAGATAAATAGATAATAGATAGGTGATGGACATAGAACAAAGGTGTTAAATTGTTAGAGTTGATATTCTAGGTGAGAGAATGACATATGGTTGTTCTTCATACTTTTTTGGGACAATCTCTTCATAGGTTTACACTTTTCAAAATAAAAAACTAAATGAAATTAAAAATAAGCCAGGGGAGCAGAGATATATGTAAGGTACAAATGACAAAATATTAGTCATGTGTTGATGACTGATTATGCTGGCTGAGGGGTTTATAGGAAGTTCATCAAACTAGTCTTTCTATAGTTGTACATTTTAGAAGTTTCTTCCATAAGGATGGTATTGTTTTGCTCTGTGTCCTCACCCAAATCTCATTTACAGTTGTAATTCCCAATGTCAGGGGAGGGACCTGGTGGGAGGAGATTGGATCATGGGTGCAGATTTCCCTTTTGCTGTTCTCATGATAGAGAGCGAGTTCTCACCAGATCAGATGGTTCACAAGTATATGGCACCTCCCCTTTTGCTCTCTCTCTCTCCTGCTGCCATGTGAGAACAAGCTTCCTTCCCCTTTGTCCTTCTGCCATGATTATAAGTTTCCCAAGGCCTTCCAGCCATGCTTCCTGTACAGCCTGGAGAACTGTGAGTCAATTAAATTTCTTTTCATTATAAATTGCCCTGTCTCAGGCAGTTCTTTATAGCCAGGTGAGAATGGACTAAAACAAGTTTTTTTTTTTTTTTTTTTTTTTTTTTTTTTTTTTTTTTTTNTTTTTTTTTTTTTTTTTTTTTTTTTTTTTTTTTTTTTTTTTTTTTTTTTTTTTTTTTTCAATAGAGTGAGAATAATCCTTCTTTATCCTATCTCTTAGTTTTTTCCCATGCTCTTTTTGAATGAAAGCCTCTCTCCACTTTAGCCAGAAAACCAACCAGAATGATACCCCTATTTTTCTCACAGCGCAGTGGACTATAGAATGGGATGAGAACCTTGTGTTAACAGCAACTAAATTACTGGCCCAGTGATTCCCTTTTTTCTCCCTTTATTAATGTCTACAGGAAACCAGTATTTCCAATGCATTGGCCTCATTTGATGTTAGGCCCTGGAAGAAAAAGATAGAACAGCATAACTAAAAAGAAAACTTCTGTGGAATCAACCCAGACACCCATTGAGCAACGAGAGGATCAAAAACATGCATATACATGCAATGGAATATTGTCCAGTCTTAAAACGGAAGGAAATTCCAGCACATGCTACCTACAACATAGATGAACCTGGAGGGCATTATGCACAGTAAAATAAACCAGTCACAGGAAGACAGTTACTGTATGATCCCTCCTAAATGAGGTACTAGAGGAGTCCAATTCATAGAAGCAAAGAGTAGAAGGGTAATTGCCACGGGCTAGGATGGGGGTTGGGGGTTCAGTGGGTATTACTTAGTGAAACAGAGTTTCAGCTTAGGATGATGAAAAATGTTCTGAAAATGGTAGTAATGGTTACTCAAAATGTGAATGTATGTAGTAGGGTCTAAACTAAGGCCAGGCGCAATGGCTCACGCCTGTAATCCCAGCACTTTGAGAGGCCGAAGTGGGCATATCATGAGGTCAGGAGTTCGAGACCAGCCTGGCCAGCATGGCAAAACCCCATCTCTACTAAAAATAAAAAAATTAGCCGGGCGTCATGGTGGATGCCTGTAATCCCAGCTACTAGGGAGGCTGAGGCAGGAGAATTGCTTGAACTTGGGAGGTGGAGGTTGCAGTGATCCAAGATCGTGCCATTGCAATCCAGCCTGGGCAACAAGAGCAAGACTCCATCCCCTCCTCCAAAAAAAATAAAAGGTCTAAACTGTATACCTAAAAATGGATAACATGGCACATTTTATGTGATACATATTTTATCAAAATCAAAAGAAGAAAGGAAGAAAAAGAAGGCTCTGTCCTTACAGATCTTCAAAGTGTTGAAGCATCCTTGCTTCAATACTTACAATGTCCAGTGGGCAAAAATGTGTTAAGTGAAATAAGCCGGCACAGAAAGACAAATGTCACATATTCTCACTCATATGTGGAGGCCTAAAAAGTTGGTATCATGGAGCTAGTTCTGGAAGGGTGTGGGGAGGCCAGGGGTGGGATGAAGAGAGGTTGGTTAATGGGCATAAATGTTCTGTTAGACAGAAAAAATAAGTATAATGTTTGATCATTGACAACTTGCATATTTTCAGTTAGCGACGAGAGGATTCGAAATGTACCCACCACATAGCAATGATAAACATTCAAGGTAATAGATATCCCAAATACCCTGACTCGATCATTACACATTGAATTCATGTAACAAAATATCACTCCATAAATACGTACAAATATTATGTATCAATTTCAAAAATGAAAAAGAAAGGCAAATGTAAGAAAAGAAGAAAAAAAAAAAAGTTGTGTTTCCCAGGGCTGTGTAAATTGCAACGACTGGTAGGAACTCCCACATTAAAAGGGAACTCAAATCAGGGTGGCTTGAGGAGGCAGCCTCCCAGAAGGGATGGCTTTTTGAGCTGCCTTGTGGGGAGACCCTGCCTGCTGTGTAGCCCCAGTTCACTAGCAGTGAAGGGAGAGGGGAAGATTTCCTGGTAGTGCCTCTTGTAATACCTTGTTAGTGCTGGTAATCAACATGGCTAGGATGAAAGAATTCTGGCTTCAGAACAGAAACATTGTGCTTTAAATTAAATCAGCTCCCTACTGGGAGCCACTTACTCCCCTTCTTCACCACAGTCAGGGAAACAATTCAGAGGTTTCTCTGCATGGTTAGCAGCATGAGTGACCTTCAGTCTTTCCACTTAAAATCGATTCAAGATGATCACGCTGCCTTAAACAAAAGTCTCCATCTCACTCTTCCCACCTCTCCTGCTCTTCCCAGTATCTCTGTCTCTGTCTCTCACAGAGAGCCTCATGTTTATTTGTCTTATGCGTATGTGCACAGGAGGGGCTAAACCCACCCCAAACGCATCACCCTTCCACCTGGCTCAGAGCTGACAGTGAGATTTTTCATCTCCTCACTCTCCTCTCTCTTTCCTGAAGAACGGCAAGCCAGATGGCCATTCCCCAGCCTCCCAGCATGAGTTTGACTGACAGGAGCCTTTGATAAACCTCGAAAGAATGAAGTCATCTCCGGGTCACCGCGGTTGCCTGGCCTTTAACACCCCACACAGACCACCATTATCTGTTGAATAAGAGACAAAGGAAATTAGTCCTGCTTCCCTATCATCCCGATTATTTCCAGGCTGATTTAAACAAGGAAGCCATGAGATGCCCTTCACTTTTCTCCAAAAGGTACAAATGTCAGCTGTTAAAAAATGCAAACAAGAGGCTTTCCTATGTTAATGGCAGGTTTCTTTGTTGCAGCTGAGAAGTGGAAAGTACATTTTATTCACTGCCTTTGAGGAAAGACTTAACGAGCTCCTAAACAACTTCCTTAACTACACAGACCTCAGAGCCACTGAGGAGTTCACCTTCAGGGTTTTAGCTGGAAAAAGAAAGGAGGAAGTGGGCCTTCATTCCCAACCTTTAAACATCAAAGAACCTGGAGAGACAAAGTGACAAGAGTTCTTACCCATTTAACCACCCCCCCCTTTTTTTTGAAACAGTTTCGCTCTTATTGCCCAGGCTGAAGTGCAATGACACAACCTCGGCTCACTGCAACCTCCTCCCGAATTCAGGGGATTCTCCTGCCTCATCCTCCCAAGCAGCTGGGATACAGGCACGTGCCACTACACCCGGCTAATTTTGTATTTTTAGTAGAGACGGGTTTCTCTATGCTGGTCAGGCTGGTCTCGGACTCCTGACCTCAGGTGATCCGCCGGCCTCAGCCTCCCAAAGTGCTAGGGATTACAGGCTTGAGCCACCATGCCTGGCCTTAACCCTAAAATTGAAAAGGAAAAAAAAAGAAAAAGATTTCTTTCCTCTTTTTCAAAACAATATTCTTCCACAAACTAAATGTTTAAGTGCCAAGAGAGCAAAAAATGAGGCAAGAGTACCACAGGCCACCCTAGAATTGTCATTTAAGGGGATTGTGGTTGATTGTCTCCTGTCATTGTGTTGCAAGAGGCAGCCGTGTGTGTGTGTGTGTGTGTGTGTGTGTGTGTGTGTGTGTGTGTATGCAAACATGTATGCACATGCGGACACTTATGTATACGCATTATAGCAGAAAGGCTCATTATTGGGAAGAAATGTGTTGACAATTCCACAGTTTCTGAATATTAGGCACTGGGATAAATAAATTCTCTTTAGATGACAGCCCACACTTTTTCTAAGAAGGCAGTGCTCACGTTGTTACCATTTAGGCCATAATACTTTAAAGCTATGAGTGCTGCAGAACAGCCAGAAGATTTCAATGAAAGCGAAATCACGACAATGCCGTGAATGACTGACTCAATCAGTAGACACTTGTAGGGCATCAGGGCAAGATATTGCACTAGGTCCCTCAAGGGATACAAATTCGAAGGCATAGTCCCCACAAAAGGTTTGGCCTAGTAAGGAAACAGGAGTGAGATTGGACCTCATTCCTAAAGTAGAACCTACAAAAGTGAAAAGGTGAGTGAAGGCCCTCCCAGAAAGAACCAAAAGCCTGGAAAAGAAAGAGAACTAAGTGTTGAGCAGTCTCATGGGAATGAGAAGTACTTTTATGAATTGGGTGGAATTGCTGAGGGGTTGGATTTTCCGGATGAGGAATTTACACTTCCTTCTTATATTAGTCTGCTCTGACTACCATAACAAAACACAACAGCCCTTGGGTTAAGCAATAGAAATTTATTTCTCACAGTTCTGGAGGCTGTAAGTCCAAAGTCAAGGTGTCAGCAGGCTTGGTTTCTCCTGTGGCCTCTCTCCTTAGCTTGCAAGATGGCCACTTTCTCTCTGTACCCTCACAGTACATCTCTATGCATGCATACTCCTAGTCTTTCTCTTTCTTCTTATAAAGACACCAGTCATATTAAATTAGGGCCTCACCCTAATGACATCATTTAGTCTTAATTACCTCATTAAAGGTCATATTTCCAGATATAGTCACATTGGGGATTACAGCTACAACATAAATTTGGGTTGGGACACAATTCAGTCTTTAATGCCTCATCAGGCAATAGGAATGCAGAGACTGATGGGAGAGGGGGACCCTCGGGATGAGAAGGTGTTTTAGAAGCCTAAGTGAATTAGCGGAGAGAGGGGCAAACTAAGAGACGAATTGGAAGGAAGACAAATACAGGTAAAACAGAAAGGACCTGAACTTGATGTTGGCAGTAAATGGAACAGGATGCAAAATAAAAGTGTTAAGAGAAAATCAGTAAGACTTGATGACTCATCAGATACGGCAAGCGAGAGAGAAGAAAGATGACTTCAGGTTATTAATTCTGAGAGCCTAGGGGAGTGGCTAGAAGAAGAAATGGTGAGGAGGAGGCACTGATACAGAAAGAAGGAGTGGAAAGGTTATGATGTCTTCAACTTAAGCTCAGACACGCTATGTTAGAAGCCCAAGGTTTGTCGTCTTCTACGTTGGGACCTTAAAATTGCAAAGCAGGGAGATGCTGCAAGAATCTTTAGTATTGTGGGCTCCAGGGTTGTCCTAACAAAGTGCCACAGAGTGTGTGGCTTAAACGTCAGTAATTGATTTCCTCACAGTTTTGGAGGCTGAAAATCTAAGATCAAAGTGTCAGTCAGGCTGGTTTCTTCTGAGGCCTCTCTCTTTGGCGTGTAGATGGCCGTCTTCTCTGTGTCCTTACTAGGATGTAAACCTTTTGTGGGGACTATGCCTTCGAATTAGTATCCCTTGAGGGACCTAGTGCAATATCTTGCCCTGATGCCCAACAAGTGTCTACTGATTGAGTCAGTCATTCACGGCATTGTCGTGATTTCTCTTTCATTGAAATCTTCTGGCTGTTCTGCAGCACTCATAGCTTTAAAGTATTATGGCCTAAATGGTAACAACGTGAGCACTGCCTTCTTAGAAAAAGTTTGGGCTGTCATCTAAAGAGAATTTATTTATCCCAGTGCCTAATATTCAGAAACTGTGGAAATGTCAGGAACACATTTCTTCCCAATAATAAGCCCTCCTGCATCTCAATGTCCACTTGTGTCAAGTTTGGGTGACAGCAGCAACCTCACTGAGTGGTTCATGTTTTATGGATGAAAGGATATCTCCTCATTCAACTGAGATAAAATTCAAAATTACCATGACTGATTGCAGAAGAAGCTTAAGAACAATATATCATTCAAAGTGTAGTGAGGTCCTTTTAGACAGAAGAGTTCAAAAATCAGTGAGACAGAGAACAACGGAACAGACATAAGAGTCACACTGAACCATGAGATGAGCATGGAGGCTGTAACGTAGTTTAGAAATAAGCCTGATCTTGGGCACGGGCAACAGAAATGTAACACTTGAGAACCGTAAAATCATTATTTAAACTGGAAGGTGAGATGCATTTTTTAAAAAATGCAAAGGAATAAAAGAGATGGCTAAGGAAGGGAATCATCTCATACAAACTGCTGAAAGATTATTGTTTGGGGTATAGTCATCAATTCTCCATCTCTACTGAAGGTGGGAGAAGAAACAAAATGGACTCACAACAAAGTAGAAGAAACAGAAATGAATGCTGAGGAAGAACTTCTGACAAAGTGGTGAGCATATCCTCTGGGCTGAATTATGTCACCCCCAATGCTGACATGTGGAAGTCCTAACCCCCAGTACCTCAGAATGTGACTGTATCTGGAGACTGAGTGGTTAATTGGGTGATTATGTTAAAACGAGATCATGAGGGTTGACCTTAATTTAATCTGACTGGTGTCCCTTTAAGAAGAGGAGATGAGGCTGGGCACGGTGGCTCACGCCTGTAATCTCAGCACTTTGGGAGGCCAAGGCAGGTGGATCACAAGGTCAGGAGTTCAAGACCAGTCTGGCCAACATAGTGAAACACCGTCTCTACTAAAAATACAAAAAAATTAGCCCAGCATGGTGGCTCCTGCCTATAATCCCAGCTACTGGGGAGGCTGAGGCAGGAGAATCATGTGAACCTCGGAGGCAGAGGTTGCAGTGAGCTGAGATTGTGCCATTGCACTTCAGCCTGGGTGACAGTGCAAGAATCCATCTGAAAAAATAAATAAATGAGAGGAGATGAGGACGAAAACATGCACAGAGAGAAGATCAAGTGAGGACACAGAGAGAAGATGCCTATCTACAAGCCAGAGAGGGAGACCTCAGAGGAAACCAGCCTGACTGACACTTTGATCTTAGATTTTCAGCCTCCAGAACTGTGAGGAAATCAATTACTGATGTTTAAACCACACGCTCTGTGGCACTTTGTTAGGACAACTCTGGAGCCCACAGAACTAAAGATTCTTGTAGCATCTCCCTGCTTCGCAATTTTTGAGAACAGACTAATCAAATTTTGGGGAGAGATCTCATTAAATCTTCAATTAACATTTTTACTCCTTGACAACAGCTCCTATCATTGCTGGTCCAGAAGATTCCCGTGTTCAGAGACTCAGTGTGATTTTCAAACAGTTCGAGTTACGCTCAGCACCATAGAAGCAAATGCTCCCACCTTTGCCATGATTGGTTTTATAGAATCACAGTACAGCAAAACACAAAGTGGCCTTCTTGAACACTGTCTAAATTCATTACACAGCTTAATTGGGCCAATTTGAATACTTTTGTAGCAATCCTTGGGTCCCTTGGGATGCAGTGCAATTCTTAAAGTGGTGATTATTTCATGTTTTTACACTTGGAACTTGAATTCTTTGTAATTAATTATGCAAAAAGTATAAGAGAAGTTTGTGGAAGTAAAGCATCTTGGTATTGCCTAAAAATTCAAAAAACCCTTTAATTCAAAATATGAATCCTTTACATGTCACCCGGTGGCTAATTAAATAAATGCCTTTAATTGTCAGCAACTCATCTTCATAAGGCTGCCCCTGTGTTTGCGTGAGGGTGGAACTCTGTGTTTCTGTTCCTTTGCCTGGCGGATAGTAGCTTATAGTGGTTATTCTTTTAGTCTGCCTGGCATGCCTCCCCATCCTACCCTTCACCTTGTGCGTGACCTAAGCCCTGGGAAATAAAGTCCTTTGCAAGTATTTGGCTTAGCTGACAGTAAAGAGCCTTCTTTTCTCTCTGGTTGATAAGCCTGATGAATGGCAGTCCAAAGAAACATAGAGCAGTAAGAGAACATCAAGTTTGTTACAAAAGTGAGGGGTGGGGAGAAAGAGAGAGAGAGAAACAGAGAGAGTGAGAAGGAAACACCCTGGTCCTGTTCTCACTTTCCCACTATTTGGTTATGTGAGCCACAAAGTCCATCTTGTTTGCTTATGATACTTCCAGTTACGTTGTCGCCACATAAAAATATGAAACTTGGCTGAGAAATAAGTATAATTCATCCTCTCTGAATGTCTGGAAGCCATCATTAGAGAGATCATATTTTTACTGTCAAACTAGGGCACTTTTGAGAGTGAAATACAACACAAATTGTAATTATGCTGAGACAACAGCCATAAACTTAGACCATTCCAGTAAACTTGTTAGTCTTTCTACCTCTACTCTTTCCAGTTCACACATCCCTGACTTTTTGACACTTTCTTACAAGTCATGGTTAGGAATCCCTCACCAGGCTGAGTGATATTCTGTGGACACCTGGCAGTTTGCCAGTGTCTCTCTTACAATGTGGTAGCTAGAATTGAATCCAATACTCAAGATGTGGTTGGTTTGGAGCATATATTCCCATTAATCCCACTGATGCAGCCTCAAATTGAATCTCCCTTTTGCTCTCACTCTTTCTCCTTAACAGCGCTTTACACTGTGGCTAGTACATGGTTGGTATTAAAGGATCAATGAACAAAGGGCTCATTTTGAGATGGAAGTCAACTATAATCCAGTTAACTTTTGTGGATGGAACTTCACATCTCTCTGTCTTAAATGTCATCTTGTTAGTGTGAGTTTCTATCTCACAATGTCACTGTTTCTCCCAATCTCTGCTCTTGATTAAATTTAATAAGCATATCATCTCCGTATTATTAATGTTGATATTTTATTATTATTGATGTTGATATTAGCCAATCCTTAGTGCTTCTTATATGCCAGTCCTTATTCTAAGCATTTTAACTCAATATTCACAATAAAACTATGAGATGAATATTATGACTACTCTCATTTTGCAGATAAAGAAATTGAGATACAGAAAGGTTAAGTAGATTGCCTAAGGTCACAGAGATAATAAATGGCTGAGTCAGGTTTCAGTACACACACTCTTGCCCCAGAATCTGTCTTCTTAACCACCTTGCTATTCCTATCCAGTTAATTGATTATTAAGATGTGGAACAGGACAAGGTCAAGGAGAAAGGCTGTGGCATCCCACCGTTAATACACAGCATTCGAGGAGTTTGTTTTGTTTCATTATCTACTACTGTACATAACCGTATGATAATAAGCATAAGAAAAAGGCAATGTCATATGTCTTGCTGAAGCTAAGAAACACTCTTCCATCTAAATGTTTTAAATGCTTACAAAATATCATTTTATTAATCCAATCTAGAATCTTCTCTTGAGCTAATGTCAAATGAATAGTTGTTCTTTGTATTCTTTCTTCCTTTCTCTTCCTTCTTTCCCTCCTTTCTTCCTTCTCCTTCACTTTCCTTCTTTCTCTTCCCTGTTCTTCGTTTTTTCTTTTTCTTTCCTCCCTCCCTCCCTTCCTGCCTGTCTGCCTGCCCTGTCCTCTTTTCTTCTTTCTCTTTACTTTTTCTTCCTTTCTCTCTCCTACCTTCTTTTCTTTCTTCCTTCCCTTCCCACTTCTTCCTTCTTTCCTTTCATCCTTCCCCCTGCCCTCCTTTTTATTCTTTCTTCTCTGTCTCTCAGAAGAGTTACATTTGCCTGACTGCCTGTCTCTCCTCTATTCTCCCATGCTCTGTTATTTATTTATTTACTTACTGTACTTTAGGTTCTGGGGTACATGTGCCGATCATGCAGGATCGTTGCATAGGTACACACATGACAATGTGGTTTGCTGCCTTCATCCCCCCGTCACCTACATCTGGCATTTCTCCCCATGTTATCCCTTCCCACCCTCTCCACCTCCCCACTGTCCCTCCCTTGCCCCTCTCCAAAAGACCCCAGTGTGTGATGCTCCCCTCCCTGTGTCCATGTGTTCCCATAGCACTTGCCCTGGAAGTCCTCTCAGAATATGAATTTACTTAGAGATTTAAGGTATCCTGTGGCTTCTTCACCTAGGAAATTATAGCTATTAGCAGAATCTGTAAATTTGTATAACTGGTTCAACATAGGCTTGCCAGGTCAACCAATGAGTTGAACTAACTTCGAAAATCTTTCGTCCTTCTGTGAACACAATTTCACTCTGAGAAATTTTAATCTCAGCCTAGCCATTGTAAGAACAAATCAAAACACAAGGCAATGATACCGACCACCAAGACTGGCACATAGAAAATGTAATCCCAACCTACCCCATACCGCAAGTGATTACTAGGCCCATGGTTTCAAAAGTAACAAGACAATCATTTGATTAATTCCAAATGCAGAAAGTGAAAAATGAAGTGCACAAAAACTGTAGAAATACCTGATGCTGTGCTCATCCTAGATACAAGTTGTTTTGGAGACAGAGAAACACAAGGTCATAAACGGAGAAGCAGCTGTGGAAATTAGTCTAATCACACAAACACAGGGCCTAAAACAAATTTGGAAAATCTTGAAGGACTTAGAGAAAGTCCAGATATAAATAAATATGAAAAACAGTACTCCTGACCGATCTGGCTATCGGATGCACAACTGCCTGCCACTAGATAGGGCAGAGCCGGCAACAAATACTGCCAGCCAGGAGATGAGTTTTTCACCTCTCTGCAAGGCTGAATAGAAGGAATTTAATTTGCCTGCTTGGCTCTCATGCAATGCCAGGTAACCTTAGAATAAAGAGGGCTTTGAGGAAGAAAGCCAGACTTCCCTAACACATTGCCGCAATCATATCCTCCTCTTGTCAGATGCCTACAGACACAGCGACCGGCTTGTCCCAGACTGCTCATTGCTATCAGTCAGATCCATGAGGCTGTGTCTCCCACAGAGAAGGATGGGAGATGCAAAGGCTCCAACTGCTCTCACTGTGAAAACTCCACGGTGAAATTCCATCAGACAGAAGCCAGCTCTCTGCTGAGTGAATTGGGCCTTTTATCAGTCAGATTTGTATACATTATAGAAAGAGCCAAAGAAGGGAGTTACTGTACACTTTGTGTATTTTTAGTTCCCTAGGATTAGTTGCTATTGGACTGAACGTTTGGGGAAGAGAAGAAAAAATGCAACTTCAGTCCTCTGTGTATCTTGGTGGCTTCCTGAGGGCTCCAAGTTTTTCTGGACTTGCCTGTTTGCTTTTCTGATATACCATGGTGCATTCTTCAGCACAAAGAGCATATTATCTATTTCATGTTCCAAATTTTACCTCTATTTCATTTGTTTTTCAAATAATTTACTAATGAGGGCCACTGTGTGTGTGTGTGCATGTGCGTGCACATGTGTGTGAATATATGCATGCACAAAACATTTCATTCATCTGATTTTAGCTTTGAGCCTAACTCATCCTACTCACCCAAAGCAGCACAATAAAAACATTTCTGTTGGCAGAATCAGCAGGGAAACCTTTGCAGTCCTCTTACTTTCTTCATTGACTTTAGTTATTGCAGAAGCAGTTCCTTGTGCTAAAGTGAAAACAAAAACAAAAAAAGACAAAATAAGTAGGCTATGTGGATGTAGAGATAGCATTGCTGTCATTAGATTTACAATGAAAAAAACCTGACATTGTTGACTTGGTCTTTTACAGAGTTTTGTAAATAGAAACAATTCTTCTACCATTTTATTCACTGGCATAATTTTTCGGTCATTCTTATTTCCTTCTCTCAACTTCCTTTCAATTATCTAAGGTTTCAGTTATTCAACAAATATTTATCGAGCACCTATTATGTGGTAGGCATGTACTTAGTATTGAGAATGGGATTGGACAAGCATGGCCCTTGTCCTCCTAGACCTACAGGATATTCCATTAAAAATATAATACAGGGTATATATCCAAAGGATTATAAATCGTTCTACTATAAGAACACATGCACACGAATGTTCATTGCAGCACTGTTCACAATAGCAAAGACCTGGAACCAACCCAAATGCCCATCGATGATAGACTGGACAGGGAAAATGTGGCACATATACACCATGGAATATTATGCAGCCATCAAAAACGATGAGTTCGTGTCCTTTGTAGGGACATGAACCTGGAAACCATCATTCTCAGCAAACTGACACAAGAACAGAAAATCAAACACCACATGTTCTCACTCATAGGCGGGTGTTGCTCTTATCGTCCACCTACGATAGATGCCCAAGTTTTGGAGGTTAAGTTACTGGACAAGTAATCATAAATGCTCAAGAAGTAGTCGGCATGGTGGCTCACGCCTGTAATCCCAGAACTTTGGGAGGTGAGTCGACCATCTGAGGTCGGGAGTTGGAGACCAGGCTGGCCAACACAGAAAAACACTGTCTCTACTGAAAAAAAAAAAAAAAAAAAAAAAAAAAAATAGCCGGGC
The DNA here is from genome assembly GCF_001604975.1 of Cebus imitator. Taxonomy (NCBI): domain Eukaryota; kingdom Metazoa; phylum Chordata; class Mammalia; order Primates; family Cebidae; genus Cebus; species Cebus imitator. Next base: position 4,407,436 of record NW_016107480.1, on the reverse strand, counting down.
ATGGTAGTGGACACCTGTAATCCCAGCTAGTTGGGAGTTCTGAGGCAGGAGAATTGCTTAAACCCAGGAGGCAGAGGTTGCAGTCAGCCGTGATTGCGCCAATGCACTCCAGCCTGGGTGACAGAGCGAGGCTCTGTCTCAAAAATAAACAAACAAAATAATTCAAGTGATTACTGCCCTGATATGTATTTGACGAACATTTACTGAGCCAATTTCTTACAGATGGACCAAATGAACTTTAAAGGTTTCACTGACCTAGCACTTATGAGCTCTTTGACAGGCATCATGTTGTTAAAAGATAAATGAAAAAAAGCCTATACATGACTGTTACATCATATCTAACAACTCTTACGTAGAAGACAATATATTGAATATGGAACTTAGACTTATGAGAACTCGATTAAGATGAAAATTTTCCTTCTTAACTCTTATGAGACCTTGTTTGAGCTACTTAAGCATTTGAGTCTTTTACATTTTTTTCGATCTAGAAAACAGGGAGAATAATACTATGTTCCTGGGTCATTGTAAGGATTAAATTAAATAGTGTAGGTTAAAGTGCCTATCAGAGTCTGTGCCACACAGTAAACACTCAATAAATCATTGTGCTGCGTTAGGAAGAATCAATATCGTGAAAATGGCCATACTGCCCAAAGTAATTTACAGATTCAATGCTATCCCCATCAAGCTACCAATGACCTTCTTCACAGAACTGGAAAAAACCACCTTAAACTTCATATGGAACCAAAAGAGAGCCCGCATAGCCAAGTCAATTCTAA